>NW_026712311.1:1822794-1982794 GCF_030504385.1 Musca domestica | reverse complement strand
AAAAAATATTTTTAAAAAATCCCCGCTAACTTGTGGTCCAAGAAAAAGTATTTTTAAAAAATCCACGCTTATTTGTGGTCCAAGAAAAAATATTTTTAAAAAATCCACGCTAACTTGTGGTCCAAGAAAAAATATTTTTTAAAAAATGCACACTTATTTGTGGTCTAAGAAAAAATATTTTTAAAAATCCACGCTTATTTGTGGTCCCAGAAAAATATATTTTTAAAAATCCACACTTATTTGTGGTCTAAAAAAAATATTTTTTTAAAAATTCCACGCTTTTTGTGGTCTAAGAAAAAATATTTTTACAAAATTCACGCTTGTTTGGGGTCCAAGAAAAAATATTTTTAAAAAATCCACGCTTATTTGTGGTCTAAGAAAAAATATTTTTAAAAAATCCAAGCTTATTTGTGGTTCAAAAAAAAATATTTTTAAAAAATCCACGCTTTTTTGTGGTCCAAGAAAAAATATTTAAAAAAAACACGTTTATTTGTGGTCCAAGAAAAAATATTTTTAAAAAATCCCAAAAAAAAAATATTTTTTAAAAATCCACGCTTATTTGTGGTCCAAGAAAAAATATTTTTTTAAAAATCGACGTTTATTTTTGATCCAAGAAAAAATATTTTTAAAAAATCCACGCTTATATGTGGTCCAAGAAAAAATATTTTTAAAAAAATCCACGCTTATTTGTGGTCCAAGAAAAAATATATTTTTAAAAATCCACGTTTATTTTTGGTCCAAGAAAAAATATTTGTAAAAATCCACGCTTACTTGTGGTCCCAGAAAAAAAATATTTTAAAAAAATCCACGCTTACTTGTGGTCCCAGAAAAAAAATATTTAAAAAAAATCCACACTTACTTGTGGTCCAAGAAAAAATATTTTAACAAAAATCCACGCTTATTTATGGTCCAAGAAAAAATATTTTTAAAAAATCCACGCTTATTTGTGGTCCAAGAAAAAATATTTTTAAAAAATCCACGCTTATTTGTGGTCCAAGAAAAAATATTTTTAAAAAATCCACGCTTATTTGTGGTCCAAGAAAAAATATTTTTAAAAAATCCACGCTTATTTGTGGTCCAAGAAAAAATATTTCTAAAAAAACCACGCTTATTTGTGGTTCAAGAAAAAATATTTTTAAAAAATCCACGCTTATTTGTGGTCCAAGAAAAAATATTTTTAAAAAATCTACGCTTATTTGGGTCCAAGAAAAAATATCTCTAAAAAATCCACACTTATTTGTGGTCTAAAAAAAAATATTTTTAAAAAATTCTCGCTTATTTGTGGTCCAAGAAAAAATATTTTTAAAAAATCCACGCTTATTTGTGGTCCAAGAAAAAATATTTATAAAAAAACCACGCTTATTTGTGGTTCAAGAAAAAATATTTTTAAAAAATCCACGCTTATTTGTGGTCCAAGAAAAAATATTTTTAAAAAATCTACGCTTATTTGTGGTCCAAGAAAAAATATCTCTAAAAAATCCACACTTATTTGTGGTCTAAAAAAAAATATTTTTAAAAAATCCTCGCTTATTTGTGGTCCAAGAAAAAATATTTTTAAAAAATCCACGCTTATTTGTGGTCCAAGAAAAAATATTTTTAAAAAATCCACGCTTATTTTTGGTCCAAGAAAAAATATTTTTAAAAAATCCACGCTTATTTGTGGTCCAAGAAAAATATTTTTAAAAATTCCACGCTTATTTATGGTCCAAGAAAAAATATTTCTAAAAAATCCACGCTTATTTGTGGTCCAAGAAAAAATATTTCTAAAAAATCCACGCTTATTTGTGGTCCAAAAAAAATATATTTAGAAAAACCACGCTTATTTGTGGTCCAAAAAAAAATATTTTTACAAAATCCACGCCTATTTGTGGTCCAAGAAAAAATATTTTTAAAAAATCCAAGGTTATTTCTGGCCCAATAAAAAATATTTTTAAAAATTCACGTTTATTTTTGATCCAAGAAAAAATATTTTTATTAAATCCACGCTAAATTGCGGTCCAAGAAAAATATTTTTAAAAAAATCCAAGGTTATTTCTGGTCCAAGAAAAAATATTTTTAAAAAATCCACGCTTATTTATGGTCCAAAAAAAATATTTTTAAAAAATCCACGCTTATTTATGGTCCAAGAAAAAATATTTTTAAAAAGTCCACTCTTATTTCTGGTCCTGGAAAAAATATTTTTAAAAAATCCACGCTTTTTTGTGGCCCAAGAAAAAATATTTTTTAAAAAATCCACGCTTATTTGTGGTCCAAGAAAAAATATTTTTAAAAAATCCACGCTTATTTGTGGTCCAAGAAAAAATATTTTTTAAAAAATCCACGCTTACTTGTGGTCCAAGAAAAAATATTTTTTAAAAAATCCACGCTTATTTGTGGTCCAAGAAAAAATATTTTTAAAAAAATCACCCTTATTTGTGGTACAAGAAAAAATATTTTTAAAAAATGCACGTTTATTAGTGGTCCAAGAAAAAATATATTTTAAAAAAATCCACGCTTATTTCTGGTCCAAGAAAAATATTTTTTAGAAAAAACCCGCTTATTTCTGATCCAAGAAAAAATATTTTTAAAAAATCCACGCTTATTTGTGGTCCAAGAAAAAAGGCGTTTTTTTAATCCACGCTTATTTTTGGTCCAAGAAAAAATATTTTTAAAAAAATCCACGCTTATTTGCTGTCTAAGAAAAATATTTTTAAAAAAATCCAAGGTTATTTCTTGTCCAAGAAAAACTGTCTTAAGAGTCCGATTATCTTAAAATTTCGCACATCCCAAGGTCTGGTGTTAAGATGGGCAATATCGGACCACTCCTTCTGATACCTCCCGCACAAGAGGTCGAGAATGGAAGCTGTTTTCAACCAAAGGGTACATGACTTCTCCTAATGATTTTCTGAGATTTATTTATCCAATTGCTTCCATTTGAGTTCATCTGACCTCTAATTTTATGTGTCAGATCAATCTAGTTCTCAACCGTAAATCACAACTACAAGCCTCTGCGAAAATTTTAAGTAGTCGAAACTAGGTTTTGTCGTATTTTTGCCCAAATTTGTTTCAGCTCCAATTGAGATAAAGACATTACAATATAGTTTGCCATCGAACCTTATAACCAGAACTCCTATTAATTATGAAAAACTTAAGAAAAAAAGCAACAATAAAAAGAATTGGCCAACTCACCTAGATATAGGGAACAACAAAAGAATTTTGCACATAGCTCTGCTGCTGGTTCTTATTCTTATGTTAATATCCAGCAAAGAGAGGTGATGGCCAATGTTCTAATGCTATTGTGATTTGTTTTTTGCAAAAGTAAACTTTAAAATTTGGATCTGAAAATTCTTTAGAAGTTTTTTAAACAACTGCAGTCAGATTCTGGGGGGCAATTTTAACGGTTTTTAATTCAATATTTTCTGGATTAAGAACACAAGTGTAGAACAAAAGTTCTGAACTTTTTTTCGAGGTATAAAAAGCCACTTAGAATTCAAAACTCCAGCAGTTCTGTTAGCAACATGAAGTGGACTATAGCTCTCTTAGTGCTATGTAAGTAAAGAAAATTTACCAACTTTTCCCCTTTCGGAATGATAACTTATTTTTCCAACAGGTTTTAGCCTTGGCCTAACCAAAACGGCCGAAAAAGACTACGAAGACGTCCAAGAGCCAGATACCAACGAGGATCCCATTGACGATGACCCCGAGGATCAGTTGCAGTATTTTCTCACCCGTGTCTTGCACATTGATAGGCCAGCACCGCCGGAACAAGTGATCCATGTTCCCCATTACTACCCACCACATGGTCATTGCAGTTGTCCACCTGGTCCGCCTGGACCTCCCGGTCCCCCTGGTATACCCGGTCGCCCGGGTTTACCAGGCAAGAAAGGTGATAAGGGTGATACCGGGCGACCTGGTCTACCAGGTGCGCCTGGTAAAGATGGCGCGCCTGGTGCGCCAGGTGAAGAAGGTCATCCTGGACGACCAGGATTTCCAGGTCCTCCAGGATTCCCAGGACCAATTGGTCCACCTGGCAGCGGTGGGGGACATCATCCACCAGTTTTGATACCACCACCACTACCACCATATTATTATCCACCCTACTATCCGGGACCATGGCCAACGCCCACACCCACACCAACGCCAGCTCCAACGCCTGCACCAACCCCGGCGCCAACTCCGGCACCAGCTCCTTCACCAGCTCCTGCTCCAGCACCATCTCCTGCACCAGCGCCAGCTCCTGATGGAAGAAGTCTTGGAGTCATTGGAGGAAGAAGTGCAGGCATTACCAAAAATTGGGGATGGTAATGTGTCGGCATAAATTCAAATAACTGACATCCATCCTACAGCCAACTAAACTCGCACCTATCAGGGTGAACATCATTCCTATGATATTCCACAAAAAAGAAGAAAGAACTTCAGACTTGTCTGAATAGAAAATAGTAATACTAGTTTACAGACAAAAGACTGCCGGACTGAATGACCCTTTATCAATCAAAATAACATGCTGCACTCCCAGCCATCAATGGAAAACTATGTTGAGAACAGATAGATAGATAGAGAGAGAGAGAGAGAGAAAGAGAGAGAGAGAGAGAAATTCCCTTAATTAATCTATAAGTCGTCCCATGGGCATAGATTTTCATTTCAAATTAAAAAAAAATATTGTGATAATTTTTGAAAATGACAGGGCCCAGAAGGTACCCATAAATGTGAAGATTGTAGTTGATCATCTTATGTTAAGATGATCAAAAGAAAAAATATTTTTATTTTTTGCATTTATATTGAACACTCCTTTGAAATACTGTATATATAATTAAATATGATAATAAATAATATTTTTAAGAAAATGTATCGGCATTTTGAAAGTTTACATCACAAAGTAATCGGAATGGATGGGTAAGTTCCCCCCTCCCCCACATTTTTTATTTTTATTTTTTTTTCAATTTTCGGATTAAGATTCCTCGGCATGGGTGCATTTTAGGTATGTACAGGGTAAGATGAAAAATTTGCAACCAACTTCAGATTGCTGTCATTTCTATGCCACTCGTCGTACAGCTGTTAAAATTTGTCCAGTGACAGCTCATTATATTGTTTACAAGCGTACAAAAGCATTTTGTTGAGAATTTTTCCAGAGAAAACGTTATTCGTGATGGCATTCATGCGTGATAGCGTGATTTCTTTATATTTGGCTGGAAAACCACAAGTGGCTATCGTTAGAGCCCTCCCGCTTTTAAATGTGAATAAATCTTTTGTGTCTCGTATCATCGCTCATTACCGTGATACTGGTAGCGTAACCCGACGTCAAGGAAATGGACGAAAGAAAACAGCAACATCAGCAGAAATGGTTCAAAAAGTAAAGAAGCGACTTGATCGAAATTCGCCACGCAGTGGCCGCAAAATGGCTCGTGAGCTGAACATATCGCAATTTTCACTTCGCAAATATTGAAAAATGAGCTCGGGGTAAGGCAATTGAAATTCCAAAAAGTGCAAAAACTTTTACCGCAACGGAAAGAAAATAGACTCAAAAGAGCTAAAGAGTTGCTTCGTTTGGCCGAAAGTGTTCACCACTGCTGAATTTGGTTTTCTCCACTCTGTAAACAAACAAAATGATCGTGTTTACTTGCCAAAGAGGTCAGCTGAAAATATGCACCTTCGGTTGGCCACCAGAACTCAAGCGACGGCCATGGTGGAGGTGTGGTCCACCATAACAGCCGATGGTCGCTTTCTGCTCGTATTAATTGACCGTGGCATCAGAATAAATGCCGAATATTATCGCGAAAATATTCTGGAGGGTGTATTAAAGCCTTGGACACGCAAACATTTTGGCCGCAGACCTTAGACATCCCAACAGGACTCAGCACCATCGCACTCAGTACGCGCCACCCAAGAATGGTTACAAAATGAGGTTCCTCGCTTCATTTCCAGCGCACAATGGCCACCAAAATCTCCGGATACCAATCCGTTGGACTATCTGGTATCTGAAGTATTTTGGAAAGCAAGGTTGGCACCAAAGTGTCGATCACCTAAAGCAAGCGCTTCGCCGGGTATGGGCCAAACTACCGCAGAGCAACATTAGGGCAGCGAGTGACGGTTTCATTCGCCGTTTGAAGGCCATAATTCGTGCCAAAGGTGACAAATTCGAAGAAATCTAAACTTATTCTAAAATTTGATGCTATTTCTGACATTTTTTGCTTTCATTCAATAAAATTTTAAAAAAAAATGTAAAAATTAAGGTGTATTTTTTATCTAACCAGGATTACGTTAAAGATAGAAATATTCTCCCTCAGATTTGACTGTAAGTCACCGAGGAAAAGAAATCTCAATTTCTATTGTGTTTTAAAGAATATTTAGATCAATTTCCAAAAAAAAAACGGAAATATTTTCTAAATGTTTGATCAAGTTTTCCTTTTCTTCGAGTTGAGGCCGGAAAGTAACATAAAATTCCGTTGTAAGCGAAAGTTGTCAAAAGGAGAAATATTCTGCACAAAATTTCACTGTAAATCTCAGAATAACTCATATATCTATTTACAATGGTTTTAATAAAAATTATGTTTTCAAACCACATTTCAGGGTTGTAGTCGTATTTTGTATAAGTTTGTGCAGAGATATCCAGCAAAGCACCATTTTAGCATCAAAGAAAAAAATATCCTTCATCAACTTTTGTTATAAGTCAGCAAAGAAAAGAAATCTCTATTTCGACGGTATATTGAAACAAAATGATCAAAATTTTCCAAAAAAAAAAAAAAAAAAATAATAAATAAAAAAAAAAAAAAATAAAAAAAATTATTTGCTAATTTTTGATTTTTCCTTGGATTTTTTCGATTCAACGTCTGAAAGGAACAGATTCTAAGAGAGACCTTAATATCAAATTTGTGGATACCAGCTCGTTGCTTCGCCCAATACCAAATTTAGAACTTTTCGAATAATTTTAGTATATAATTTCAAAATAATCTCCATATCTCAACCTCAGATACCAACAGTAACCTCAATATTAAATTTCAGGATTTCAGCTCTATAATTTCGCCCGTTGCCAAAATTAGTACCACTTAGTACCAATATAGTAAATATTTCGAAAATCAACTCCGTATATTAACACCAGATGCCAAGGTCACTTTTAGACACCAACAGAGACCTTCAATATCAATACCGAATCCTTTCACGCAATACAAAATTTAGTAACATTTAGTACTTTTCGTGCCAATATAGGACGCCAACATAGAAATCCATTTCAATTTTATTTTTCACTTTTTTTTTATTCCTTCACTCAATATCAAATTCAGTACTATTTAGTACTTTGCGTAACATCTCAATACAAGATACCAAACACAGACTTCAATATCAAATTTTGATTTTCCAGCCTTATCCCTTCACCGAATAATAAATTTATTACCATTTAGCATTTTTCGACAAATCTCAAAGACAAATACTATCAGCCAATTAAATAACAAATTTCTGAATCGGATCTCTATCTCTTCACGCAATACCAAATTTAGTACCATTTTGTGCAGTTGTAGTACATATTTCAAAAACCAACAACATATCTCAATTCCACATACCAACAGAGACCTCAATATCAAATTTGAAGATTCTGGTCCTTTCCCTACTTTTTGCAAAATAATAGCATACATTACCGAAATCACCTCCAGGCTCAGATATATTAAAAGCAAATTTCAGATTTCAACCACAACCTGTTCCCCCAACACCAAATTGCCGCAAATATTGTACTATTTAGTACTTTTCTTACACTTGGAGTACACATTTCTAAAACCACCTTTTGGAACCTACCTACCAACAGGGACCCCAATACTGAATTTCAAAATTTCAACTTCATTCACTATTTAGTACAGTTCCCTCACTTAGTACACATTTCCAAAGCTATCTTACTTACTTAGTTTTCAACCTTAATTCTGATACAAAATTTCAAGTTTTTTCACTTTATCCGTCCACATAATGCCAAAGGGTACCATTTTAGAAGTTTAGTAAAATTTTAGAACATTTCGAATTTCCAGTAACTCCTTTGGTGTATCTATCCTGCACTCCCCATCAATGAATCTCATTCCCAGTTTCACAATTCCAGCTCCATCGGTTCATCACAATTCCAATTTGTATCAATTTTTTGTACTATTTAGTACACATACGTACGAATTCCCAAAGCTTGCTACATACCCCTATCCTAAACTCCCACAGTAATCCTAACTCCAAATATTAAAATCGCACCCCTGTTGGTTCGCCTAAGTACAAATTTTTATTTGGTACATTTTAGTACATATAAGTACAAATTACGAAAACTACCTACATATCCCAATTCTACACTTCGCCAGCAATGTTAATTCCAATTTTCAGGATACCAGCTCTATCGGTTTAGTCAAATCCAAATTGTACCAAATTTAATACCATTTAGTACACATAAGTACGAATTTCCATAACTTCCTACATTCCTCAGTCCTAGAATGCAATAGTAATCGTATTTCTAAATTTCCGATTTCATGCTCTATCGATTCACCCAAATCGGAATTGTACCAAATTTAGTACCATTAAGTACACATAGGTACGAATTTCCATAACTTCCTACATTCCTCAGTCCTAGAATGCAATAGTAACCTTATTTCTAAATTTCAGAATTCCGGCTCTATCGATTCACCCAAATCGAAATTGTACCAAATTTAGTACAGTTTAGTACTTTTCGTGCACATAACACACAAATTTCGAAAACTTCCTCCATATCCGAATCTCACACTCTGCCGGTAATGTTCATTTCAAATTTCAGGATTCCATCTCCATCAAAAAATGCACAAAGACATAATACAAATTTAAACTGTGCCAAATTTAGTACTGTTTAGTACTTTTCGTATACATGAGTACAGACTTCCAAAACTACCTCCTTACATCGACTCTACTTCTCCACCTGGATTCCCATTCCAATTTTGAAGTTTTTAGATCTAATCGTTCAAATGATACGAAATGGTACCAAATCTAGTACACCTAAGTACTTTTCTTACATTTATAGTGCCAATTTTCACAGGCCTTTTGGCACATTTATCATACACTCCATCATCATTCCAAATTTAAGAGTTCTAGGCTTACTGCTTCCTCAAATACAACATTACCACATCTATTTCCAGTAGGAATTTTCCAAAGCCCAGCCTTATCTGACCGCTTCGGACCAAGAGTGAACCTCGCCGAAAATTTCGAGATTCTAGCTTTAGCAGTTTTGTCTGGGCGTTGAGGAAACGTTAAGTCTGTCAGTCAGTAAGTCAATTAATTGTTATACCCTCCACCATAGTATGGAGGGTATATTTAGTTTGTCATTCCGTTTGTAACACCTCGAAATACACATTTTAGACCCCACAAAGTACCTTGATCAGCCTAAAATTCTATGTCGACTTAGCGTTGTCCGTCCGTCTATCCGTCTGTGGAAATCGCTCTAGCTTCCGAACGAATTGAAGTAGATTGATAAAATTTTGCTCAAATGTATGTTATGTCTACAGGACTTTTGGTATAGAAAATGGGCCATGTAGGTCCACGTTTTGGTATAGCCCCCATATAACGGTACCTCCCGATATTCGGTATTTTGATGATTTTAGCGAATTTATTTACCGGAATTGTTTCAAATTTCGTATTTGAAGTTCGTAATGGATGCTAGAGCCTACGACAGAAAATTGTCTGTGCAGGTCCACGTCTTCGTATATATCGACTTTATAACCGATTTTTTTTTAAGTTTCGCATTTGAATATTGTAATGGCTTATGACAAATGTTGCCTGCGCAGGTTCATGTCGTCGTATAGACCCTAATATAATAGCTACATTCGGTATTTATTTATTTTTAATTTTCATATTTTAACAGAACTTTTAACGGATTTTATTGTTTTTGAGAATTGCCAAGTTCGTTCCAAATGGTGGAGGGTATTCTCGGCTCGGCCGAACTAACAGCTTTTTTACCTCAAAACTGCAAACAAAACATTCAATTTGTTGATGTTGGTAGTTTGTTGATTGGTCGGATGGTCGGTCGGTTTGTTGGCTGGTCATTTAACTGGCTGCCTGATTGAGGTGGTGTTGGTGGTATTGAAATTGTTAGTGGTTTTCTTTAAGTCGAAGTAGAGCATGATCAACTGAAGGAAAACATGTTAATGTTAAGCCAGCGAGAAAGTGTTCTAACACGTTGAACAGTGGGCAGATGTTAAACAGGAGTTGGAGATTTTGAAAGGCAATTTTTTAAGGACACTTAGAGAACATTCAGAGGTATTTGGGTATATTTTCCAAAGGACCAAACCTGGAGTTTTTAAAGAATATTTTTTCAACCAACAACAGAAACGTGGATTTTTTAAAGAATATTTTTTGAACAACCAACAGAGGCGTGGATTTTTTAAAGAATATTTTTTCAACCACCAACAGAAGCGTGGATTTTTTAAAGAATATTTTTTTCAACAACCATCCAAGGCGTGGATTTTTTAAAGAATATTTTTTTCAACAACCATCCAAGGCGTGGATTTTTTAAAGAATATTTTTTTCAACAACCATCCAAGGCGTGGATTTTTTAAAGAATATTTTTTTCAACAACCATCCAAGGCGTGGATTTTTTAAAGAATATTTTTTTCAACAACCATCCAAGGCGTGGATTTTTTAAAGAATATTTTTTTCAACAACCATCCAAGGCGTGGATTTTTTAAAGAATATTTTTTTCAACAACCATCCAAGGCGTGGATTTTTTAAAGAATATTTTTTTCAACAACCATCCAAGGCGTGGATTTTTTAAAGAGTATTTTTTCAACAACCATCCAAGGCGTGGATTTTTTAAAGAGTATTTTTTCAACAACCATCCAAGGCGTGGATTTTTTAAAGAGTATTTTTTCAACAACCATCCAAGGCGTGGATTTTTTAAAGAGTATCTTTTCAACAACCATCCAAGGCGTGGATTTTTTAAAGAGTATTTTTTCAACAACCATCCAAGGCGTGGATTTTTTAAAGAGTATTTTTTCAACAACCATCCAAGGCGTGGATTTTTTAAAGAGGCGTGGATTTTTTAAAGAATATTTTTTTCAACAACCATCCAAGGCGTGGATTTTTTAAAGAGGCGTGGATTTTTTAAAGAATATTTTTTTCAACAACCATCCAAGGCGTGGATTTTTTAAAGAGGCGTGGATTTTTTAAAGAATATTTTTTTCAACAACCAACAGAGGCGTGGATTTTTTAAAGAATATTTTTTTCAACAACCAACAGAGGCGTGGATTTTTTAAAGAGGCGTGGATTTTTTAAAGAATATTTTTTTCAACAACCAACAGAGGCGTGGATTTTTTAAAGAATATTTTTTTCAACAGTGCGAGTTTAACACCCGCCGCGTGCGCCTCATACTCGGAGCAAACAGAAACAAGAAAAAGTGAAAACAAAAGACAACACACAAAAACACACAAACCAACTAACTCTCTTTTATTAACTTTTTCTTTAACAATACAAAAATTCAAGTTTACGTAGACTTCAAATTATAAGTTTAAATTAATTATCTTCCCAAAATGGGAGGTATCCTCTTTGATAGGGGCAAATCTGTCCTCAATCCAGAGTCACTACAACCGACTTATTTAGTTATGTCCAGATCGGGAATACACGCAGATAAGGGGTTTTCAAACGTTTCACCGTTCTTAATCCAAAAATCTATCAGCGCAGTTGGTGGTAACATAATAGATTGCAAAAAACTCCGAAGTGGTCAGCTGCTAATTCAATGCACAAATGGAAAACAAGCAAACAAAATTATACAAATGCTGTCTCTATCTTCCGTTGTTTTCGTTAATGTTGAAGAACACAAAACATTGAATATGTCCAAAGGCATTATCTATACCAATGATCTGAGGGATTTAAGTGACACTGAACTGAAAGAGGAAATCACAAAATTGAATATCCAAGTTACTGATATAAAACGATTAAAAAGGCGAGATCCAGAAACGCGAACATTGACAAATGTGGATTCTGGTTTGTATATACTAACGTTTAATACTAGAGATCTTCCCGAAAACGTTTTCATTGGCTTCTTTCGAGTTAAGGTCCGTCACTACATTCCAAATCCCCTCAGGTGTTACAATTGTTTTCAATTTGGACACGTGTCTGAGAAATGCACGTCAAACGTCAAACTTTGCCCACACTGCAGTAACACAGTACATACGGAGATCAAAGAAGATGGTAAACGAGAAAAATGCAACAACACCCCAAAATGTGCAAATTGTGGAAAAGAGCATAACAGCTTCTCCAAAGAATGCACCACTTACAAACGAGAATTTGCAATTCAAACTATACGCATAAAAGAGAAAAAGAGTATACACGAAGCAAGAAAAATTTATGAGATGAGGAACCCTCTACCAACAACATATTCAGACATTTCAAAATTGCCAACTATTAACAAACAATGCATTTGCGAATGTCGATGCAAACAAAATACTCGAGAGAAAAATATAACTCAAACAGAAAAAACATCACCAACAAAAACTATAAAAGAAGCCTTATCAACTATCTCTTCTATTCGAGAAGTGAAGAAAACAGATGGAACAAAAATTTCTCTGATACCAAAAGGTATATCAAAAAGAAAAAAGAGAGAACTGACTAATACAGAAAAAAAGAAAAAACAAAACACAAACAGTGAAGAACTGAACAAAATAGAAACAATGGAAGATGAAACATACAACAGCACCAGCTCATATGACCAGTGAATATCAAATTATACAATGGAATTGTAATGGATTTAACAATCATATAGATGACACCAAATTATTAATCTCAAATATTAATTGCCTAGCAATATGCATACAAGAATCAAAATTTAAATCAAATTATCACAAAAATATCAAAAATTTTAAATGTTTTTATAAAAACTTAAATACAACAAATACTGCTCATGGCGGTGTATGTATTTATGTAAATAATATGGTAGAAGCCTCTGAACTCCAACTCAATACTGATTTACAAGCAATAGCTATTAAAATTAGTTTTCCTATTAAATGTATATTATGCTCGATATATCTTCCAGGGTCGGAAACTTTATCTAAAAGCTCGCTAAATAATTTAATTAATCAATTCGATCTCCCTTACATGTTATTAGGAGATTTCAATTCTCATAATACCATGTGGGGATCTGAAAAAACCGATCAAAGAGGGAAAATCATATATGATTTTATAAATGAAAATGATATAAATTTAATGAATAATATAAATTGTCCAACCCATTTTAGTTTGGCTTATAAATCATTCAGTCACATTGATCTAAGCTTAATATCTCCACAAATTGCTCGATATTTTGAATGGACTGTATGCGACGATTTACACAACAGCGATCATTATCCTATACTTATAAAGTATAAAGATTTTTCTCCATCTTTACAACGTAGAGAAACTTGGAATATAAATAAAGCAAAATGGGACAATTTTCAATGCGAACTTAAGGGTTCTTTTAACGCATTTAATTCAATTAATGATTTAGAAGAACACATAGTCAATTCAATCATAGAATCTGCAAAAAATGCCATTCCCATAAAATCTTCCACTGTTAATAAACGGCAAGTACCATGGTGGAACCACAAAATAAAGACATTGATTAAGGAAAGAAGAAAACTTCTAAAAAAATTTAAAAATAATATGAATTCTGAGAATCTTGCAAATTACCTTAAAATGAAAGCAACAATTCGCAAAGAAATTCGCGCTAGCCGTAAAAAATCTTGGATTACATTTTGTGAAAGTATAAACCTTCGAACTTCGTCGTCAACAGTTTTCCGAAAAATTAGATCACTCAATGGATCCACCAACCATCAGCAAATAAACTTCCTCAAACACAATGACACATTAGTAACAAACCCAAAAGATATTGCAGACTTGTTTGCCAAACAATTTGCCAACAATTCTTCTTCTTCAAATTACTCTTCAAGTTTTATAGATTACTCAAAAACAAAGCAAATATCACTCAATTTTGACAATAATGGGGAACCATATAATTCAAAATTTTCTATGTTAGAATTAAAATCTGCTCTGAAAATGTGCAAAGGATCGTCTCCAGGTCCGGATAATATAAGATACGAAATGTTAAAAAAATTAAATGATATCTCTTTACAATATATTTTAGATTTCTATAATTTAATCTGGACAGAAAGAGTTTTTCCTGATAAATGGAGAAAAGCTCTTGTGATACCAGTGCTTAAACCAGGTAAAGACTCAGCAAAGCAAAATAATTATAGACCTATATCTCTCACAAACTGCCTATGTAAACTCTTGGAGAGAATGATAAATAGAAGACTAATATGGTATCTCGAAACAAAAAATATATTAAATATCAACCAATCTGCTTTCAGAAAGAATCGAGGTACTATTGATAATTTGGCTATATTACATTCTGACATAATGGAGAGCTTCTCTACCAAAAAAGTTTTAGTAGCAGTATTTTTTGACCTTTGTAAAGCGTATGACTGCGTATGGAGAAAATTAATATTAGAAAAACTCAATCGCTCTGAAATAAAAGGAAATATGATTTCTTTTATTTCAAATTTCTTAACAAACAGAAAATTTTCTGTTCTTGTAGGAAATACGCACTCAAAAAGTTACTATCTAGAAAACGGAGTACCTCAGGGATCAATCCTTAGTGTAACCCTTTTCCTTTTAGCGATTGACTCTATATTTAATAATATCAAACCAAATGTAAAATCTCTATTATATGCCGATGACCTTGTTATCTATTCTTCAGGGAATAATATTTCCACAATAACAAAACATATTCAGTGTTCTATTAACAAGCTATTATCATGGAATAACAAAACTGGTTTTAAATTTAATGCCGAGAAAACTGTTGCTATTAAATTCTCAAGACGTAGAAAACAGAACGATATTAACATTTCTCTAAAATTGGATGATAATAATATACAATTTGTAAACAAACATAAATTTTTAGGTGTTATCTTTGATGAAAAACTTTCATTTCATCATCATATCCAACATATCAAGGCTAAAGCGAATTCAAAACTAAGTATTATAAAGATGTTAAGATGTACAAAATTTGGATCTGATCAACAATCACTCTTAAAAATATTAAATTCAATAGTTCTGCCGACAATTGACTATGCTTCAATAATCTACAATTCAGCTTCGAGCAGTCGACTAAAAACTCTTGACACTATATTAAATACAGGTATAAGACTCTCGCTTGGAGCATTCAGGACTAGTCCTACTAGTTCTCTACTGGCTCTCTCTTCCAACCAACCTCTTAATTATAGACGACTAAAACATCTACTAAATTACACACTGAAAATATTTTCTCTGAAAACCCATCCTTTTTATTCTATGTTTAATAACACAGCAAAAGTTAGAAAATTTGAAGCCAAGTCATTGACATATCAACCACTTTACACACGAGCTTACAACGAAATGTTAAAAGTAGTAACCAAATTCCCTATCGACATAAAAAATATAAACCCATTATCAACATCAACTGTACCTCCTTGGACTTTTACTATGATAAATTTAAATTTAAGACTTGCCTATATTAACAAAAGAAACATGATCCCTGAAGAAGTACACCAACGTTATTTAGAAATAATAAATTCTAATTATAAAAACTTTATAAAATTTTATACTGATGGCTCAGTTATAAATGAAAAATCTGGCTTTGCATATTTTGGAGACCACTTTTCGACAAAAATCCGAACTTGCAACTATTCTTCTATTTATACTTGTGAGTTACTGGCAATTAAAGTAACCCTAGAAAAGGTTCGTGAAAACTACCATGGAGCAAATATATTAATTATTTCTGACAGCAAAAGCTCATTAGAAGGGTTAGATGATAATTTCAGTAGGAACAGTTTAGTACAGGAAATTAGGGAAATCTTATGTAGAATGTCATACAATTACGTTGAATTTCTATGGGTCCCGAGCCATTTTAACATATATGAAAATGATAAAGTTGACAAATTAGCAAAGGATTCACTCAAAGACGATATCAACTTGAAATATAAATATCAATTTCCTGATTACAGAAGGCAAATAAAAAAATATGTTCATGATCAGTGGAATGAAGAGTGGGTAATGAGCAGTCGAGATTCCAAATTATTTAAATTAATAAATCATATTCCATACAAATATACACATCCATCATTAAAGAGAAAGGATTTAAGCAAACTAAATAGACTGAAAATTGGACATACTTTACTTACTCATAAATATATCATAGAGAAATCTGCACCCCCTATTTGCATTTGTACAAAGCCACTAACAATCTACCACATTTTTAACGAGTGCACCTCACATGAGAATATTAAAAACAAATACAAGATTAAAGATATATCCATACTTTTGGAAGAAGATAAATTCGAAAACATAAAACAATTTCTTACAGATATCAATGTGTATAATTTGATTTAAATATTGACTAGATCTTTTTTTTTTTTACATCATATATTATATTAAAATTGATTAACTGATTTAATAATTTGTATTAAAATTGTAAAATCAAGGGCCTATATAACCTTTCTGTGTTGGGGCCCTTTTTAAACTTTAAATAAATAAATAAAATATAACGATTTACAAAGTTGTAGCAAAATCGGAGAATCCTTTCACTTTCTTTTTAATTCGTTATTATTTTTTTTTTAAATTTCGACCTTTTGTGGGGGAGGTGTTAACAGAAGGAGTGTTCCGATATATCCCATCTTAACAACAGATCTTGGGTTAATAAAAATATTGTGCTGTGTGATATTTGAAGACTATCGGACTTTTACATAACATTTATAATAGTTATATTTGCTCCAAATTTCGACCCTTCCCAAGAAGAAGTCGCCCAATAGTGCCCATCTCCAAATTCGATCTAAGTTTGACATTAATATTACGATATACCAATTTTTATTTCAAATCGGACACTCCCTTCGAAAGTTATCGTGCGCACCAGCCAGCCAAACAGACGGGCGGACTGACGGACACCCTTAGATCGACTCCAAATGTCCTAAAACGGATTTGGTCCAAAGAGACCTAGTGCCTAAAACCGATATTTCGATGAGGCACGTTTTGGCCGTATTAAATGATATATACCCACACTCTGGTCATATAGCTGAGGGTATAAAAATAAAATTAAAATCCACAATATTAGCTCTAATGGATTTGAGATTTGAGTATTGACAAAAGACCGTAAAATCCTTAAAAAAATTTACTGGAAAATATATATATATATTTTTTTTTTAATAATGTAAGAAATACTTCTAGGAATCCACCTCCGAAAATATCTCCTATCTTAGATAGGGCAACTTTGGAAAAAAAGAAAATTTTGAGAAAAAATCTCTGCTGTCTTCTTAACAAACCAAAATTATTGGGGAAGGTTTTAGGTATGAAGCCAAGTTAGAAGGTTGGCCGATGATCGATTTTTTCTTCGAAATATTGTGTTCCATTCATTTTTTGGCTCAATGGCTACGTAAATAAGCAGTATTGTCAATTTTGGATTGAAGATCAGGCAGACTCAGAATTATTTTTGGACAAGGTACAAATATTTAATAATCGACATTTTTATTTATTCATTTATTTATTTATTTTTTTTTTTTTTTTTGGTAATAAAAATTTTTTTTTCGAACTTACCCCTCATTTTTTGTGTTATGGGCCCTTATGAGTACCCTGGGAAGGGCAAATTAATTAATCTGAAAAAATAGAAAACATAAAATAATAAATCTCTCCAATATGTAAAATTTTGGTCCTTGGACATTTTTTTTCTATAAAAGAAGTATAGATAATATATGATATTTTTAAGAAAATATATATATTTTTATATAAAAAATAATAATAAATAAAAAATTAATTTTCCAAAAAAAAAATCCACGGTAATCTAAGAAAAATGTTTTCATTTCGTTTTATTAATTTATTTATTTATGTTTTTTTTTTGAAACCATTCGATTTTTAATAAATAAAATTTATATCATATATTATTCAAAGATTATAGATTTAAAAAAATCGAAACGTTCGAGTTTTAATAAATATTTATTAAAACCCGAATGCTTTTGATTTTTTTTTTAATCTATAATCTTTGATTTTTTTTTCAATCCATACTTTCCCTTTAAAAAAATATTTTCCACAAAAACCCACAGTGATCTTTGAAAGAATTTTCTAAAAATAAATAAAATATTTATTAAAAATCGAATGCTTTCGAATTTTTTCAAATCCATAATCTTGATTTTTTTCAATCCACACTTTCCCTTTAAAAAAATATTATCCACAAAAATTCACAATGATCTTGAAAATATTTTCTAAAAAATCAAGGTTGATCTTTCAATAAATGTACACGAAAACATCCACGTTGATCCTTAAATTTTTTTTTTCTAATAAATCTAAATTGATCATGGAAAATTTGTATCTTTGAAATCCTTGAAAAAAAAAAACTTTTAAAAAATATTAAAAAAACCATCACTTAAATTCCGTGTCTCATCATATATTTAAAATTCTTGATCCTTAAGAAATATTAGCAACAAACTACATTGATTCTTAAAGTAATTTTGAAAAATTTGTAGTTGAAAAAATCTTCTTCAAAAAATCCGTGAGAAAAGTCTTGTGTAAAAATCTTTAAAAATTACCTCATTAAAATTTTACTATTTTTTGGGTGTTGGGTCTTGATTTTTTTAAATATTTAAAAAAAAAATCCGCCTTAATTTTTAAAAATATATATATTTTCAAAATTTTCTACGTTGATCCATAAAATTTAAAAAGTACCCGTTGGTCTTTATTTTTTTTTTAATAAAAAATCCACGTTAATCCTTAAATAAATATTTTCCAGCACACTTTAAAAAAAAATTCTAGCTTCATAATCCACGTTTATCGTTAAAATTATTAAAAAAAATCATAATAATTCCCGAAAATATTTTATTTTAACAAATCTTTCTGAAATATTTTCTACAAACTCCGATGGACCTTTGAGAAACATTAAAAAAAATCCGCGTATTTTATTCTTTGAAGAATATTCTTGAAAAAGTTGATAACTCTGGTAGACCTTGGTATATTTTCTTTACATCATTCTCTTTTTTATCTAATTATCATCCAATCCAATTTAAAAGCTTTGTTGATGTACGAAAAAATATGAAAAAAAAAATATTCCTCAATATTCCAAAGAGATAGCCCTTTCAGCTTTAGAAAAAAAGCAAAAAAAAAAATAATATGCTGATAGGTTAATTTCCTGAAAAACTTTTTTTAAATATTTAAGTTCTTTTTCAAACAAAAAAAAAAATCAGTGGCAAAATATTGTTTAAAAATTAAGGTTCCTTGGATTAAGTCTACATATTTTTTAATCTATGTTTTCTGTTATTTGAACGGACCCGGGACCCCATTTTTTTACCCGAAAGAGTTCAAAACCCGGGTCCACATACCCGATAGACAATATAGGTATCGTTTGAAAGCTTATGAAAAAACCTATCCACCAAGTGACCACATTTAAATATAAAAAAAACTTTAGTTCGCGTAGCCGGTTGGACGTACCCGGAAGAGAATTTCTCTGAATCCAGAAAAGGTATTAGCACAAATTGTAGCATTTTGGAAATACAAGAGTGTCAGCTATGATATGGCATCAATTTTGTTGACCCTCACAATGGGCCCTTTTTCGACTTTTTGGGGGTTTTATAAAAATTAGGGTACAAAAAATCTATAATTTGACTATAACTTCCGAATCGCTTATACATGTATGTATTTCCATAAGCTTCCAAACTATACCTATATTGTCCATATCAGATAATAGGATCCGGGTCTAGCCTGGGTCTTGAACTCGGGTCAAAAATCCGTCCTCCCAGAAAAAAATGGTTTCCCGGAATCAGGGTAAAAATACTTACCTCTGGAAATTTTTTTTAAATAATCGAAGAGTTTTTACTAAACTAGGGTTGAGCCAAAAAAAAATCTACAATTAGGGTACAAAAAATCGATAATCTGACTATAACTTCCGAATCGCTTATAAATATGTATTTCCAGAAGCATTCAAACTATATCTTTATTGTCTGAGGATCCGGGTCTAGCCTAGGCCTTGAACTCGGGTCAAAAATCCGTCCTCCAAGAAAAAATAGTTTTCCGGAATCAGGGTAAAAAAAATACCTACCTCTGGCAAATTTTTTTTTTAAATAATCGAAGAGTTTTTACTAAACTAGAGTTGAGCCAAAAAAAAATCCACAATTGCTTCTTAGAAAAATTTAATTACCTTCTTAGTAGCCTACCTATACCTTAAGAATTCGAAAAATTATTGTAGCGCATAAATATGACTACAATCTGCATTTGAACACTCGACCCAATAAAAATGTTGCGAAAAAATATGCATGTCATGCATTTAACACGGAATTCACCTCCATTTATCGTCAGCGAGCAAAACCGTAAGCAAAAATGTCCCCGTGTTCTGTCTGGGATTATCATGTAAATTTATGAAAACAAAAAAAAAAATCAATTAACATAAATATTATGTTCTGCAACGCCAATAAAAAAATCCTATGATAATTCTTCATAGCAGACAAAAAAAATATAATAATAGACTCCGAACATACATAAGGTTCCAAATTAGGCTAGACTTCTAGAAAAAATTACAAATGATAAAACTTCTAAAAAATGAACTGTATTTGGACTATCGGAACTTTATAAAGCTATTTTCTATATCTGAACGGATTAGAAACTTTTAGCATATTTTCATTTGGATCGGAAATTTTATGATTTTTGGACCTTAAAAGAGATATGAGTATAACACCTTATTTTGCTAAAATTTTAAAATCAGTTACCAATCTCCATTTAAAAACTGCTTTAAAAATTCCTCTTAAATTCCACTTCCTAGCAATTCCGATCCACAGAAATTCCAACATAATTTTCTCATTATTTAGTTTTAAAAAGAAAAAAAAAAAAAAAAAAAAAAAAAAAAAAAAAAAACAGCAACAAATCAACGAGGCATATGAATCCTAGCCACAAAATTGTTGCCAATTGGCAGGCACTAAACATCATCTCTTTTGTAGGTACATATGTAACGGGCAAGTATGTACCACAAATAAAACGACCAAATAGCTGACCGACAGGCAGACAGACAGAGAGACTGGCCAACCAACCAAGTAATGAACGTTTAACAACAATTGCACCAGCCGAGGGCGTTTGAGAATATAAATGTTAACAATTATTGAGGCGTCATACACAGAAGTCACACTTACTGCGAACACACATACACCGCCATGAAGATATACACCCACACAAACATCCCTTAATGTAGGGGAAGTAAATTTATGGAGAGGGTTATTAGGGTAGAGAAACATTTTTAGAGATTTGGAAAAAAATAGGAACCGATAAGTTTAGTATTCTACTCTAAAGGTTCGACCAATTGGAGAACCATTTTTAGAGGACGAGTTCCATCGGTGAATAGGTGGGTCCAATGGGCCCACCTATCTTATGGTAAGCTAAAAATAATTTAATTTCCATAAGTGAGCCAGTGTTCAATAGCTGTGCCAGTAGGGAACCCATGTTCAATGGGTGAGCCAGTGGCGAATCAATAGGTAAGCCAGTGGCGAACCTATTCTTAATAGGTCACTCCGTGGTGAACCCTATTTTCAATAGGTGAGCCAGTGGTGAACCCTATTTTCAATAGGTGGGCCACTTGTGAACCTATTTTCAATAGGTGAGCCACTGGTGAACCTATTTTCAATAGGTGAGCCAGTGGTGAACCCTATGCCAATACGTGAGCCAGTGGTGAACCTATCTTCAACAGGTGAGCCAGTGGTGAACCCTATTTTCAATAGGTGGGCCACTTGTGAACCTATTTTCAATAGGTGAGCCACTGGTGAACCTATTTTCAATAGGTGAGCCAGTGGTGAACCCTATGCCAATACGTGAGCCAGTGGTGAACCTATCTTCAACAGGTGAGCCAGTGGTGAACCTATTTTCAATAGGTGAGCCAGTGGTGAACCCTACTTCCAATAAGTGAGCCAGTGATGAATCCTATTCTCAATAGGTGAGCCAGTGGTGAACCCTATTCTCAATAGGTGAGCCAGTGGTGAACCTATCTTCAATACACGTTGATTGGTTCATGAAAAAAAAAATTATAAAAAAAAAAATCCACGTTGATGGGAAAAAATGAAAAAAAAATATTTATAAAAAAGTTCACGTTGATTTAGTCATGAAAAAAATAATTAAAAATAATTAAAAAAATATTTATGAAAATCCACGTTGGTTCTTCCATGGAAAAAAATTATAAAAAAAATCCACGTTGATTGGTCCATGGAAAAAATATTTATGAAAATCCACGTTGGTTGAGTCATGAAAAAAATAATTAAAAATAATTAAAAAAATATTTATAAAAAATCCACGTTGATTGGTCCATGGAAAAAATATTCACAAAAATCCACATTGATTGGTCCATGAAAAAAAAATATATTTATAAAAATCCACATTGATTGGTCCATGGAAAAAATATTTTTAAAAAATCACGTTGATTGGTCCATGGAAAAAAATATTTATAAAAAAATTCACGTTGATTGAGTCATGAAAAAAATAATTAAAAAAATATTTATGAAAATCAACGTTGGTTGTTCCATGAAAAAAATATTTATAAAAAATCCACGTTGATTGGTCCATGGAAAAAATATTTATAAAAAAAATTCACGTTGATTGAGTCATGAAAAAAACAATTAAAAAAATATTTATGAAAATCCACGTTGGTTGTTCCATGAAAAAAATATTTATAAAAAAATACACGTTGATTAGTCCATGAAAAAAAAAAAATATAAAAAAAATCCACGTTGATTGGTCCATGGAAAAAATATTTATAAAAAAAATTCACGTTGATTGAGTCATGAAAAAAATATTTTTAAAAAATGCACGTTGATTGAATCCTGAAAAAAATAATTATAAAAAAATCCACGTTGATTGACCCATGGAAAAAATATTTATAAAAAAGATCCACGTTGATTGGTCTATGAAAAAAATAATTAAAATATCCACCTTGATTAATTCATGGAGAAAAATATTTATAAAAAAATCCACGTTGATTGGTCTATGGAAAAAAATATTTATGAAAAAATCCACTTTGATTGGTCCATGAAAAAAATATTTTTATGAAAATCCACCAATTAAGTCCATGAAAAAAAATATTTTAATAAAAATCCACGTTAATTGGTCCATGAAAAAAATATATATAAAATATCCACGTTGATGGAAAAAAATAAAAAAAAAAAATATTTATAAAAAAAATCCACGGTAATTGGTCCATGGAAAAATATTTATAAAAATCAAAGTTGATTGGTCCATGAAAAAAAAAATTATAAAAAAATCCACGTTGATTGGTCCATGGAAAAAAATATTTATAAAAAATCCACGTTGATTAATTCATGAAAAAAATATAAAAAAAATCCACGTTGATTAATCCATGGAAAAATATTTATAAAAAATCCACATTGACTGGTCCATAGAAAAAAAAAATATAAAAAAATCCACGTTGATTAATCAATGGAGAAAAATATTTATAAAACAAAATCCACGTTGAATGGTCCATAGAAAAAAATATTTAAAAAAAAAATCCACGTTGATTGGTCCATGAAAAAAAATATTTATAAAAAAATTTTAAAATTGATTGGTCCATGAAAAAAAAAATATTTATAAAAAAATTTTACGTTGATTGGTCCATGGAAAAAATATTTATAAAAAAATCCACGTTTATTGGTCCATGGAAAAAAAATATTTTTATAAAAATCCACGTTGATTGGTCCATGGAAAAAATATTTATAAAAAATCCACGTTGATTAATCCATGGAGAAGAATATTTATAAAAATACACGTTGATTGGTCCATGGAAAAAAATATTTATAAAAAAAGCCACGTTGATTGGTCCATGAAAAAAAAATAATTATAAAAAAATCCACGATGATTGGTTCATGGAAAATATATTTATAAAAAATTCTACGTTGATTGGTCCATGGAAAAAAATATTTATAAAAATCCACGTTGATTGGTCCATGGAAAAAAAATTATACAAAAATTCACGTTGCTTGGTCCATGAAAAACATATTTATAAAACATCCACGTTGATTGGTCTGTGAACAAAAAAATTATACAAAAATCCAAGTTGATTGGTCCATGGAAAAAAATATTTATAAAAAAATCCATTTAAAAAAGAATATTTATAAAATAATCCACGACGATTAGTCCATGGAAAAAAATATTTTTAAAAAAGTCCACGTTGATTGGTCTATGGAAAAAAATATTTATGAAAATTCACGTTGGTTGTTCAATTAAAAAATATATTTAAAAAAAAATCCATGTTGATTGATCCATGAAAAAAAAAATATTTATAGAAATCCACGTTGATTGGTCCTTGGAAAAAAATATTTATAAAAAATACACGTTGCTTGGTCTATGGAACAAATATTTTAAAAAAATATACCTTAATGAGTATTTGGAAAAAATATTTTAAAAAAATCTACGTCCACCCAATCCAATCCAAAATATTTATGAAAATCCACGTTGGTTGTTCCATGGAAAAATTTTTATAAAACCATCCACGTCGATTAGTCCATGAAAAAAATATTTAAAAAAAAATCACGTTGTTTAATCCATGGAGAAAAATATTTTTAAAAAAATCCACGTTGATTGGTCCACGAAAAAAATACTTTTAAAAAAATCCACGTTGATTGGTCCATGGGAAAAATATTTATAAAAAAATCCACATTAATTGGTCCATGAAAAAAATATTTTTATGAAAATCCACGTTGATTGGTCCATGGAAAAAAATTATAAAAAATCCACGTTGATTGGTCTATGAACAAAAAAATTATAAAAAAATCCAAGTTGGTTGGTTCATGGAAAAAAATATTTATAAAAAATCCACGTTGTCTATGCAAAAGAATATTTATAAAAATCCACGTTGATTGCTCCATGAAAAAAAAAAAATTATGAAAAAAATCCACGTTGATTGGTCCATGAAAAAAATATTTGTAAAAAAAAACATGGTTGATTGGTCTATGGAAAAAATATTTTTAAAAAAATCCACGTTGATAAAAAAAAGGAAAAATAATATTTATAAAAAATCCACGTTGTTTGGTCCATGGAAAAAAATATTTATAAAAAAATTAACGTTGATTGGTCCATGGAAAAAATATTTATAAAAAATTCACGTTGATTGATCCATAGAAAAAAAATTTTATAAAAATCCACGTTAATTTTTTTGTGAAAAAATTATTTTTAAAAATGTCCGGGTTGATTGGTCCTTCGACTCCCACGTGTGAACCTACTCCAATATGCTTGCCACTGCAGAATAAATTTCCTGATCAACCTATTTCAAACACTTCTTCAATACCCCTCTACCCTCCCATAAATTTACAGACCGACTGACAGACAGACAGCCAGTCAGATGTACACCCATTGTCCTGATATTCTGAATAGAAATTGCCATAATAAATGGCAATTAAAATTGTAACACTACACAAAACACTTTGTTGCAAAACTCTCCAACAAAAACAGAACAGAACACAACTAGGTACAAAAATCAAATGAGAAAAAAGAAAACTAAAAGAACAGAAAACACACAAAGAGAAGAAGAGAAGACAAAGTTGGAAAAAAACAAGAAAACTGCAGGCAAGACTGACAATGGCAAAAAAGTGCAGAAAGCCTTTTTGACTTGTCTATAATTGTTGTTTTAGTTGAATACAGCAGTAACAACAACAACAATAGTTTTGTTGGCCATGTTTTGTATTTTTGTTTTTCTGGCCAAGTTAAACGAGTAGAAGAAATAGTAGTGAGAGTGAATGGTTTGAACAAAGGCGGCAGTCACTGGAAGAGCAGCAGAGAGAGAGAGGGAGAGAAGAGCAACAGGAAAAGGATAATATGCCATCTGAAACAATAGTTAAAAAATAAACACACACATATATATTCCTACACACACATACATGTGTTTTGATTTACCTTTGTTGGCACTCTAAAGAAATATACATCACACACACACAGACACATGTCTGATGCTTATATGTGTGAGTGGGGTTGTGTGTTTCTATATTGCCCTAATGACTTTGAAATAATGCTGACATATACCTTTTGAATGTCCTCCTTTATTGTGGGTGTTGCAGAGGTTTTCCTTGGTTTTTATTGAATCCTTTTGTCTGTTAAAATTGCAGCTTTTGTTGCATACTTCTAGGATTGTTTAAATGGTATCTTTAGAATTTCATTCATCCGCATTCTATGCATGGAGGTTGTAGATAAAATCCATGAAATTCGTTGGCTCGATATTGTGGAGCTAAAAAATTTAGGAGCCTAAATTGATGAGCTGATGATCAGGAGGTCTATATAGGTCAGATGAAGGCTAGGAAGTGTACATAAGAGAAATGAAGGCCAGGTGTCCATAGAGATGTAGGAAAGGTCCATTTAAATGTGTAGGAAGTCAATATACCTCGAATGAAGGCTAGGAGGTGTATATAAGTGAAGTGAAGACCGGGGTTCCTTATAGATGTGTAGAAGGTCGGAAGGTGGTTACTATGAGGGGTTTAAAGAAAAGATAAAATCCATGTATTTCAAGGTTTGAAAGAATATATGCGACCACGAAGTCATTAAATATGGGCAAGTTAAAGCCCAAGGTCCATAGAGTCGAGGGGAAGCCTTTGACATCTGTGTAAACAAGTTGTAGGCCAGAGGACCTTAACTTCATTATGAAGGGTTCGTGGATTGATATTGCAGACCTGAAAGTCAGGGAGCGTAAATTAGTGAGCTGGTGGTAAATCCAATGTACTCTTTATCGGCAAGCTGTGGGCCGGGGGGCCTTTTTTGTATAATGAAGTATCAGGGGCTCGATATTTCGGGGCTAAAAATTTTAGGAGCCTAAATTGGTGAACTAATGGCCAGGAAGTATATCTAAGTCGGAAGAAGGCTAGGAAGTGTATATAAGTGAAGTGAAGGCCAGGTGTCCATAGAGATGTAGGAAAGGTCCATTTAAATGTGGAGGAAGTCAATATACCTCGGATGAAGGCTAGGAGGTGTATATAAGTGAAGTGAAGACCAGGGTTCCATATAGATGTGTGGAAGGTCGGGGGGTGGTTACTACATCAGCTATATGAAGACCAAGGAGTGTATATTGGGGAACCGAAGACCAGATAGTCTATATAGGAGAGTAGTCGAGCTATGTAGTCGAGTTGAATACCAGGGAAGGGTCGGTGTTAGCAACCTGAAGTCGAAATCATCAATTTAGGTGAACCGAAGCCAAGAAGTATACTTTGAATACTTGAGTCTTTAAGGAAAGATAGATAAAGGCTATTCGGTGCTTATAACCGAAAAAAATAACCTAGGAGCCTATATTGGTCCGTTAAATGTCAGGAAGTTTGAAACGGATTGCATAAGGCTATGATGTTTATATCTTGGAGTTGAAGATTTTGGGACTTCACAAACATGAGCTAAAGTGTTATGGAGTCTATAGAAGTTGCAAGATATCCATGGGCCCTGTACCGGTTAGACGAAACCTATAGAGTCTCTATGTGTAAATTAAATGTCGGAGATACATTATACACGATCTAAAAAAAACGGTGGCGTTCATAAGAGAGCCGAATTCTACAGTTTTTTTGGAAAATTTGCGAAGGACAATGGACCTGTATCGATGAACTGACTACATGAGACTCGGGTAGGCAAGGAGAAAGTGCATATGGGTGGGGTAAAGGGGTCTTAAAGTCTACATCAGAAAAGTGTAGTTAAGAAAACATTCAAAGGTGAATGAAAGTTAAGAATTATAACACGACAAGCAAATGGCCGTTAAAGCCAAAATCGGCACCTGGAAGAGCAATGGAATATAGTAGAGCACCAAAGACTCCTCATTGAAGTCCAGGGAGCTTATATTGTTGTACTGAATTCAAAATAGCCTGTATCTGCGTGGTATGGGCAAGATGTAGGTCATGTAGCCTGTGTTGGCGAGATAAGAACAAGGGGCGAGTATAGGCCTGCTAAAGATCAAGGGCCTTGGAATTTACATTTGGAATCTACATCCTCGAGCTGAAGTCAAGGAAGTCTCTATTATTGCAGTGAATTCGTAATTACCTGTATCTGTGAGGTAAAGGTAAATTTGGAGGTCTTGTAGCCTGTGTTGGTGAGACGAAGAAAATAAAGTGAGAATAAGCCAGCTGAAGACGGATAGGGTTTATAAGGAGGAGTTAAAGGGTCTTAGAGTCTACATTGAAGATCTAACCGAAAATATAGGCTACATGTTGTGCTAAGGGGACAGGGAACCCAAATAGACAAGTAGAAGGGCATTGGATCCTATGTACACAGCAAACTGACTAAAGGTATTTAGGTATCCTTGTCACCACAACGCATCCTTAGTCCGTTTGTTGTCTACATAGGATCCAATGTCCTTCAACTTGTCTATTTGTGTTCCCAGTCCCCTCGCCAGTGCCAGGAATTCTATCTGACAGGTAATTGTCCCCCATATAGGCAAACTGAAGCTCAATGTAGTCTATACAGACGAACAGATTATGAGGAACCTACATAGATGAATGGAAGAGCCGGGGAGCCAATATAAAAGGGGTTCAAGCCACGGAGCCCATTTGACGGAGTCAAAGAACAGCTTAAGATTTTGGGAACCTATGCAAACAACTGAAGGCCCAAGAAGCCTATATAGAACAAATTAACCTATATGAAGCCTATATAGGCGATCTGATTGCCATAAGTTTAAATAGACATATTGAAGGGCCAAGAAAAATATAAAAGTGATTTGAAGTGAGAGGATTTGATGGGATTCTATGTAGACTAGCTGGGCTAAACTCCTTAGCACAGAATACTGAGGGATCACAGAGCCGATTTTATGTAAACTGAAGCTGCATGAAACAAAGGAGTTACCAAGGTACCGACATATTCAGAGAGAACAGGTATTACTGATATTACAAGGTTTTTCTACCCTCCACCATACATATTATGGAGGGTATAATAAGTTCGTCATTCCGTTTGTAATTCATCGAAATAATAATTTAACACCCCACAAAGTATATATATTCTTGATCAGCGTAAAGTTCTAAGTCGATTTAGCCCTGCCCGTCCGTCCGCCTATCCGTCTGTCCGTCTGTAGAAATCACTCTAGCTTCCGAACGAAATGGAGTAGGTTGATAAAACTTTACTCAAATGTATATTATGTCTGCGGGACTTTTGGTACTGAAAATGGGCCATGCAGGTCCACGTCTTCGTAGAGCCCCCATATGACGCTACCTCCCAATATTCGGTATTTTGATGATTTTAGCGACATTATTTAGCGGAACTATTTTAAATTTTGCATTTGTAGGTCGTAATGAATACTACAGCCTATGACAGAAAATTGTCTGTGCAGGTTCACGTCTTCGTATAGCCCCCATATAACAGTACCTCCCAATATTCGGTATTTTGATGATTTTAGCGACATTATTTACCGGAACTATTTCAAATTTTGGTATTTAAAGTTCGTAATGGATACTACATTCTAAGTCAGAAAATGAACCATGTAGGTCCATGTCTTCGTATAGCCCCCATATAAAGGTACCTCCCGATATTCGGTATTTTGATGATTTTAGCGACATTATTTACCGGAGTTGTTTCAAATTTTATATTTGAAGTTCGTAATGGATACTACAGCACACGACGAAAAATGAGCCAAGTAAGTCCGCGTCTTCGTATAGCCCCCATATAACGGTAGCCCCCGATATTCGGTATTTTGATGATTTTAGCGACATTATTTATCGGACTTGTTTCAAAATTGGAATTTAAAGTTCGTAATGAATACTACAGCCTATGACAGAAAATTGTCTGTGGAGGTCCACCTCTTCGTATAGCCCTCATATAACGGAACCCCTCCGATATTCGGTATTTTGATGATTTTAGCGACATTATTTACCGGAATTGTTTCAAATTTGATATTTGAAGTTCGTAATAGATACTTCAGCCTATGACAGAAAATTGTCTGTGCAGGTCCACGTTTTATAGCCCCCATGGTAGCTCCCTATATTCGGTATTTTGATGATTTTAGCTACATTATAAACTGATTTTTTTTCAAGTTTCGCATTTAAATATTGTAATAGCTTGTGACAAAAGTTGCCTATGCAGGTCCACGTCGTCGTATATACCCTAATATAATAGCTACATTCGGTATTTTTAAGATTTTAACAGAATTTTTAACGGATTTTATTTTTTGGAAAATTGTTAAATTTTGCGCCAAATAGTGGAGGGTATTCAAAGTTCGGCCCGGCCGGACTTACAACTTATTTTTCTTGTTTATATATTTAATATGGACATTTTTGAATTTTGTTATTATCAGAGTGTTTTAATAGTTCTTGGTTTCTCGGAGTATTATTTTCTCTTTTTTGCTCAAAAACTGGGTAAGTTGTTGGTAAACATCTTTATTTTATTACAAAAAAAAAAAAAAAAAAAAAAAATACATACACACACATTTATTTTAAAATTACAATACTTATATTTATTTCCAATAATGTTGGCTCATTTAAAAAAAAAAAAAATAGCTACGATCATTTATAATCCAAAATGTTTGAAATTCGTTGTAACTTCATTGTCTTTGCGTCTTCGAAACTCTGGTAAATTCAAATCATAATAATAACCATCCAAATCAGCATCCGTCTGGTTGTCTTCAATTTCATCGGAATAATCAAAGATTTCTTCGCCGGTGTCATTTTCATATTCCAATATTGGCATTGTTTTAAATAAATTAATGCGGCAGAATATAACAAAAAATATTAGCAGCCAACTGGAGATTAACATCGATATGAAGTTGATTGGAAAACGTGTGCCCTGAAACTGATCAAGAGATTAGAAGTTCTGCCATTATCTCTGAAAAAAAAAAAAATACTAAGCTTTTCAAAAAAAGGTAAGCCGGTAACACACAGCAGCCAGCTGTTCAAATAAACTTTGAGAGCAGATACGGCAGAGACTAGAACGTTTTCAGAAATGTTTTTCGAATGACCCTCAGCTACTTCTAATTTTAATCTAGCTAACTTCTAGAACTCAACGACGACGCCGACAGCTAAGAATGTTAAAAGAAAAAAACTTAAAATAATTTCTACTTCTGCTGAGCAGAATTGAAGTTAGCTTGCGTTGATGGGTTCACAAATCCGCTGCATGAATTTGAACGATTTGAGCCAAATGTTGGAGATACAGTACTTGGTGTAGAGTTTGATGTGAAAGCTTTTTCAAAGACTTTTTTAATTTTGTCGTGGCTAAAATAAATACCACATTTATGAAAGCTCAAAATGCTTATTGTAATTTAAGCTTTTGGTTTCTTCGCTATGGGCTTTGAAGGGAAATTGTTTTTATAGAAAAAAAAAACTGGTTTATAGTTCGACTGCTTTTAAGCTACATGTATTTAAATAAGAATATTTTTTTTTGTGTCTTTTAGACGCGCTAACAGGTTAGAGAGTATCAGAAGACAGACCGACAGTTGTGTACCCTCAGCCTATGGCCATATGTGTAGATGTATAAAACGTTATGCGACCCTAAAGGTATAGTTGCAATATTCTGAAATACGTTAAAAATAACAAGTAAAAAAGCTGTAAATTCAGCCGGACCGAACTTTGAATACCCTCCACCTTTTGGTACAAATTTGGCAATTTTCAAAAAAAAAAAAAAAATAATAATAATAAATAAATAAATAAAATAAAATCCGTTAAAATTCTGTTAAAAATTCAAAAAATACCGAATGTAGCTGTAGTGTCTATGCGACGACGAGGACCTGCACAGATAACTTTGTCATAAGCCATTACAATATTCAAATGCGAAACTTAAAAAAATTCTGTTTATAATGTAGTTAAAATCATCTAAATATAGAGAGGTACCATGGAGGTTACAAAACGTGGATCTGCACAGATAATTTTCTTTCATAGGATGTAGTATCCATTACGAACTTCAAATACGAAATTTAAAACGATTCCGGTAAAGAATGTCGCTAAAATCATCAAAATAACGAATATCGGGAGGTTCCGTTATATGAGGGCTATACGAAGACGTGAACCTGCACAGATAATTTTCTGTCATAGGCTGTAGCATCCATTACAAACTTCTAATACCAAATTTGAAATAATTCCGGTAAATAATGTCGCTAAAATAACCAAAATACCGAATATCGGGATGTACTGTTATATGGGGGCTATACAAAGACGTAGACCTGCAGAGACAATTTTCTGTCACAGGCTGTAGTATCCATTACGAACTTCAAATACAAAATTTGAAACAATTCCAGTGAATAATGTCGCTAAAATCAACAAAGTTCCGAATATAGGGAGGTATCGATATATGGGAGCTATACGAAGACGTGGACCTGTACAGATAATTTTCTGGAATAGACTGTAGTATCCATTACGAGCTTCAAATACCAAATTTGAAACAATTCCGATAAACAAAGTCGCTAAAATCATCAAAATACCAAATATCGGGGGGTACCCTTATATGGTGGCTATACGAAGACGTGGACCTGCACAGACAATTTTCTGCCATAGGCTGTAGTATCCATTACGAACTTCCAATAAAAAATTTGAAAAAATTCCGGTGAATAATGTCGCTAAAATCATCAAAATACCGAATATCGGGAGGTATCGATATATGGGAGCTATACGAAGACGTGGATCTGCACAGACAATTTTCTGTCCTAGGCTGTAGTATCTATTACGAACTTCAAATACCAAATTTGAAACAATTCCGGTAAATAATGTCGCTAAAATCATCAAAATACCGAATATCGGGAGGTACCGTTGTATGGGGGCTCTACGAAGACGTGGACGTACTTAGCACATTTTCTGTCTTAGGATGTAGTACCCATTTCGAAATTATCAAAATACCGAATATCGGGAGGTACTGTTATATGGGGGCTATACAAAGACGTAGACCTGCACAGACAATTTTCTGTCATAGGCTGTAGTATCCATTACGAACTTCAAATACAATATTTGAAACAATTCCGGTAAATAATGTCGCTAAAATCAATAAGGTACCGAATATCGGGAGGTATCGATATATGGGGGCTATACGAAGGCGTGGATCTGCACAGACAATTTTCTAGCATAGGCTGTAGTATCCATTACGAACTTCAAATACTAAATTTGAAACAATTCCGGTAAACAATGTGGCTAAAATCATCAAAATGCCGAATATCGGGAGGTACCCTTATATGGGGGCTATACGAAGACGCGGACCTGCACACACAATTTTCTGGCATAGGCTGTAGTATTCATTACGAACTTCAAATGCGAAATTTAAAATAATTCCGGTAAATAATGTCGATAAAATCATCAAAATACCCAACATCCGGAGGTACTGTTATATCGGGGCTATTCGAAGTCGTGGATCTGCACAGTCAATTTTCTGTCAAAGACTGTAGCATTCATTACAAACTTCAAATACCAAATTTGAAACAATTTCGGTAAATAATGTCGCTAAAATCATCAAAATACCGAAAATCGGGAGGTACCCTTATATGGGGGCTATACGAAGACATGGACCCACATGGCCTTTTTTCAATACCAAAAGTCCTGCAGACATAATACACATTTGAGTAAATTTTTATCAACTTACTTCAATTCGTTCGGAACTATGTACACACTATATACGATGAAGGGTATAAAATCTGGGGAACAAGGTACCTTTGCGGTACCGGAAATATAGACAGAGACATCTTCCAACCTAAGTCCAATATAACAAGTATCAGTCGGGTTTGCCGACAGAAGTATACCCTCAGCCAATGTTCGAATATTTAAATATATTTTGACTTCTGTTATGATTATTCAAATTGTAGACCTTCTATGGAGTAGGTTCCGAAGGAATGGTCCAATAATGTCCATTTCGTATCGGACCTAAATTAATATGATATAAATATTGCGACGTGCCAGATCTGGACTTCGATATCGACTACTTTCTTCACTTTATATGAGACATGTGATTATTTTTATAAAATGTTAGAATGTGCGTGAGGCTCCAGATATGGTCGACCGAAGTGTTCCAGAATAAATGGTCCGATCTCTACCATCTTTATAACATATCGCATGTTCATAGAAATATTGAGATGTGCTAAGCCTGAATGGAATTGGGTGTTAATTTTGTGTTTTATGAGCTTCGTGGATATTCAAATTTTTGATCCTTCCTTCCTTGATCCTTGATATATCCAATCTTTACAGCAGATCTTATGAAAACTGGATACTTATTTGCGATTTTATGGTTATTCCAAAATTGTGACCCTTTGTTGGGAAGGTACTAGAAGAAATGGTCCGATCTCCACCATTTTTATAACATATATTGTTTTAATGGAAATATTAAGAAGTTCCAAATCTGAATGGAATCGGAATTTCGCGTTTTTCGAACTTCATTGGTTTTCCAAATTATGACTCTTTCTGGGGGTGGTGCCAGAAGGTTTGAACCGATATATTCCATCTTCACAGCAGATTTTCTGTCAGTAGAATTAATGAGATGTGTGTAATTTGAAGATAACCGGGTGCTTATTCAACATTTTATATTTTATGACCGTTTTGGTTATTTAAAACTTTGATGCCTTGTGGGGGTGGTACCAGAAGGAATTGTCCGATCTTCATCATATTTAAAACAGATCTTATGATTATCGAAGTATTGAGATTTGTCAAGTCTGAATGACATCGGATGTTAATTTCGTGTTTTATGAGTTTCTTGGATATTAAACATTTTGACCCTTTGTGGGGGAGGTACCAGAAGGACTGAACCGATATATTCCAACTTCACGCCAGATCTTGGGTTAATAAAAATATTGTGACGTATGTAATTTGAAGACAATCGGACACTTAAATCACATTTTATAAGACTTATGTTTATTCAAAATGTTGACCATTTGTGTGGGAGGTACATGATGGAGTGGAGCGATATTGTCCATTTTCGCACCCGACCTAGCACTGATACAAATATTAGGATTTATAAAGTCTGCACACAATTCGAAGACCATTTCTTGTTTTATGACGTCAATTATTTTCTATGAAAATTTTAATTTTGTGGGGTAGGTACCCGAATGAGCGGACCGATATTGTCCATCTCCAAATTCGATCTATGTTTGATAATAATATTACGATGTACCAAGCTTGGATCAAATCGCACCAGCATACAGACGGACGGACTGACGATACATTGACTCCAAATGTCCTCAAAAGGATTTGGTCCAAAGAGACCTAGGGTCTAAAAAATCGTTATTTCGATGAGGCTCGTTTTGACCGTATCAAATGATATATAGCCTCTTTAGGCATATGGCTGAGGGTATAAAAACGTCTGCATGTCATCTTTGAGCTTTATTTTCCAAATTTCGGAACTATTGTGAGGAAGGTACAAAAAGTCTGAGTTTCTGATTTCTCTCTTTAATGTAATTATTTTTATACCCTCTACAGTGGTATGGGAAGGTATATTAAATTTGCTATTCCGTTCGTAAAACCACTAAATATCCGTTTGAAGTTAGAATCTCGAAATATTGGGCAAATGAAAAGTGGTAGAATTTCTAAATTTTAAATTATAGTCGCTAATGGTATCAGAATAAACTTTGGGAAGTAGGGTTGATAAAAGGAAGTGATTCTGAAAATGGGAAATAAGTGCAAAAGCTGTCATAATGGCACTTAATTGGTGGAATAAAGAATATCCTTTAAAAAATCCACGCCTCATGTGGTCCTTGAAAATAATATTCTTTAAAAATTCGAGCTTGTGTTGGTCTTTGAAAAAATATTCTTTAGAAAATCCAAGCGTCTGCTGGTCCCTAAAAAATATTCTTCAAAAAAATTATTGCCTCTGTTGGGCGTTGAAAAAATATTCTTTAAAAAAAATCAATTAAAAAATATATATCCCGATTGCATATTTTCCGAAAATCTCAGTCACAGATTCTGAAGTTGAACTCCGGTTTTATTTACCTACGAAATTTGCTAAAAAATCGACTCAGAGTATGATTCTGTGAAGATCTGTAGAAGTAAATATGAATCTCTATTTCCTTCCCTAATTTGAGTTGATTTTGCAGCACTACGTTCAATTGTTGATAAATTTCCTTCAAAAACCAGTATTACAAACGAAGAGAAAATGCACCTATCTCTTTTTATACAACAAGAGATTAAATAATGGGAAAATACAGAAAATCCAATAGACAAAAAAATCATAATTTCAAAACAACAAATTTTATTTTCATTCCTTTGGTTTTCAAATAAAAGTAAAAGTTTGTTTTTTTGTCCACCCAGCCAATTGACGAGTGTTTGTAGAGTGTGAAAGTAAATAAATGTATACAACACAATACAATTTCATTTTCCAATTCAATGGAATAAACAAATTATAAAATAATTATAAATTAATTACACACATTGGGAAAAAATAATATGAATACGTGTGTAATGGAGACAATGGACGTGAAAATAAATTTTTAATTAACATCAGTACTTAGTGTGTGCATAGTGGAGAGAGATTTTTAATTGGGTTTGGCGGTTCTGGAAAAATTAGAAATAAAGGGCAAATATATTTATAAGGAGGTTGGTCCTTGAAAAAACATTTTTAAAAACTCCACACGTCTTTGAAAAAATATTCTTTAAAAAATTCACGCCTCTGTTGTTGGTTTAAAAAATATTCTTTAAAAAATCCGCGCTTCATATGGTCCTTGAAAAAATATTCTTAAAAAAATTCACTCCTTTGTTGGTCCTTGAAAAAATATTCTTTAAAATATTCACGCCTCAGTTGTTGGTTAAAAAAAATATATTCTTTAAAAAATCCTCGCTTAATATGGTCCTTGAAAAAATATTCTTTAAAAAATTCACGCCTCAGTTGTTGGTTAAAAAAAATATTCTTTAAAAAATCCTCGCTTAATATGGTCCTTGAAAAAATATTCTTTAAAAAATTCACGCCTCAGTTGTTGGTTAAAAAAAATATTCCTTAAAAAATCCACGCCTTTAATGGACCTTTAAAAAATATTCCTTAAAAAATCCACGCCTTTAATGGACCTTTAAAAAATATTCCTTAAAAAATCCACGCCTTTAATGGACCTTTAAAAAATATTCCTTAAAAAATCCACGCCTTTAATGGACCTTTAAAAATATTCCTTAAAAAATCCACGCCTTTAATGGACCTTTAAAAAATATTCCTTAAAAAATCCACGCCTTTAATGGACCTTTAAAAAATATTCCTTAAAAAATCCACGCCTTTAATGGACCTTTAAAAAATATTCCTTAAAAAATCCACGCCTTTAATGGACCTTTAAAAATATTCCTTAAAAAATCCACGCCTTTAATGGACCTTTAAAAAATATTCCTTAAAAAATCCACGCCTTTAATGGACCTTTAAAAAAATATTCCTTAAAAAATCCACGCCTTTAATGGACCTTTAAAAAATATTCCTTAAAAAATCCACGCCTTTAATGGACCTTTAAAAAATATTCCTTAAAAAATCCACGCCTTTGATGGACCTTTAAAAAATATTCTTTAAAAAATGCACGCCTCAGTTGTTGGATAAAAAAATATTCTTTAAAAAATCCACGCCTTGGATGGTCGTTGAAAAAATATTCTTTAAAAAATCCACGCCTTGGATGGTCGTTGAAAAAATATTCTTTAAAAAATCCACGCCTTGGATGGTCGTTGAAAAAATATTCTTTAAAAAATCCACGCCTTGGATGGTCGTTGAAAATTCTTTAAAAAATCCACGCCTTGGATGGTCTTAAAAATATTCTTTAAAAAATCCACGCCTTGGATGGTCGTTGAAAAAATATTCTTTAAAAAATCCACGCCTTGGATGGTCGTTGAAAAAATATTCTTTAAAAATCCACGCCTTGGATGGTCGTTGAAAAAATATTCTTTAAAAAATCCACGCCTTGGATGGTCGTTGAAAAAATATTCTTTAAAAAATCCACGCCTTGGATGGTCGTTGAAAAAATATTCTTTAAAAAATCCACGCCTTGGATGGTCGTTGAAAAATATTCTTTAAAAAATCCACGCCTTGGATGGTCGTTGAAAAAATATTCTTTAAAAAATCCACGCCTTGGATGGTCGTTGAAAAATATTCTTTAAAAAATCCACGCCTTGGATGGTCGTTGAAAAAATATTCTTTAAAAAATCCACGCCTTGGATGGTCGTTGAAAAAATATTCTTTAAAAAATCCACGCCTTGGATGGTCGTTGAAAAAATATTCTTTAAAAAATCCACGCCTTGGATGGTCGTTGAAAAAATATTCTTTAAAAAATCCACGCCTTGGATGGTCGTTGAAAAAATATTCTTTAAAAAATCCACGCCTTGGATGGTCGTTGAAAAAATATTCTTTAAAAAATCCACGCCTTGGATGGTCGTTGAAAAAATATTCTTTAAAAAATCCACGCCTTGGATGGTCGTTGAAAAAATATTCTTTAAAAAATCCACGCCTTGGATGGTCGTTGAAAAAATATTCTTTAAAAAATCCACGCCTTGGATGGTCGTTGAAAAAATATTCTTTAAAAAATCCACGCCTTGGATGGTCGTTGAAAAAATATTCTTTAAAAAATCCACGCCTTGGATGGTCGTTGAAAAAATATTCTTTAAAAAATCCACGCCTTGGATGGTCGTTGAAAAAATATTCTTTAAAAAATCCACGCCTTGGATGGTCGTTGAAAAAATATTCTTTAAAAAATCCACGCCTTGGATGGTCGTTGAAAAAATATTCTTTAAAAAATCCACGCCTTGGATGGTCGTTGAAAAAATATTCTTTAAAAAATCCACGCCTTGGATGGTCGTTGAAAAATATTCTTTAAAAAATCCACGCCTTGGATGGTCGTTGAAAAAATATTCTTTAAAAAATCCACGCCTTGGATGGTCGTTGAAAAATATTCTTTAAAAAATCCACGCCTTGGATGGTCGTTGAAAAAATATTCTTTAAAAAATCCACGCCTTGGATGGTCGTTGAAAAAATATTCTTTAAAAAATCCACGCCTTGGATGGTCGTTGAAAAAATATTCTTTAAAAAATCCACGCCTTGGATGGTCGTTGAAAAAATATTCTTTAAAAATCCACGCCTTGGATGGTCGTTGAAAAAATATTCTTTAAAAAATCCACGCCTTGGATGGTCGTTGAAAAAATATTCTTTAAAAAATCCACGCCTTGGATGGTCGTTGAAAAATATTCTTTAAAAATCCACGCCTTGGATGGTCGTTGAAAAAATATTCTTTAAAAAATCCACGCCTTGGATGGTCGTTGGAAAAAATATTCTTTAAAAAATCCACGCCTTGGATGGTCGTTGGAAAAAATATTCTTTAAAAAATCCACGCCTTGGATGGTCGTTGGAAAAAATATTCTTTAAAAATCCACGCCTTGGATGGTCGTTGGAAAAAATATTCTTTAAAAAATCCACGCCTTGGATGGTCGTTGGAAAAAATATTCTTTAAAAAATCCACGCCTTGGATGGTCGTTGGAAAAAATATTCTTTAAAAAATCCACGCCTTGGATGGTCGTTGGAAAAAATATTCTTTAAAAAATCCACGCCTTGGATGGTCGTCGAAAAAATATTCTTTCAATTTTATATTACTTATTTTTTCTGAATCGTAACCACAGCGATTGAACTATTCACACACACAAATACAAACACACACCAAAAGAAGCTAACCCTAACTGTTTGGTTAAGTGACGATAAAACTTTTTACAAAAATTGACACCTAAACTCCAAGGAATTGTATTAATAAAGTTTTATTGCTACAAACAAAATAGAAGACCAAAAAAGGATGCCAGGGAAAAGGACATTCGAGACGTTGCAACAACAATAGCAACAACAACATCTGCTTTTTTGAGGGCAATCTCAAAGCAGAACAAGGTTCAATTGCACCCATTTATTGTTGAGAGAGTTTTAGTTTTAGATTTTGTGGCGGAGGCTAAAATATAGAGTAGTTGTAACTGACCAGAGCTGTAACGATGAAATAAATTTAATTAAAATTGTTTAAAATAATTTAAAACAAAACTGGGGAAAAACTTTTGGTCTGGTTGACCAAGTAGAAATGATATGAAAGGAAGGGGAATATTTATAGAAAAAAATAGAAATTGTTGTAGGATTTCGAAGTCATAGAGGGAAGGAGGATATTATAAATGGTGAGGTGATTTTCATCAGAGAAAAAGAGAAATGAAAAGAGAAACTTAGGTCCGAAGAAGGAAATCATATGATACCCGAGATACATGTCATCACAATTCATCGTTGGTCTTGGAAAAAAAATATTCTCTAAAACCCCACGTTGGCCCTTGAAAAATATTTTCCTAAAAAATCTCCTTTAGTCCCGAAAAAAAAATTAAAAAATTCATTCCAGTCTTTGAAAAAATGGAAGAAAACCATATTGGACTCCAAATACGATACGATGACAATAATTTATCCGTCTACCTTGGCCTTTGGTCCTTGAAAAAATATCCAAAAAAATATTCTTTGAAAATCTCCTTGAAAAAATAATGCTATAAATTTCCTGTAGTCCCTTCAAATAAATATTCCTGAAAAATCTCCTTTAGTCTTTGGAAAAATATTTTTAAAAAATAATATCGGTCTTTGATAAATGGAAAAAAGCCATATGGGGACTCGAAACACGAGGGAAGGACTTGAAAATATGACAATAATTTATCCGTCTACAATGGCCTTTGGTCCTTGGAAAAATATTCTTTAAAAATTTCCTTGAAAAAATATTGCAATTATCTTTTTTTAGTCTTTGAAAAAATTAAAAGTATTCTCAGAAAATATTCACAAATTTTAAGGTTTCAATGGCAGCGAACTCTGTATTTTTATACCACACTCAGTCAAATGCCGAGAGAGGGTATATGTCATTTGATAACTTGTTTCAAGGTATTTTGAACCTGATAATCGTTCTTTTTATGGAAATTTCCTATGGACTTTTTGACCAAAAATGGCGCATATTTTTCCGAATTTTTCTCAAGGCTTTTTGGATCAAGAATCGTGGATTTTTTAAATATTTTACTATAATTATATGATAAACTGCGATATTAGGGAAAGCCTATAATTTTTCGCTATGATTTTTCTGATATTAATTCCAAAATTTCCCTATCCTCTAGTTTTACAAGCATTTGGAGAATTTACCTACACAGAAAAAGAGGAAGTAAGGTCCTAAATAGGAGGCCATATTTCACCCGAGAGACTAATTCTTATAAATGCTTATTGGTGCTCCACGTTGGCCTATCATAAACAAATATTCTTTAAACTTCACATAGCTCCTTGAAAAATATCCTTTAAAAAATATCTTTAAAAAATATTTTATTTAAACTCCTTGAAAAAATATTATTTTTATATTTAAGCTTCACCTTGATCCTTGAAAAATGATCTTTTAAAAAAATTCCTTAGAAAATATTTTTTAAAAATATTTTTGAAAAAAAAAATGTCTACAAACCTCCTTTAGTCCTAGAAAAAATTAAAAATATTCTCAGAAAAAATTATCAGAAATTTTAAGGTCGCAATGGCAACGAGCCCTGTATTTTTTCAAGAAATGTTTGCAAAATTGCCTGGGCATAGAACTAAGGACTTCGACTCGTAGACCTTAAACCATTTTTTGTCATCGAAATATAAAAAAAAATATTCTCCAAAATCCAATTCAGTTCTTGAAAATAAATTCCTAAAAATCTACGTTGGTCCATGAAAATAGGAAGGAGCCCATTCGGGATATCGAAATATGAGGGAAGGCCTAATAATTACAAAATGTCCTTCTCCTCTAGTTTTACCAAAATGTTCAAAATTTATCCAAAAAAATTTAATTAAGCTCAGGATATTGCCCTTACTTGGGCCAAAAAAGGAAGCAGGATATATTAACAATAAGGCAACTTTGCACAAAAAGGGGGAGAGAGTAAGGTCCTAAGTAGGAGGTCATATGGGAACCGATATAAGTGTTCTAATAAATGCCCATTGGTCCAGAAAAAAAGTATTCTTAAAAATTTCCAAATACTTTTAACCTCACCCTTTGTCCTTACAAAAATATTTTTTAAACAAGTAAAAAAGCAGCCGAACCTTTTATACCCTCCACCATTCGGAAAATTGAAATTTTTCAAAAAAAAAAAAAAGAAAAAAAATCCGTCGAAATATACCGCTCAAATAAAAACCTTTATATGGGAGCTATACGAAGACGTGGTGCTGGTTAAGTTATTTTTTGTCATAGGCTATAGTAACGATTTCGAACTTCAAAATACGAAATTCGTAACAATTCCGCCGAATAATGTCGCTAATATCATCAAAATACCGAATAAAGGGAGGTACCGTTATATGGGAGCTATACTAAGTCGGGGACCTGCAAGGAACTTCCAATACGAAATTTTACGCAATTCTGGTGAAAAATGTCGCGAAAATCCGGGGAATACTGAATATCTTGGAGTAGCGTTATATGGGTGCTATACTAAAACGTAGACCTATGTCGACAGTTCTCTTCCAGGAGGTGAAGTACTCAGAGGAAACTCCATTGAAAAATGTGACTTAAATCATCAAAATGCCGTATACCGAGTGGCACCATTGTATGAGGGCTATACGATGGACTTATATAGATAGTTCACTTTTAAGGGGTAAAGTACTCAAAATATTCCTACAAAAACTTCTTAAAAATTGTCCTATAAACCTCCTTTAATCCTTGAAAGAATTAAAAATATTCTCCGAAGTTTTAAGATCTCAATGGCAATGAACCCTGTAGTTTTTAAGAAATTTTCCCTAAGAACTAAAGATCACAAATCGGAAAAATTTAAAGAATATGCCTCCTCTAGCCCTTGACAAATGAAAAAATATTCTCATAATCCACTTCGGTTCTTGAAAAAATATTCGTAAAAATCTGCATTGGTCCTTGAAAAATGGAAGGAGGCCGTATGAGTATCCGACATCTGTGGAAAGGCCTGGACATTTTTTCACGTAAATTAAAATATATTCGTAAAACTCAACATTGGTAGAAAAGAAGGAGACCATATGGGAACCCGAGATTCATGGGGAATTCGCCTACAAATTATGACTATAAGTTATCTTCCATTAAAGTTAATTAATTAATATGAATTCATCCAAAGATATCTCACAATTTTCAGTCTTTTTGAATAATTTCCATTTTCTCTCACTGTATCAAAATTTTGAAAATTTGCCCATTAAAATCCACTTTTAAATGCTCTCACATAACTCCACTGGTAGTTGTGGTTTTCTCTAACCAAAATTTGAATGGAGATTATTTCACAAAACATTTGCAACATCGGCCACAGAGGTTGTGTGTGTGTTCATTTGAATAGTTTCCTGGTTTGGAATAGAACAAAAACTGGCAAAACATATACCTCTGTTGAGTGTACTTTTCAATATTTTAAGCACATGTAGGCCACATTTAAATCGGAGAGTGGTCACACAAGTGATTTAAATTTCAAATACTCCACCTTAATTAACCTGTTGCAGAGACCATTTGTGGCCTGGCTGATGGGAGTATGATGACTTGGTATTCCAAAGGATGACATGACTTGGTATTCCAAAAGGATTTGAAATTTAAATTCAGAATATTTTTTTAAGGACCACCAACGAGGATATTTTCAAGTACCTAGCGTGGATTTTTTGAATATTTTTTCAAAGATCACCTTGAGTTTTAAGGAAAATTTGTTCAAGGATTCACTTGGAATTTTAAGAAAATTTGATGAAAAACCAACGTGGATTTTTGAGAAAAAAAATTCAAGGACGTAACGTGGATTTTTAAAAAATATATTACTTCCGAATTTTTAAGGAATTAGTTTCAATTACTTTCTATCACTTATAGTAAATGTCTTAAAGAGAAATTTTTAAAGATTTCCGGTCACACAACGAGGTTTTAGAAGACATTATTTAAATGACCTTCTGAACAAATGCTTTCTAAGGTTCTAACCAAACGTCGAGGATATTTTTAGATATTTTTTGATAGGTCTTATGACCATTGATCTTGAATTTCTTAACAAATCTAGATTTTAACATTTTTTTCAATGACTTCCTGGCTAAGATTCATTGACTATTTGGGTTTTTTTAAGGACATATGAATATGAAATTTGGATACAAAACTAGTGTTTTGTTTAGAAAGTTTTTTAATGTCATCTTGGCCAGCAATCGTGTATTGTTTAAAAATTAGTTTTAAGGGCTTCCTCATAACAAATCACATATTTCTGAAGAAATTTTTCATTTACTTTCTGGCCACGAAACGAATTCAATGACCTTCTGGCCAAATGTAGGGGGTTTTTAAGACTTTTTTTAAGGTTTTTGGCCATTTTTTAAAGAACTTTTTCAAAGACTTCCCGAACAAAGCTCGAGGATATTTAAAAAAATGCTTAATTTTCAAGAATTTTCTTCAGGATATCCTGGTTACGGATTTTTTTAAAATTCTTTGACGGACTTCCTTTTCTTTAAAAAAAAAACAAACTAGTGATTTTTTAAAAAGTTTTTAACGTTGAAATTTATTTAAAATCGTGCTGTGTTTAATAATTTGGTTGCAAGACCTTCTTGATTAAGGATCGTACATTTCTAAAGAATTTTTTAAAGACCTCCTGACTGCAAAACGAGTTTGTAGAAAAGAAAGGATATTTAGAATTTTTTTGCCTTTTTGACCATTTTTAAATAATTTTTTCGAAGACTTCGTAACTAAACTCGACTTTTTGGCCATTTTTAAATAATTTTTTTTCGAAGACTTCGTAACTAATCCTCGAGATTATTTAAAATAAAAGCGTGATTTTTTTGAATTTTCAGGGACAAGAATTGAGGATTTTATTAAAAAATTCATCAAAGACTTTCTAGCTAAGGGTATCTCAAGAATTCTTTTACAAGGACTTTCTTGAGAATAGTCGCAGGAAATTTTAAAGAATATATTTTAAAAAACTTCTTGGCCAAGAATAGTGAATTTAAAAAAGGTTTTGATTTTTTTTTTTTTAATTTGAAATGAGAAATATTTTTTTTTTTTTTTCATTTAAAAATTGTTTATTTCACATTTTGATATAACAAGAGTTGGTTCACTGGTCCTGAATTGATTTTTTCAATACATTTTTAAAAGAAAAGTTTTTAAGGAAAGAAATGCGTGAAGCCAATTATAGAATATGGAATTTTCAGACATTTTTTGAAGGACACCCAGATCAATAAACTTCGATATATTTCTAAGGTCATTATAAGTATTTATTTTCTGGATTTAAGGTCAATTTAAAAGTACCTTCTGGTCAAAAATGGTAACTTTTCTTGACAAGTGTTATCAAGGATTTTTAAGACTTGTATAACCTATGTTGAGGATATTATAAGTTTAGTTAGGCAAAAAATTATGTAACTCCTCGAAATATGGGTTTCCCACATCGGAAAATATATATGGATCTTCCTATCTCGCCGAGCTGAGATGTCCGTCTGTCCGTGTCCGTCCGTCTATCCATGTGAATTTGTAATCACTCTACAGGTCGCAATTATGCCCCGATATTCACGAAATTTAGAATAGACGTGGGGCTAGAGCCGGAAAAGAAGCCTATTGTTTTTGGAGCTGATCGCTTAATATTTAGGGGTTAAAATAGACCAAAAACTGATTTCCTGATTTTGCAATTGCTCTACAGGTCGCAATTAAAGCTTAGGGTTGGGCAGAAGCCTTCCAATTTGGATGGTCATCGGGTAATATTTAGTTGTTGAAATAGACCATAACATTTGTGTTAAACAAAATTCAAATTAAGAGTCAAGTGTGTATTGTTTAAATTTACTTCCTGGTAAAGGATCACACACTTATTAGAGATGTTTTTATTTCAGGCAACAATAATTTTTAAAGAGACATTTTTAATGGACCTCCTGACTAAATGTGGAGTTTTTTTTTCAAAAATGATTTTTAAATAGAATTTTTAAACTATCACCGGTCTTAACATCGAGTTTTTAAAATAAATTTTTCCATGACTTCTGACCAAATGCAGGACTTTTTTAAAACGGTTTTTGGACCAAAGCTCGAGGAGGTTTTAAAACAATTCACGATTTTTTAATCATTTTCTCTTCAAGGATTCTCGAGGATAACAAGGACTTCCGACTAAGGATTTTTAAAAATTTTTTCACGGACGTAACCTCCAAGAATCATGGGTTTAAAAAAATATTTTCAAGAACATCCTGGCCAAGATTCAAAGATTGGCTAAGGAACGCTTTTAAATTTTTAATTTTACTTTTCCAAGTAATTCCTGGTGCTAAATTTTTGAGGAAAACTCTTCAAGAACTTTTTTCAAGAATATGTTAAGAAGTATTAAGGACATTTTAATATATTTTTATGGACTTCGCGACAATTATTATCATTACATTATGATCTAAAATAGTGGATTTTGATAAGAAGCGTTTAAATACCTTCTGATTTTAAAAAATATTTTTGAAGGATTGACTATAGGTTTCTAAACTTAGAAATGTATTTTTTAAGTAATTCCTGATTCTAGATTTTTTAAGAAAATTGTTCAAGGACATCGTTGAAAAAGCTTTTCTTAAGGTCATTTAATAATTCTTTAGGACTTCAAGATCAATAATCGTCGATAATTATGGACTTTTTAATAATTTTATGGAAGGTTTTAAGAATTTTTCGGAGCACTTTCTGACCATTAATAATTTTTTAAGAATTTTTCTGAGATTTCTTGGTCAAAAATGGAATATTTTCTAATATTTTTTAAGGTATTTTTTTTTACTGACAGCGATCTTGACGAAAAACAAATTGTATTTTAAAAAAAAAACATAAATGCTTCTTAGACACTTTTTTGAAGATCTCCTGACCAAATAACATGTTTTCTAAAAGTTTTATTTAAGGAGCTCTTTCCAATCCAGGTTACTTTTTGAATTTGTAAGAACTTTATGACGAAAAAAAACTTCGCAACCACATAGATTTTTAAATGTAAAAAAATCAATAAAAAAAATTTCAACAACCTCTGAATTTTTTTTTTTATAAAAATCAAGTACTATTTGCAAACCTTTGCGAATTTTTAAAATAAATTCAAGGACCTCTTGAACCTTCATGATGGATTTTTTTAAATAACATTTTTTAAGAATTTTTGGAATAAATTACAATTCAGAAAAAATTCTAGGATTTCTGGGATAAACATAATTGTTTTTTTTATGAAAAAATTACGGGTCTCATGGGAAACCTTCTGAAATTTAAAAAGAAAGACGATTTAAAAAAAAAAAATAAGGACTCTTGACCAAATATCGCGAATTCAGGAATGTCTGTTTAAAGTTTTCCCAACGAAGAAACGGAGGTATATTATGACTATTTTAGGACTTCCATGAATTTATCTTGGAACCAAAATAGATTTAATAAAGCAAGTAAAAAAGCTGTAATTTCGGCCGGGCCGAAATTTGAATACCCTCTACAATTTGGTACAAATTTAACAATTTTCAAAAAAATAGAATCCGTTAAAAATTCTGTTAAAATCTTGAAAATGCCTAATGTTGCCGTATATTAAAGTCTATACGACGACGACGACGTGGACCTGCAAAGGCAACTTTTTTCACAAACTATTTCAATATTCAAATGCGAAAATTGAAAAAAAATCTGTTTATAATGTACCTAAAGTTATGAAAATACGGAATATAGGGATGTACCATGGTGGTTATAAAACGTGGATCTTCACAGACAATTTTCTGTCATAGGCTGTAATATCCATTACGAACTTTAAATGCGAAATTTGAAACAATTCCGGTGAATAATGTTGCTTAAATCATGAAAATACGGAATATCGGGGGGTACCGTTATATGGGAGCTATACGAAGGCGTGGACCTGCACAGACAATTTTTTGTCATAGGCTGTAATATCCATTACGAACTTCAAATACGAAATTTGAAACAATTCCGGTAAATAAAGTCGCTTAAATCATCAAAATAGCGAATATCGGGGAGTATCGTTATATGGGGGCTATACGAAGGCGTGGACCTGCATAGACAATTTTTTGTCGTAGTTTGTAAAATCCATTACGAACTTCAAATGCGAAATTTGAAACAATTCCGGTAAATAAAGTCGCTTAAATCATCAAAATACCGAATATCGGGGGGTATTGTTATATGGGGGCTATACGAAGGCGTGGACCTGCATAGACAATTTTTTGTCATAGGCTGTAGTATTCATTACGAACTTCAAATGCGAAATTTGAAACAATTCCGGTAAATAATGTCGCTAAAATCATCAAAATACCGCATATCGGGAGGTACCGTTATATGGGGGCTATACGAAGACGTGAACCTACATGGCCCATTTTCAATACCAAAAGTCCTACAAACATAGTACACATTTGAGTAAAATTTTATCAACCTACTTCATTTCGTTCGGAAGCTACAGACGGACGGACATTGATAAGTCGACATTGAATTTTATGCTGAGGGTCTAAAATGTATATTTCGAGGTGTTACAAACGGAATGACAAACTTAATATACCCTCCATACTATGGTGGAAGGTATAATAGATCTTTTCAAACATCGGCGAATTTTTAAGAATATATTTAAAATTCTGACTTTTTCCAAAAATTTTCCAGTAAAAGATATGAATTTCTTAAATACACGTTTTTGGGATTTTTAGACCAAAATTAATTCTGCCGATCTTCCCGTCTAGAAATAAATTTTTAAAACTTTTTCCTTCTGCCTGAACAATTATCCTCCAAACTTAAAATCTAATGTTTCCGCACTGAGTTATCTCATTTCCGAGAACCTCTTACAGCCAGTTAAAGTATTGTTAACAAGAACTTCGCACTCTCTTCAGCCAAAGTATCTACCGAACACACACACGCTCACTCACACAAGTTCTAAGAAGAACACTTATTATTGATATTGACTTTTGAAAAATTATCCACATACACACACACATACTAACACACTTAAGTGCTAATTGATGTGATTGTTTATTTATTCACGTCCTCTCTCTCTCTCTCTCCACGAGTTCCCAACATATGTGTGCGTGTGTGTGCAACTGTCAGTAATCATCTGAATCCGCATTCGAATCGTTTTTACAATTGACTTTATCGTTTTTAGTCAATTTAGCAGAGGATGTTGTGATTTAAGCTGAATGGCTCAATGATTATTAACTTATACACCAACACAGACACACATATGCACATACACATGGTATCTGCACTAATCTGCAGCTATACAAAAGTGAAAGTGCATTCACATGTGAGTGGGAGAATATGTGTGCGCATAGTTTGAAAGTAGATTTCAATGTTTGATAAAAATTCAAGGGAACAACTATCGTTGATTTCAATTGACTGAAGTATGGAGGAAGGGAGGAGGGAGGTAGAGGAGATGTGGGGGTAAAGAGATTGGCAGAAAAATACAAATAATAAAATAGTTTAACCAATTCCAATTGAAATAAGTACTCTTACATAAAGTAGCTTTTGCTGAGAGTTGGGTGGCGTTTGTAATTGGGGTAATCGACACTTATACGATGGGGTGGCTAACTGACTGACACTTTTATTGAGAAAATTACATTTAGAGGGAATTTCTGGTTGGATTTTCTCAAAAACAAAAATTGTATTTAAATCAAGTAAAAATGTGGTCGGCCGATTTTGCCGACAGATGTATACCCTCAGGAAATTTTCGATTATTTAAATATATTTTTACTTCTGTTATGATTATTCAAATGTTTGACAATCTGTGTAGTAGGTTCTGAAGGAATGGACCAATATTGTCCATTTCGTATCGGGCCTTAATAAATATGACATAAGTATTGCGACGTGTCAGGTTTAGCCTATATCGATTACTTTCTTCGCTGAAAGAAAGTATGTGTGAAATTTGGGGGAGATACTGTTCGATATCTACCGTCTTTATAACATATCTTGTTGGAAATATTGAAATGTGCCATATCTAAAAGGAGTTGGATTTTTATTTCGCGTTTTATGAGCTTCATAAATATTCAACATTTTTACCCTTTGTGGGGGAGGTACCAAAAGGAGTGGACAGATATATTCCATCTTCACATCAGACCTTGGGTTAATAAAAACATTGACATGTGTGTAATTTGAAGACAATCGGACTCTTACCTTATATTTTATAAGAGTTATAATTATTCAAAATTTTGACCCTTTGTGGGAGAGGCACTTGATGGAGTGGACCGATATTATGCATTTTTGCACCTGACCTAGAACTGACGCAAACACTAGGATTTGCAAAGTTAGAGCAAAATTGGATTATTGCTTCTCTTCCTGTACAGAAAATTTATATTTTTGGAAATTTTCGACCATTTGTGGGGGAGTTACCAGCAGTAGTGGATCGATACCTTTCATCTTTACACCAGACCCTGGTTTAATATAAATATTGGGATGTGTGAAATTTGAAGACATTCGAACTTTTATATCACACTTTTTGAGAGTTGTTGTTATTCAAAAATTAGACTCTTTGTTGGAGGTACTTGACGAAGTGGACCGATACTTTCCATTTTCGCACCTAACCTAGCACTGATGAAAATATTAGGATTCGCAAAGTTAGGACAACATCAGATTATCCTTTCTCTTTCTGTGCAATAAAATATATTTTTTGAAAATGTCGACCTTTTGTGGGGGAGGTACCAGAAGGAGTGGACCGATATGTTTCATCTTGGCACCAAACCTTGGGTAATTTCAGTAATTTTTCAGTAATTTTTTTTCTGAAAAATTGCCATTTTGTGGGGAAGGTACCAGAAGGTACCGATATTGCCCATCTCCGAACTCGATCTAAGTTTGACAAAAATGTCACCATGTACCAAGTTTGGATCAAATCGGATACTCCCTTCGGGAGTTATCGTGCACACCAGCCACCTAGCCAGACAGACGGACGGACATCGCTAGGTCGACTCCCAATGTCTTGAAACGGATTTGGTCCAAAGAGACCTAGAGTCTAAAACTGTTATTTCGACAATACGCTTTTTGTCCGTATCAAATGATATATACCCTCTGTAGCCATATGACTGAGAGTATAAAAATAGGTGTATAGAAATAAGGACTCTTCTAGAATCAATGAATGATTCCCCTAAGGAGCTTTTTTTTGAAATGGTAAATTAAGTAACGACTTCTGTAATTTTCGTTCAGAAAATGCTTTTTTAGGTAACCAATCTTTTAGATAGTTGTCATTTCTTATAGCTAAGATGGAAATTTTGTGGTGAGATTTCATGGAATAGCTTTTGGATAACTTGAAAGTTTTATAAATTGTATAAATTTCCTAACAAAGCTTTTCCGTTTTGGCTGTCATAACAGATAAAAGCTAAGGCTAAAAAGCTTTGTCAAGAACTTTATAGCGAAATTCGGTATTTATATCTTTAGAACTTTTACAATTCAATTTGGTCCTTAACGCTTTTTGCCAAAAGATTTTAATTAATCTTGGAATTGTGTCCTTTTTCTACGAACCACTGTTAACATGATTTGTTATCTTAGGAAAAAAAATGTTACCACATCGTAAATCCAGACAGACGTATGCCATTCTTTTATCGTAAATGAGGGGAACTTTATTTTACAGTTACCTTACCGTAAGGGGAATCGTTTCCCCAAAATTTAGAATGAAAATGCATTTATTTGGCATTTTTATCGTACTTGGAAGTTTCGGCATTAATTAACATTTCAGACTCTGTCAATATATCTGTATAATGAACAAACACTTTCGAAAAACCTCTTGAGGTTGTTGTAAATGTAAAATATTGATTTTTCTCCTAAAATGTCTGCAAAGGTGTTTTTTTTACAGAAACCAAATGTGAAGTAATCACTGGCTTTCAAAACTGAAATAAAAACTGGCCTAAGAATATGCGCTTCTGATACCATCTTTTGGAGAACCCAATTAAGGCCTTACAAGGCCTTTTTAAGACTTCTCATAACCTTGAAACTTGGATTTTTAGTTTTTAACATATTAAGACCTTCAAACTCTGGTTTTTAAGTTTTAACGGACTTTTTCAAGGAGGCTTAATGATTTCAAAAGTGTTTCTAAATAAATTTCCCATAACTACCTCAAGACCTTCAAACGAAAATTGGTTAAGGAATTTTTCACGACCTTTTAGGCTTTCAAACATGAATTTTTAAAGAGATTTTCAGATTCAGTTTTTCAAACGACGGTTTAACAGCATAAATAGGCGTTTCGAGACTTCCAAAATGGAATTTAAAACATTTTTTTTTGGAACCGTTTAAACCTTCATCGTAATTTTTTTAAAGGATTAATTGAAGCATTTCAATTTCGATTTTTAAGAATTTTCCTGAGACCTCTTAAACAAGGTAAACAAGGAAAAATTCTTAGAAAATCCAAATTGGATTAATTACTTTAAAAATGTGTTATTTAGGATTTTTAACAAACATTTTACGGAGTTTTCAGTAACGTCTTCAAACGTAGATTTTTAAAGGTATTTAAACATCTTACGACTTTCAAAAGTTTTTTTTAGGCTTATCAGGGTTTCTGATTGAAGGTTGAAAAAATTAAAGGTTTATCACAACCTTCGAACGTGCATTCTCCACAAGGCTTTCCGTTTGAAAGCATTAAAAGAACTTTTGGTAATTTAAAATTTTAAATTCCTAGAAACCCCATAAAGTTTTCCAACCTGGATGTTTCCGGTAATTTTCCCGAGAAATTAAGGACTCCAAATGTAGAAATTTTATGGAATTATTCAGAGACTCCTTGAAGCCTTTAAACTTTAACACTTACATAAACTTCACATGGACCCGTCAGGATTTTCATACATACTTCATAGTCTAGAAAAATTTTCCAGAAACCCCTTGAGGTATTGAAGTAGCGACTTTTTTTAATTTTTTTTTTTTTCGAAATTAAAATTTCCCAGAAACCCCTTAAGGCATTTAAGTAGCGATTTAAAAAAAATATTTCTTTAGCGACTTATTAAGGCCCTTGGGTTTTTTTAGGGAGTCTCTAAAAGGTCTTAAAGGTTATTAAAAAGAATTTTTAGAGTCCCCTTAAAGGACCTAGTCGTGTATTTTTATAGAGTTTTTCAGATATACCTAAAATTCTTCAAACGAGGGATTTTTAAAGAGTTTTTTAAAGAGCCTTCTTAAGGCACTCAAACGTGAGATTTTTGAAGAATTTTTTACAGACACCTCAAATTATTTAGACGTGGGATTTTTAAAGATTTTTTATAGCTGACTTTAAAATCTGAATTTTATTCTATTTTTTATTATTCTATGTGTCAATAATTTTATTTATATTATTTTTAATTTATATTATTATATTTTATATTATTTTATTTGTCAAAAACTTTTTAAGTACTCCGACAATGTATTTTTTAAATAAATTGTTAATGATTCCCCAGACATTCAAGCGTTTGCTTTTTTAAATAAATTTTTAGAGGCTTTCAAAGGCTTCCAAACGTGGATTTTTTATAAAAAAATTTTTTAGGCCTTAGGCCTTTTTAGGCCAGGCCTTTAAACGTTGATTTTCAAATATTTTTTGGAGACTTTTTTAAATAAATTTAAAAAGACCTCACAAGGCTTTTAAACGTGGATTTTTAAATATTTTTTAGAGACTTCTTAAATAAATTTTAAAAATTTACCAAGACCTTCAAACATTGATTATTTTCAATAAATTTTTAGACATCTTTCAAGGTCTCCAAACATGGATTTTTTAATAACTTCTTAGGAACTTCTCAAGGACCTCAAACCTGGATTTTTTGACACATTTTTAGAGATTTTTTAAACAATTTTCAGAGATCTCCCAAGGTCTTTAAACTTGGATTTTTTAAATAATTTTTGAGAGTCCTCCTAAGGCTTTTAAACGTGGATTTTTTTTTATAAATTTTTAAAGACCTCCCAAGGCCTTTAAACGTGGATTTTCAAATATTTTCTTAGATTTTTAAAATAAATTTAAAAAGACATCCCAAGGCCTTCAAGCGTGGATTTTTAAATATTTTTTAGAAAATTTTTAAATAAATTTTAAAAATTTACAAAGGTCTTCAAACATAGATTATTTTGAATACATTTTTAGAGACCTCTCTTCAAAGTGGCCTTGTGAGGCCTTCAAATGTGGAGTTTTAAATAAATTTTTAGAGATCTCTCAAGGTCTTCAAACCTGGATTTATTTAATAAATTTTTTAGAGATTTTTTAACCAATTTTTAGAGATCTCTCAAGGTCTTCAAACCTGGATTTAAACGTTAATTTTTTTAAAAATATTCAGAGATTTTTTATATAATTTTTAGAGACCTCCCAAGGTCTTCGAATGTCGAATATTTACATACATTTTTAGAGACATCTCAAGGTATTTGAACGTGGATTTTTAAATAAATTTTTGGAGATTTTTTAAAAAAATTTTAGAGACCTCCCAAGGTTTTCACACTTCGAATTTTCACATAAATTTTAACGAGGATTTTTAAATAATATTTTATAGATTTACCAAGGCCTTCAAACCTGGATTCATTTCAATAACTTTTTAGGTCTTCAAATGTGGATATTTCAATACAGTTTTACCTGAATTTTTTAAATAAATTTTTAGAGATTTTTTAAACATTTTTTAGAAACTTTCCATGGCCCTTGAACGTGGATTTTTAAAGACCTCTCAATGCCTTAAAACCTTTTTTTATTTTGAAAAATTTTTAGATATTTCTTAATCAATTTTTAGATACCTCCAAACGACTTTGAACGTGGATTTTTACATAATTTTTAGACACCTTTCAAGGTCTTCAAGCATGAATTTTTTCAAAAAAAAATTTTAGAGACCTCCCAAAGCCTTCAAACGTGGATGTTTAAATAAAATTAAAAAAAGTTAGAGACCCCCAAGACTTTTAAAAGTGGATTTTTTTAATCAATTTTTAGAGACCCTTCGATGCTTTCAATGATCGATTTTAAGGAGGTCTAAAAACCTTTTAAAAAATAAAAATAAAGAATATATCAAAAATGTGTTTAAAATAAGAAATTTTTAGGGATCGCTTAGGGCCTTCAAGCATTAAAAACGTGGATTTTTTGCTCCCTACAAATTCGCTTAAACTCCACTTAAAGTGTGCTTTATGAAAAATTTAAAAATTCCGCCTCTTCTACCTGATTGCTAAATATCAATGTCGTACCAATTTGAATGTTTTAGTATTTTTCAAATTCAAAATTTCTGATTTATGATTTTAAGTTTAATTTCCGTTCCAGTTGTGATGGAAATTCTGACGAACTTGTCTAATTTTCACATCTTTGCCGATCATCGAACAACTTTATATCCCTTCTACTTAAAAGTTCATTAATAGCAAATAACATTCTCACACACATACAATCGCAGACAAATTCCACACCGGATTGGTGTTACAAAGAAATTATTTGCCTTTGACAACATTAGGCATCCGGCCAAAAAGTCAATAAAGGTGTATCTACCCCAACTTCCTCTCCCGCACCCAACTCATAGAGACCGGTAAATAGTGGCAGCTACAACACAAACCAGAACAATCAACAGCAGCAGCAGCATCCTCATAATTTGGCCCTTGGCGATCACAAATATCCGATGGGTTTTACAATTGGTTTTGTTTTACATTTTGGTCAACTAAGTTATGTGGCAATGTTGTCAGAGCAAACTGGACACGGAGCGCACTCACACACACACACGCAACCATACAAAGAATAACAATAATTGGTATGGGAACACAAACACATAGATTCGCACACACATACATATAGATGCTGGTGCAACCAAAAACACCCATGATGATTACACATCCCGAATGCCGATGACCACCTCTACAAAAATACCAACTCGACTACTACTACAACTTGTTATCCTGCGCATTTGTCCTGTCTCATTTTTGCAAAATTTTTGTAGCATACCTTGAGGCTATTGGTTTAGTTTTTCTGTTTTGGTTGCTGTTGCTGTTGTTGTTGCTATAATTTGAGGTAAATGCGTTTAGTTTAGATGCAATTTTATATTTGTTTTTTTGATATCTGTCGAGGTAGAGATAGGTATCCGACATTTATAGGCGTCTAGAATTTGTTGATGTTGGTGGTGTATTGTTGTTGGCGGGAATTTCGTTTCGTTAGTGAAATGAAATTTTGTTTTCGCTGGGATTGGTTTTGAAATTTTTGGTGCTGACTAATTTTCAATGGAATTATCGAAAGTCAATTTTGGAATGTGTTCACATGACGAACACGGGGTTTCACTCAAAGAAAATTTATTTAAAAAATCCACGTTTAAGGCCTGGAATCAGGGCTAGAGAATTTATTTAAAAAATCCACGTTTAAGGCCTGGAATCAGGGCTAGAGAATTTATTTAAAAAATCCACGTTTAAGGCCTGGAATCAGGGCTAGAGAATTTATTTAAAAATCCACGTTTAAGGCCTGGAATCAGGGCTAGAGAATTTATTTAAAAAATCCACGTTTAAGGCCTGGAATCAGGGCTAGAGAATTTATTTAAAAAATCCACGTTTAAGGCCTGGAATCAGGGCTAGAGAATTTATTTAAAAAATCCACGTTTAAGGCCTGGAATCAGGGCTAGAAAATTTATTTAAAAAATCCACGTTTAAGGCCTGGAATCAGGGCTAGAAAATTTATTTAAAAAATCCACGTTTAAGGCCTGGAATCAGGACTAGAAAATTTATTTAAAAAATCCACGTTTAAGGCCTGGAATCAGGTCTAGAAAATTTATTTAAAAAATCCACGTTTATGGCCTGGAATCAGGGCTAGAAAATTTATTTAAAAAATCCACGTTTATGGCCTGGAATCAGGGCTAGAAAATTTATTTAAAAAAATCCATGTTTATGGCCTGGAATCAGGGCTAGAAAATTTATTTAAAAATCCATGTTTATGGCTTGGAATCAGGGCAAGAAAATCTAATCCACTTTTAACTTAATTTACCCTGTCATAAATGTGTGTCATCTCCTGCCAACTTTCAATCAATTTTGAGCCATATAATAATTATTAAGACATATTTGCCCAACCGGGACCCTCTCCATTTTGTTTCCTTTTGTTTTACGATAATCATTATTATTAAGAAAATAAATTTCAATTTATTTTTTATAATAACATAAATTTAATTTTCTATTAAACGTTGTCATGCACCATACACCTCTACCCAAACACACACACACACTTCGGGAGAAACCTAATAAATCTCTTTATCTACTCAAGAAGCCTCTTTAAAAACCTATTATGTTATAACAATAATTTTATGATTATTACCGCCATCTATCCCCATAATTTTTAATAGACAGCAAAAAACCAGGAGGAGTGGGAGAGGGCTCTCGTAACCTACGATGATGGTTTCTAGCTAATTTTACAGTAAATTGATTTCGGTTTTAAAACAGACATCAAAAAGTTATGACTTTCAGACACACAGGATACGAGACACCAACAACCAGCCGGTTAGTCACACAACCGCCCATGTTATATGTTTTATGGCCTATATCATGATTTACGAGTAGATTTCCCAGCAACCTTTTTAATGTGAAGGCAACCTCACACCACCCAACTTCCATACTCCATCCATCCTATCATGTCCAATATCAAAAAGTCTTTGGAACCGAAAACCATCAACATCATCATAAGCCGCCTGTTGCAAAAAATCCCCTGAAATGACAAACAATACATGTGTCTCATACATGTTTGTATGTGTGTGTGTATGGGTTTAATGTCATTATGAGACATAAAATAAACAAAACACAGACATACATCCATTCACCATGGCTACGACAAAACAGAAATTTTATTAACCCCGTGTGTATGTGTATTTCAAACACAAACATACACATTTACAAAAAATATCCTGTGAAGAAAGTAATTTCCTTTGCCAAAAAAAGGTCCATGTCTTTGTTTCATGAGGGGGGGGGGGGGGGGCATTGACATTCAATGGCTTTCTTCATATTTGCTGTTACTTTTGGGCTTGATTATTAAATTAAATTACATTAAATTAGCCAAATAATTACAAATATAAACGCAAATGTTTTATTTAAATAAGGAAATTTTAATTTTAAATTTCAAAAGCAAACAGAGGGATCTCTCACCAAAAAAAAAAAAAAATTAGGCCAGATTCCAACGCGGATTTTAAAAATAAATTTTCTATTCCAAATCCCCATCCATAAATTTTGATTTTTTAAATAAAATTTTTAGCCATGAATCCAGGCCTTAAACGTGGATTTTTTAAATAAATTTTCTAGCCCAGATTCCAAGGCATAAACGTGGATTTTTTAAATAAATTTTCTAGCCCAGATTCCAAGGCATAAACGTGGATTTTTTAAATAAATTTTCTAGCCAAGATTCCAAGGCATAAACGTGGATTTTTTAAAAAAAAATTCTAGCCCAGATTCCAAGGCATAAACGTGGATTTTTTAAATAAATTTTCTAGCCCAGATTCCAAGCCATAAACGTGGATTTTTTAAATAAATTTTCTAGCCCAGATTCCAAGCCATAAACGTGGATTTTTTAAATAAATTTTCTAGCCCAGATTCCAAGCCATAAACGTGGATTTTTTAAATAAATTTTCTAGCCCAGATTCCAAGCCATAAACGTGGATTTTTTAAATAAATTTTCTAGCCCAGATTCCAAGCCATAAACGTGGATTTTTTAAATAAATTTTCTAGCCCAGATTCCAAGCCATAAACGTGGATTTTTTAAATAAATTTTCTAGCCCACTTTTCAAACCATAAACGTGGATTTTTTAAATAAATTTTCTAGCCCAGATTCCAAGGCATAAACGTGGATTTTTTAAATAAATTTTCTAGCCCAGATTCCAAGGCATAAACGTGGATTTTTTAAATAAATTTTCTAGCCCAGATTCCAAGGCATAAACGTGGATTTTTTAAAAAAAATTTCTAGCCCAGATTCCAAGGCATAAACGTGGATTTTTTAAATAAATTTTCGAGCCCACTTTTCAAACCATAAACGTGGATTTTTTAAATAAATTTTCTAGTCCAGATTCCAAGCCTTAAACGTGGATTTTGTAAAGAAATTTTCTAGCCCACAGTCCAAGCCATAAACGTGGATTTTTTAAATAAATTTTCTAGCCCAGATTCCAGGCTTTAAATGTGGATTTTTTAAAGAATTTTTCTAGCCCAGATTTCAGACTTTAAATGTGGATTTTCGAAATAAATTTTCTAGCCCTGATTCCAGGCGTTTAACGTGGATTTTTTAAAGAAATTTTCTAGCCCTGATTCCAGGCTTTAAATGTGGATTTTTTAAAGAATTTTTCTAGCCCTGATTCCAGGCTTTAAATGTGGATTTTTTAAAGAATTTTTCTAGCCCTGATTCCAGGCTTTAAATGTGAATTTTTTAAAGAAATTTTCTAGCCCTGATTCCAGGCTTTAAATGTGGATTTTTTAAAGAATTTTTCTAGCCCTGATTCCAGGCTTTAAATGTGGATTTTTTAAAGAATTTTTCTAGCCCTGATTCCAGGCTTTAAATGTGGATTTTTTAAATAAATTTTCTAGGCCACTTTTTAAACCAAAAACGTGGATTTTTAAAAGAAATTTTCTAGCCCTGATTTCAGGCCTTAAATGTGGATTTTTAAATAAATTTTCTAGCACTTAGTCTAACATGGATTTTTTAAATAAATTTTCTAGCTCCAAGCCATTAACGTGGATTATTTAAAGACATTGAGTCCGTAAAAGTGGATTTTTTAAATAAAATGTTTAGTCCCGTCTTGAGTCCGTAAACGTGATTTTTTTAAATAAATTTTCTAACCCAGATACCAAACCATAAATGTGATTTTTTTAAAGAAAATTTCCAGACTCTGGTTCAAATCATGGTTAAAAACAAAAAAAACCAAAAAAAAAAAAAAAAACAGCAAGTCTCTTGTGCAAAACGTGAATTTTTAAAATAAATTTTCCTTGGCCAGTCTCTGGTCCAAAATGTGAATTTTTCAAAAAAAAAAAAAAAAAAATGTAGACCTAGTCTTTAATCCAAACGTGGATTTTTTTATAATATTTTTCCCAGCAAAGATTCGGAATCAGTATCTCCTCTTTTAAATTGAATTTTTTGTACCAGGTTTTGGTCCATAAACGTGGGTTTTTTTTTAAATACATGTTTTAGCTCAGAGCCTGTTTCATAAGCCATATTTTTTTTTAAATTTTCTACCCCATCTATAAATGGTTTAAATAAATGTTCTAGTCCAGATAGCTTTTTATGAGTATTCTCTTTCTCGGGCCCATTAATATGACATTTTTAAATAAATTATCATGCCCTGATTATTACCCAGAATTTTACAATCGTTTTTGAGACGACAAAACTTGGACTTTTCAAAAAAAAAAAAAAAAAAAACTTCTAGCCAATATCCGGAACCGAAAATATGGATTTTTACAATACCCTACGCTTAAGGCTATGAACATATATTTTTTATAATTAGTTTTCTAGCCAGTTTCTAACCCCCAAATCCTGATTTTTGCCATAAGTGTTCTGGCCGATAATTTTTTTTATATTTTCCAGTCCAGTCTCTACGTCAATAAAAGCGAACTTTTAGAGTATTTTTTACCAAACACTCTATCCCAGGAAATTGAATTGAAAATTGGATTTTTTCGATTTCATAATCTGTGATTTCATATTAAATAATATAGCCCAGACTCTGTGGCCCATAAATAGGAAATTCTAAAACATAAATATTTTTTTTTTTGCCTGGATTGTCACTTGCAGTCCTAGATTCCGAGTCAAAGGTCTGAGTCATAAATATTGATTTTCAAAAATGATTTGGCCCCCACACAAGAGGAATTTTTATATATATTTTCTATGTGGGGATTTGGAATATAAACATGGATTTTTAGAATAACTGTCATAGTTCCGACTATTGTTCATAAAAGTGTGTTTTTTCTTTAATTATTTTATAGCCCAGAATCCTTGATTTTTTAAATCTATTTTGCAGTCCAGGATCTAACCTAAAATTTTTTTATAATATTTTTTTGTCCAAGCTTTGCATTTTTTCTTAAATTTTAAATAATTTTGAGGCTCACGCTCTGAAGTGTTTTTTTTTTTTTTTAATATTTTTTATTCAGATCGCTATTCCTTTTTGCCCGAGCTTTAAGATTACATATTTAGTTCTGCCCAAATTTCACATTAGTTATTTTTTATTTTAAATCCTTCCTTCTACCCACATCCTCCTGAGAATAGAAAAAAAAAACAAAAAAAAAAATTAATTCAAGATGTTACAACACAACAGAAAACAATACCAGCAGTTAGCAAATTCGTATACAAAACGTTTGATGCCACTGCTCCACCATTGTAAATAGTTAGGGAGACAATGCGCTTTTAATACTCCAATCTCCGAAAAAAAAAACAAAACTTTAATTTTTTGCGAATTATGAAGTAATAAGCAGACAATAATATTCTGCTTTGGAGTACTATTCCAGTGCTGTTTTTTCTTCATTTTTTTCAAGAACTTTTATAAACAAGAAAAATCTACAACTGAATACAAAGGAGAATATTATTATGATTTCGGATATTTAGAATGTTAAAAAAAAAACTATAAAATGAAGACTATAGAAAAAAAAAACCAACGAAAAGTGTCTAGTCTTAAGGTTTTTTTACTATGCTACAAATTTGAAGATGAGTTGAGCGATAACCAGTAATAAAAAAATGATGTGAAATTTTATTTTATTTTTGGTATTGTATTTATTTTTATTATAATTATTACTATTATCATTATTATTCCAAAATTTGTAAGGCATAGCGTAGCGGAAAATCGATGCAGTCCATCATCGAAATTGATGTTAGTTTATCCAAACTGCAACGATGTACCAAGACTTCACAACCGTTATATGGGGGCTATACCAATATGTGAATCAGCTAAGTTTTTTTTGTCATAAGCTGTAGTACCAATTCCGAACTTCAAATATGAAATTGGGAACAATTCCGATTAATAGTTGCGAATATTTTTAAAATAACGAATATATTGAGGTACCCTTTTCTGTGGGCTATACGGAAACCTAGACCTGCATAAACAATTGCTCGTTATAGGTTGTACTACAAACTTCAAATACGAAACAATTCCGGTCTATAATGTCTCTGATATCATCAAAATCCCGAATATTGGAAGGTTCCGTTATATGAGGGCTAAATGTAGACTTGGGCCTGTATTTGTCATTTTTATGAAATTTTAAACAATTCCGGTAAATAATGTCGCTAAAATCATCAAAATACCGATTATCGGGAGGTATCGTTATATGGGGGTTATATGAAAACGTGGACCGACATGACTCATTTACGAACGTAGCCTGCCTACTGGTAAAATACACATGTGTGCAATATTTTACCCTTCTATCACAATTCGTTCCAAAGATAAAAATCGACTTAGAATGTTGCGCCGGATCCAGAATATATATACTTTGTTGGGCCTGACATGAATATCTCGGAGGCGTTACAAACAAACTTAATATACCCTCCATAGATTGGTGAAGGATATACACATTTTAGAAGATATGGAAAAATCAACCATTGCGGAGGAGCACTGACCCGACTACGGGGCTGCCGCCTTCAGATGTCATGAAAGTGATTTCATTTAAATGTTCTTAAAAATTACAAATTCCAGGCTTTCTACTGAGTTCTTGTCCATTGAACTCACTTCACATTTCTTTTTACAGATATATTCTGAAATTCTATTCTATACCTGTTAAGGGACAGATAATCATTGCCTACGGAATGTTAACCACAATGTGTTTTTGGAATATAACACAAATTATTTATAATTTATTTTACAGAACCTTCCTATAAAACCGCAAACTGTTATACTGTTAGAACAGAAAGGAATGTTAATTCGAAACATAATGTTGTCATATAGTGCATAGTGCTGTTACAAACATATTTCTGTTATCAAAATTGTTCTGTAGAATTGGGCATACAGTTATTCAAGTTTTATGGAAAAAATATTTCTCTGCTTCTCGAAATGGACAGGGTTACAGGAGTTTTCTGCTAAGACCTTTGCTTTTTTATGGGAATCCGTAAAAACTCAAATGGATCCGATCAACATGGTTTAAGCTAACCAGAATATATAAGATAAGAAACGTTCAAAGGCTGCAATTAATGTCGAATCTGATATGTCCCTATATCTGAAACTATAGCTTCGACACTTAAAACGTCAAATTCAGAAAGGCTAACAAACGAAAAAGATTTCTAACTGGGAGAGATTCAAGATAATTAGGAATATTAAGAAAGGCCGATATACGTCATTTTTTCTATAGAAGACCAAACAACACCTGCAACCAAGTGCGCTTTTCCCAATTGAAATTGGAGAAAAATTCAAGAGAATTAAAAACCTCCCTGATTTTTTTAAAGATATCCCAGAGTTGGAGATTTAAATTTTACGAGAGGCCTCTGATGATATAAACCCACTTTAGCGGCCTATGAATCTACATTTCAGTAAAAGCCTATGACACCATCAGCTTTAATGTAGAGGCCTATGAGGCTATCTAAAGGCCTCAGAGACTCTTAGTATCAACCCATCAGATCCAAAGGGGAAAATCAGTGAAAGGTGATGCCTGATAATAAATGGTCGTCAAAGATACATTTCCTTTTCTGGCAAGAGGTGTCAAGAACATTTGCTGCGAGAACAAGGAAAGGGAAAGGTGGTTAAACTATAGGCTACAATATTCTCGTCGGTTACGTAATCTACCTCCTCCACTGGATTCTCAGACTACATAACTCAGACCGATTTTCAAAGATGTCCGTCCGTCCGTCCATCTATCCGTCTGTGGAAATCACTTTAGCTTCCGGACAAATTAAAGTAGATTGACAAAATTTTCTGCAGGACTTTTGGTATAGCCACCATATAACGGTACCTCCCGATATTCGGTAGTTTGATGATTTTAGCGACGTTATTCACCGGAATTCTTTCAAATTTGGTATTTGAGGTTCGTAATGAATACTACAGCCTAAGACTGAAAATGGATCATGTAGGTCCATGTCCTCGTATAGCCCCCATATAACGGTACCTCCCGATATTCGGTATTTTGATGATTTTAGCGACAATATTTTTTCAAATTTGGTATTTGAAGTTCGCAATAGATATTACAGCCTAAGACAGAAAATTGCCAGTGTAGGTCCACGTCTTCGTATAGCCTCCATATAACGATACCTCCCGATATTCGGTATTTTGATGATTTTAGCGACATTATGTACCGGAATTGTTTCAAGTTTGGTATTTGAAGTTCGCAATGGATACTACAGCCTAAGACAGAAAATTGTTAGTGCAGGTCCACGTCTTCGTATAGTCCCCATATAACGGTACCTCCCGATATTCGGTAGTTTGATCTAAGCGACATTATGTACCAGAATTTTTTTTCAAATTTAGTATTTGAAGTTCGTAATGGATACTACAGCCTGTGACAGAAAATTGTGTGTGCAGGTCCACGCCTTCGTATAGCCGCCACATAACGATACCTCCCGATATTCGGATTTTTGATGATTTTAGCTACATTTTTCAAGTTTCGCTTTGAAATATTGTAATAGCTAATGACAAAAGTTGCCTATGCAGGTCCACGTCCTCGTATTGACCCCAATATACGGCTACATTCAGTATTTTTAAGACTTTAACAGAATTTTAATTTTTTTTTTTCTTGAAAATTACCAAATTTGTTCCAAATGGTGGAGGGTATTCAAAGTTCGGCCCGGCTGAACTTACAGCCTTTTTTACTTGTTTTATTTTAAAATGAAAATGATGTGTCCTAAATATTGTCTTCAGAACAACCCAGACTTTTGTCGTCGCTCTTTTTAACCCAGTGCCATAATTCTATCATTCGATTTTCCACTCCATTCGACCGAGACATTAACATTTTTCGCAATATTATTTAAATACTTAAGTCAATTGTCCCGAAAACGAAATATTTTCTTAAGCTCAGCCTTTAATGACAATTGGATTGGTGACGAAAAAGATGGGAGATAAAAAAAGCGTTTTCCCCCGTTCAACGACGTATGTCAGTATTTGGTCAACAAATTGTCATCAGACTTAAGAAATTAACGCAGCAAAAAAACTGTTTCAAGTTGAGACTGAAACAAAAGCAAAAAACATTACCAAACGAGCCAACAACTTGTGGCTTTTTCAAAAAAAAAAACTCGGCCTGCCTAATGCTTGCAGGCAAACTCCGGCTGGTAAACTTGGTCAGACAGGCAAATGAAGACAAAACCCCTCGAATAACCGACAGCAAACGCCACAAGCCAAGAAAAGTAAAAAAAACCGATAACAAAAGACCAAAGACCGAGGAGGAGGAAAAAATTAAGAAGACAACAGAAAAAAAATTGTCGGAGGAAAAAAACTCTAAAAATAAACCGTGAGCTAGTCAAGAAGTTAAAAAACAAACCAAGAACAGCAGCAGCAGCAACAACACCAACAAAATGCTGTAACACCCAACAATCAACCGATCAAATTCTTCCATTTTCTCTACCTCCTCTCCTCTCTTGGCCAGACCTTGCATATTATGGACCAAGGATGTGAAAACCTCTAACTAAAACAGACTTTGATGGCCATTCAAGATGACAGTGTTGTGATGTGCTATTCCAGGAAACTCAACAACACCAGCAACTACGACCGCAACATCATGGAGAAAGTCAAGTCAAACTTTTATTTTTCCAACTCAATTCTGTGGGACGTTTTTTTCGTCTACTTCTAGTTTTCGTCTACTTCATGTTGTACTTTGTCCTGTGTGGTCAGGTGGGAGAAAAAGTAGCGATTTAATGGGACAGGTGAGATGATGGAATAAAGGACCAAACGTGGAATTTTTAAAGAAATTTTCAAGGATTTTTAAAGGATATTATTTCAAGGACCAACAGAGGCGTGGATTTTTTATAGAATATTTTTTTCAACAACCAACAGAGGCGTGGATTTTTTATAGAATATTTTTTTCAACAACCAACAGAGGCGTGGATTTTTTAAAGAATATTTTTTTCAACAACCAACAGAGGCGTGGATTTTTTAAAGAATATTTTTTTCAACAACCAACAGAGGCGTGGATTTTTTAAAGAATATTTTTCTTCAACAACCAACAGAGGCGTGGAATTTTAAAAGAATATTTTTTCAACAACCAACAGAGGCGTGGATTTTTTAAAGAATATTTTTTTCACCAACCAACAGAGGCGTGGAATTTTAAAAGAATATTTTTTTCAACAACCAACAGAGGCGTGGGATTTTTAAAGAATATTTTTTCAAAGGCCATCCAAGGCGCGGAATTTTTAAAGAATATTTTTTCAAAGGCCATCCACGGCGTGGAATTTTTAAAAAATATTTTTTCAAGGGCCATGCAAGGCGTGTAATTTTTGAAGAATATTTTTTTCAACGGCCAACAGAGGCGTGGAATTCTTAAAAAATATTTTTTCAAGGGCCATCCAAGGCGTGGAATTTTCAAAAAATATTTTTTCAACGGCCATCCAAGGCGTGGAATTTTTAAAAAATATTTTTTCAACGGCCATTCATGGCGTGGAATTTTTAAAAAATATTTTTTCAACGGCCATCCAAGGCGTGGAATTTTTAAAAAAATATTTTTTCAACGGCCATCCATGGCTTGGAATTTTTAAAAAATATTTTTTCAAGGGCCATCCAAGGCGTGGAATTTTTAAAGAAAAATTGTCAAGGGCCATCCAGTTTTGAAAGAATACTTTTTCAAGGGCCATCCATTTTTTAAAGAATACTTTTTCAAGGACCATCCAAGGCGTGGAATTTTTAAAGAATATTTTTTTTCAACAACCTACAGAGGCGTTGAATTTTTTAAGTATATTTTTTAAGCACCAATAGAGGCGTCGATTTTTTAAGAATATTTTTTCAACAACCGTGGAATTTTTATTTTTATTCTGACCTCAAACACTGATTTCTGAAAAATTGTTCAATGACAATTTATAGCCACGTGCTGTTTTTTTTTTTTTTTTTTTTTTTTCTATTTACCCACAACTCACATAAACCAGATATTATTACATCCCCGTTTGACCAATCTCATTAAATGCTTTTTTCATTTGGCGAAATTTTCAAAATAGATATTTTTAATTAAAATAATATAAAATAGCCATTAGGACGGATCCATCCAACCAGAAAACGTTCGACAGCAAATCATCAGCAAACCGCCAAACAAAAAATATATTTCACAAATATTAATAAATTAAAGGATTCAATAAATATTATTTTTTTTTTTTCGTGGGTATTGAAATTTCAATATTGTGTGAGTGTGTGTTTGATGGCCAATCACCTCACCTCGCCACTCGTGCCGGCTCAGCCAAAGTATTGACAGCTTGTGTTGGCCAACTTTTCACTTTTATTGAATTCAGTTTTGTGTCATATTTCATGAATGCCAAATAGGCAATGATTTAGTTTAATTGCCAGCGACACGCACAAAAATTGCCGGCCTATTAATAATTCAGACCAATCAAGACGCGGACCACAAAAACCCCAAAAACAGCAACAACGACCACGGTCCCACAATGAACAAGAAAATCCGATTAATTTTGCCTTATTCAACTTCGGGGTTTTTTCTGATTATGGCAAAATATCAAATGACAGTAGCCCCATAATAAGTTTATAAACAAATTATTGAAATATTTTGGTTTTTGTTTTGTTTCAGGAGTTTGTTTTCAAAGTTATTTTTTAGGTGGCAGCAAATAATTAAAAGGTCAAAAAAGTTAAAACCAAATAATAACAAAATTAGATGTAATTATGCAAAAATTAACATTTCATTTTCGCCTGTTGTGGAAAGTTAATTGAAATTTAATTACTGATCGATTGAAGGTCAATTTTGATTGATGGAAAAAATTTTTATTTTATCAAAAAGGGTAAAAAAGGAAAGGTGGACGGAAAAATGAGAAAAGTGTTTAATTTTTCAATAACTTGAAAAATTAAAAGTAGTCATCTACGCTTTTTTGAAGTGTTTCCCCAGTTGAGCCAAATTTTTGGTAGCGCTCAATTAGATTGATATTAAAAAATATTTTTAAAAATTCAAAAATTTCCTTGAAAAAATATTTGGAAAAATCTAGGAGTAAAGATATATTTCAGAATTGTTTTCAAAAATCCCTGGAGACCTTGAACAATATTTAAAACAAGTAAGCAAAGGCTACAGTCGAGCGGGGCCGACCGTTGAATACCCTACAACACTACAATAAACGATACAGTTTATATAGGCGAGATACTCGAAAGAATTCCACAAGATATTGTGACAAATAATAAAAGAAAACCATCAGGTTTCGTTCTCTAATTTTCGAATAATAGCAATTTAACTAATTTGCTCATGGTCTTCCTAGATCTGGAACCAATATTTCCCAAAGACCTATAATCTCTCAGAAGTGGCAAAAGATTAACATTTATTATTGGTTTTTAACTGAAATGCATCTATATGAGATACAGACATTTTTCAACGAAATAGTCAGAAGTGCGTCTTTCCTGTATTTGTGAATTCTCCAAAGAGTCACTGGAATGGACATTTTCGTATTTTGTCTACAAAAGTTGGCAAACTCCTTCACACATTGAATATTTTTGGATGGCCATCCAAAACTGATTGGCTTTTGCAATGTCCGGTAACCCCCGTTCAAATGTGCCTAAGGATCGGGCGATAATTACGACCTGCTGACAATTTTGCAGTTTTTTGGTCCGTTTCAACCCCTAAATATATGGCGATCATCTCCAAAAAGAGTAGACTTCTATTCTGACCCTCATCTTATCCCCATGCAAAATTTCGTAAGGATCGGACCATAAATGCGATCTGTATATTATATCCTGATATCCTAACTACTTAGTTTTGTTAGCTGTAGAAATATTACCAAATGTTTAATTCAAAATGAAAATATGCCAAAAATATGACAAAATTGAAAAAATATGAGAAAATTTTACAAAATCAATATTTTCATCTTTAGAGAGATATTTTTATGCGATTTTTTTAGACGTTTTTTCTTTCCTGCCAAGAGGCCATTCTGAATTAATGAGAACTGTCGAAATCAGTTCAGCCGTTCTCAACATATAAGAGATCTTTCAAGCATATCTTCTTTGATAGACATATATATCGCACATATTTTGCTATATATCCGATTTGTTGGATGTTAACATCAATGTAAAGATCAGAAGTAACCTTGTCATGGCTTTGTGATTTCGCCGGGATTTAAAATATTCGCGGTTTAATGAAAAATTTTGAATTTTTTCAACACAAAATATATGGTCTATTTTACCCGCTAAATATTATCCGATGACCACCCAGATTGGTAGGGTTCTTCTCCTCCCTAAACTCCAGCTACATGCGAAATTCCGCGTCGATTGGTCTATAATTGCGACCTGTATAGCTTCTGCAAAATCCGACACTTTTTCAGTATTTGGTCCATTTCAACCCCTAAACATCTGGCGATCATCTCCAAAAGAAATAGGCTTCTATTCTGACCCTAACCCCACCTCCATTTTCAATTTCGTGAAGATCGGACCATAATTGCGACCTGTAGAGTGATTACAAATTAACATGGACAGACGGACAGACGGACAGACGGACGGACGGACATACATAGCTAGATCGACTCAGCTCGGCGAGCTAGGAAGATCCATATATACTTTCCTATATGGGAAACCAATATTTCGAGGTGTTACATAAATTCTGGCCCAATCAAACTTATAATACCCCCATCACATAGTGTTGTAGGGTATAAAAATCACAAAAATACTTCTCAAAAATTCTTCAATAAATGGCCTATAAAATCCACGTTTGGCCTCAAAAATATCCTTAAATCAAGACTTGACCAAATGTTTTTAAAATTCCATGAAAAATATTATTTAGAAATCTATTTTTCGTTCTTAGAAAATCCAGGAAAAATATTTGCATATTTAAAAATCTTCTTATCACCTAAAAAAAAATCCTTAGTAAAGTATATTTCAATATCCACTTTTGATGCTTGGAAAAAAAGCTTGAAAGTCCATGCTTTGGCGTTGTGAAATATATTTTTGAATTGCCATATTTTTGAATGAACCTTGAATAAATATTTAGGAAAAATCGACGTATGTTTATGGTCTCTAAAAAAATTCTCAAAAATCCTCGTTGATTGTTGGTCTAATGATCGTTGAAAAAAATGTAACAAAAGCCAATACTGAACGCCCTACAAATCTGATTGTAATTCCTCCCTCTCTCTCTCTCTCTCTCTCTCTCTCTTTCTATAAAATTCCTACAACAACCACGTTTGAGCCATGATAATATCCTTAAAAAAAGCTTAATAATATATTACTTTAAATCTCTGAAAAATGATATTCTCTAGAAATTTTTGGCCTTACAAATCAATGAAAAATATTCTTAAATAATTGACGTTTGGGCTTTGAAATATTCTTAAAAAGGTTATATTAATTTTGTCAACCCGTTCGTAAATCCTCGAAATACTCATGTCAGATTTTGATGAAAAAAAAAAAAAATAGAAACAAAAAAGTCGCGGATTTCTTAAAGAACATTATTTCAAGCACCAATGGAGGCGTGGTTTTTTAAAGAATATTCTTTCAAGCACAAATAGAGGCGTGGAATTTTTAAAGAATATTTTTTCCAATAACCAACAGAGGCGTGGATTTTTTAAAGAATATTTTTTCCAACAACCAACAGAGGCGTGGATTTTTTAAAGAATATTTTTTCCAACAACCAACAGAGGCGTGGATTTTTTAAAGAATATTTTTTCCAACAACCAACAGAGGCGTGAATTTTTTAAAGAATATTTTTTCCAACAACCAACAGAGGCATGACCTTTTTAAAAAATTTTTTTCCAACAACCAACAGAGGCGTGGATTTTTTAAGGAATTTTTTTCCAACAACCAACAGAGGCATGACTTTTTTAAAGAATTTTTTTTCCAACAACCAACAGAGGCATGACTTTTTTAAAGAATTTTTTTTCCAACAACCAACAGAGGCATGACTTTTTTAAAGAATTTTTTTTCCAACAACCAACAGAGGCATGACTTTTTTAAAGAATATTTTTTCAAGCACCAATAGAGGCGTGAAATTTTTAAAGAATATTTTTTCCAACAACCAACAGAGGCTTGGATTTTTTAAAGAATATTTTTTTCAACAACCATCCAAGGCGTGGATTTTTTAAAGCAAATTTTTTTCAACAACCAACAGAGGCGTGAATTTTTTAAAGAAAAATTTTTTCAACAACCAACAGAGGCGTGGATTTTTTAAAGAAAATTTTTTTCAACAACCAACAGAGGCGTGGATTTTTTAAAGAATTTTTTTTTTTCAACAACCAACAGAGGCGTGGAATTTTTAAAGAAAATTTTTTTCAACTACCAACAGAGGCGTGGATTTTTAAAGGAATATTTTTCAAGCAACAATAGAAGCGTGGATTTTTTAAAGAATATTTTTTTCAACAACCAACAGAGGCGTGGATTTTTTAAAGAATATTTTTTTCAACAACCAACAGAGGCGTGGATTTTTTAAAGAATATTTTCTCCAACAACCAACAGAGGCGTGGATTGTTTAAAGATTTTTTTCCAGCGACCAACAGAGGCGTGGATTTTTTAAAGAATATTTTCCCAGCGACCAATAGAGGCGTGGATTTTTTAAAGAATATTTTTTCAGCGACCAACAGAGGCGTGGATTTTTTAAAGAATATTTTTCCAGCGACCAACAGAGGCGTGGATTTTTTAAAGAATATTTTTTTCCAACAACCAACAGAGGCGTGGATTTTTTAAAGAATATTTTCTCCAACAACCATCCAAGGCGCGGATTTTTTAAACAATATTTTCTCCAACAATCAACAGAGGCGTGGATTATTTAAAGAATATTTTTTGCAACAACCATCCAAGGCGTGGATTTTTTAAAGAATATTTTTTCCAACAACCATCCAAGGCGTGGATTATTTAAAGAATATGTTTTCCAACAACCATCCAAGGCGTGGATATTTTAGAGAATATTTTCTCCAACAACCAACAGAGGCGTGGATTATTTAAAGAATATTTTTTCAAACAACCAACAGAGGCGTGGATTTTTTAAAGAATATTTTTTTAAACAACCAACAGAGGCGTGGATTATTTAAAGAATATTTTTTCAAACAACCAACAGAGGCGTGGATTTTTTAAAGAATATTTTTTCCAACAACCAACAGTGGCGTGGATTTTTTAAAGAATATTTTTTCCAACAACCAACAGTGGCGTGGATTTTTTAAAGAATATTTTTTCCAACAACCAACAGAGGCGTGGAATTTTTAAAGAATATGTTTTCCGTTTTTCATTTAAGATATTTAAAAATTTCCTTCTTCCAACTACAAATATTTGATTATTATTTAACTATAAATGCCTATTCTTTATCTCATCCTTCTGACCTCCTCGATTTTTTTTTATTTTATTAATCTACCGAGCCCCTCTCTCGCTATCCTTTTTCGAGTGTTAAAATCTGCCTTTGTAATCTGAAATAATCCTTTGTAATTCTTTTCACAAATAATTGTCACCAAAGGATATGCATGTAGAATAAGACATTTTGGTTAATCCTGCCCCATAAATATGTCTATCGATTACAATTGGACATACACACATATATGCTTAGATATCGACAAATTTCATTTCACTTGGACATGAGCAATTTTGTAAATATCGATAATAACGAATCTCTGGGCCATTAATTTGTTTTGCAGTATCAGCTGCATATCTAAATGATTTAATCAATTCAACTGAATTATTGTAAGGCATAGATGTATGTATGTATGTGTGTGTGTTCGTACATGTGTAGATATTTAGACAATTGTAGAATGGAAATGGTTATATTTCGTTAATAAAGAGTGTATGTGTTTATATTGCAGTCGGACAGTGGGTTCCTGGAAAAATATATTGCTATATACAAGGTCCAGCAAAATACCGAAGGTACCATGGGGGTTATAAAACGTGGACCTGCACAGACAATTTTCTGCCATAGGCTGTAGTATCCGTTACGAACTTCAAAGACAAAATTCGAAATTATTCCGGTAAATAATGTCGCTAAAGTCATCAAAATACCGATTATCGGGGGTACCGTCATATGGGGTCAATACGAAAACGTGGATCTACAAGGATCATTTTCTGTCTTAGGCTGTAGTATCCATTACGAACTTCAAACACCAATTTTGAAACAATTCCTGTAAATAATGTCGCTAAAATCGCCGAAATACCGAAAATAGGGAGGTACCGTTATAGGGGGCTATACGAAGACAAGGACCTACATGGCTCATTTTCTTTCTTAGCCTGTAGTATCCATTACGAACTTTAAATGCGAAATTTTAAATAATTCCGCTAAATAATGTCGCTAAAATCATCAAAATACCGAATATCGGGGCGGTACCGTTCTATGGGGGCTATACGAAGACGTGGACCTACATGGCTCATTTTCTGTCATAGGCTGTAGTATCTATTACGAACTTCAAATGCGAAATTTGAAACAATTCCGGTAAATAAAGTCTCTAAAATCATCAAAATACCGCATATCGGGAGGTACCGTTATATGGGGGCTATACGAAGTCTTGGACCTACATGGCCCGTTTTCAATACCAAAAGTCCTGCAGACATAATACACATTTGAGTAAATTTTTATCAACTTAATTCATTTCGTTCGGAAGCTAAAGCGATGTGGGGTTAATATACCCTCTATACTATGGTGGAGGGTATAAGAGTAAAAAAGCAGTTAAGTTCGGCCGGGCCAAAATTTTTATACCCTTCACCTTTCCTTGCTAAAGTTGTCAATTTATCTTCCCTTGTTTGACTCTGGTACTTCATTATCTAAAAAATATGTTTCCGATGTATACATCTTTGATTTCGAATTCATTTTACGAATATTTCGAAATATTTACAAAATTTTCATATCGAATAAGTTGAAATTTTCAACACATTTTGCCTGAATATTTTGAGATTCCTTTAATAAAACTCCCTTTAATAAGAAAATGAGACGTAAACATGAATTCCTCATTGCACCTCAACGGAAATAATGTAGCCATAGTCCTGGTCCCCTGTGTTGCCTTGTCTGTGCTTTGTTAAAGCAGCAGGCCATTCTCCTTGGCATGGTGTTGTCCAAAACGTTCACCAACAATTCACATTGACATTTAGTTAGCCTCGTACCCCCCTCTTCTCCACAACCCCTGAAAAGGTGACCACAGAGAGAGAGAGCAAAGTTCAATTGTGAATCGAATTTAACATCGGACAAACAAGGACATTTTAGAGTCCTTTCTAAAATGTTTTGAACTTTCTCGGCACTGAGTAGTTTATAAGGTCAGTATATTTTAAGGATGCGATTTATAATTGTTAGGTTGAAAGATTTTGCATGTAATATGTCCTCGTCGTCAATCGTCGATGCACAACAAATTATCAGCAAGGACAATTAATTGAAATACTGAGTGAAAGTAGGGCAATGGGAAAATGGTTAAGTAATTGAATTAACAAACGTCGCAAATGGATATCTTAAAGTTAGGGAGGAAAAGAACAAGAGAACCGATTTTCCATGATTTTTCTACACTTTTGACATTTTTTTTAAATTTTTTGTTTTAACTGATCGCATATTTATTTATTTAAACAACATATACCAAATACCAAACTTGAATTTTTAAAGATAATATCCTGAAGGAACAAACGTAGATTTGAAAAGAAAATATATCCGGAAGAACTAAAAGAGGATTTTTAAAATATTATCGTAAAAAAAATATCCTGAAGGACCAAACGTGAATTTTTAAAGAATATACCATGAAGGACTTAACGTGGATTTTTAGAGAATATATCCTGAAGGAAGAAACGAGGATATTTAAAATAATATCGTGAAAATAATATCCTCAAGGACCAAACGTGATTTTTTAAACATAATATCCTGAAAATAATATCCTCAAGGACTAAATGTGGATTTTAAAAATAATATCCTCAAGGACCAAACGTGGATTTTTAAAAAAAATATCCTCAAGGACCAAACGTGGATTTTAAAAATAATATCCTCAAGGACCAAAGTCAATTTTTAAAAATAATATCCTCAAGGACCAAATGTGGTTTTTTAAAAATAATATCCTCAAGGACCAAACGTGGATTTTTCAAAATAATATCCTCAAGGAGCAAACATGGACTTTTTAAAATAATATCCTCAAGGACCAAACGTGGACTTTTTAAAATAATATCCTCAAGGACCAAACGTGGACTTTTTAAAATAATATCATCAAGGACCAAACGTGGACTTTTTAAAATAATATCCTCAAGGACCAAATGTGGATTTTTAAAAATAATATCCTCAAGGACCAAACGCGGATTTTTAAAGATAATATCCTGAAGGACCAAACGTGGATTTTTAACAATAATATCCTCAAGAAACAAACGTGGATGTTTAACAATAATATCCTCAAGAAACAAACGTGGATTTTTATAAATAATATCCTCAAGGACCAAACGTGGATTTTTAAAAATAATATCCTCAAGGTCCAAACTCGGATTTTTGAAGATAATATCCTGAAGGACCAAACGTGGATTTTTAAAAATAATATCCTCAAGGACCAAACGCGGATTTTTAAAGATAATATCCTGAAGGACCAAACGCGGATTTTTAAAGATAATATCCTGAAGGACCAAACGTGGATTTTTAAGAATAATATTCTCAAGGACCAAGCGCGGATTTTTAAAGATAATATCCTGAAGGACCAAACGTGGATTTTTAAGAATAATATTCTCAAGGACCAAGCGCGGATTTTTAAAGATAATATCCTGAAGGACCAAACGTGGATTTTTAGGGATTATTTTTTGAAGTAACAAACGTGAATTTTTTGACATTATTAAGGACGAAGGATTAATTTTTTAAGATTTTTGAAGGACCAAAGGTGGATTTTTAAGGAATATTTCTTGAAGGACCAAGGGTGGATTTTTAGGGATTATTTTTTGAAGTACCAAACGTGAATTTTTTAAGATTTTTAAGGACGAAGGATTGATTTTTTTTAGATTTTTGAACGACCAAAGGTGGGTTGTTTACGATTTCTTAAGGACGAAGGTTGTATTTTTAAAATTTTTTAAGTACGAAGGATGGATTTTAACAGTGAAAATCTTGAAAATTTGATACCTTTCAAGAATCAAAGTTTTTTTCAAAATATATTTTTATGGTGCAATCATAAAGTGCATTTTTTAATGAATATATCCTGAAGAGCCAATCATGGAATTTTTCGGAATAATTTTTCTTGAAACAAAATTAAATTTTATGATTTTTCAAAGGACCAAAGTGGATAATTGAGAAATATATTTTTTTCCAAATGTCGATTTTGAAGAAGATTTTTTCAAGTTGCAATATTTAATTTCATTACCCTAAAAGCCCAATCGTGGCATTTTCCAAAAACGTGAATATTTTTTAGAATATCTTCTCAAGGATTTGGATTTTTAAAAATATTTTTGTAAATTTTTTTTTATATTCTTCAAGGACAAAGCGTGAATTTTTTAAACCCATATCCTAAGGAACAATTGTGGAATTTTTAAAAAAAATTTTCAAGGATATAATTTGAACATTTTAAAAATATTTTTTTTTTCGAGGATCAAACATGGATTCTTGGGTTTAATGTTGTAAGGATTAATCCAGGATTTTCAAGATTAGGAGAATATCTTTCAAGATCTATACGCAGATCTTTGCTTATTATTATTTTGAAATACTTTTTCGAAGATAAATGGGGCCCAGTATTAAATTTAAACTCATTTCAAAGAACAATCTTAATTTTGTAAAGTTAAAAAATGGATTCTTTGAATTTTTTCAAGGACAAACAATGGAGAGAAACAATCCAGAATTTTGAAAATATTTTCTTTCAAGGACCAATACAGGATTTTAGAATTTTTTCTAGAAATATTTAACAAAATCAATTACGAAAGTCTTAAAATTATTTTTTTAAAGAAACGATCAAGAATTTTGAAGACCTTCTTTGAGGGAGATATTTGGACGGGACAGCTTTCTTGAGAATATTTTCTCCACGGCCTATCACAACATTTTTATGGAAGGGTTAATAATTAAATCTCTCAAAAATAATCGTTCAGTTTTCAGAAAACTCTTTCAAAGACAAATCGTGTATTTTTAAGTTCTAATTGAAGAATTTCTAGTAGTATTTTTTTTCAGGGGACAATTATTAAATTTTAAGCCTATAATCGAGGATTTTTTATGCTTTCTTTAAGGACCTTTCAAAGTCTAATTGTGAATATGTTTAAAATAGTTTTCAAAGAGAATTGAATTTTTTTATTAATTAATAGGGGATCCTTTAAGGACCAATTGAGGACTATGGGTTATGCAAACGTGGTTTGTTATATAATTTTTCCCAATGATCTGTTGTGGATTTTTTTTACAAGAGCTAATAAATTTATTTATTTATTATTTTTTGAGAGTCGATCTTAAATATTGTACGACTTTTTATTCAACCGTAGACCGTAGGACCACAGATTTTAAAATATATTTTCCTAAAGGTAAACCGTATTTTTTTTTTTTTTTTTTTTTTTTTGAATGATTTAATATATTTTAAGAAGCATGAAATGTATTTTTTCAAATACTACTCGAGTATTTTTTTAAAATTATTATTTAACTAAGATTTGTTTAATGCTGAATTTTTATTATATTTATTTTATTTATTTTTTCTTTTTTTTGAGCCCAATTTTGGATTTTCAAAATTTGTTTTGAGGGCCAATCATAATCAGACAATAAATAAAAAAAATATAAAATAAATCTTTTTTTAGATGTTCAACGATGTGGATTCCAAAGATACTTTTAAACGCAGATTATATTATATTTTTATTTCATGATTTATCAAGATTTTTAAATGGGAAAGTCTCGATTTTTTATACCCTACACCACAAGGTGGTCAGGGTATTATGTCTTTCTGCATTTGTTTGTAACATGGAGAAGGAAGCGAGATAGACCCATAGTTACTTTTGAGGATCACCATAGAATCACTTTCTGAGTTGATTTATGCATGTCAGTCCGTCTGTCCATGTATTCTTGTGAACAAAATGCAGGTCGCATTTATTATCCGATTGAGATGAAATTTTCCAAACAAAATTTGTTTGGCCCAAGGACGAACCCTATTGAAATTGGAGATAATCGGTAAAAATTTAGATATAGCTCACATATATATCATCGTCCGATTTGCCTTTTTTATGCACCAAACGTGTAATATCAGTCCGAATAGTATGGAATTTTGCATGCCTAAATGAGTATGCCAAATTTGATCGAAATCGGTTCAGGTATAGCTATAGCTCCCATATATATTGTTCATCCGATTTTTTATTTTTGTCCTCCGCAGCCGTAATATGCACTCTGTAACAACAATATTTGGGGAAATATATCAAATACAGCTCAGAAATACCTTTGCTAAATTTTATCGAGATCGGTTCAGATTTGGATATAGCTCCCATATATAACTTCGTCCGATTTACCTTTTATTGTCCACCAAACGTCTAATATTTGCCCAATGGTATGAAATTTGGCACTTACGACGAATTGAGTTTAGAAGGTAGTATGCCAAATTTGGTGAAGATCGGTTCAGATATAGCTATAGCTCCCATATATATTGTTCATCCGATTTGTTGTATTTGTTACCCACAGCCGTAATATGCACTCCGTAACAACAATATTCAGGGAAATATATCAAATACAGCTCAGAAATATCTTTGCCAAATTTTATTGAGATCGGCTCAGATTTGGATATAGCTCTCATATATATCTTTATCCGATTTATATTGTGCACAAAATTGGCAAAATAAGTCCGAATTTAAAAGATAGAAATCCTTGGGCATATTGAGTCCTTTGAATTGAATGATTGAATTCTCCCATAAAAACTATTAATTGTTATGTGGAGCTCTACTAAATTAGCAAAGTGGTATAGGGTATCATAAATTTGGCCCCGCCCGAGTTTAGGACTTTCTTTATTGGTTTTAATATAATCCTTCTGGAAGTTATATCATGCACTCTAAAGCAATATTATTTGGTAAAAAAGATAAAACTATATATTATTATTTCCCTCTGAAACCAAATTATAACTGCTCCAAAGCCAACGGTTGATAGGTGGAATGATCTACTTCAAATAAATTCTTCAAAGAGACAATCTTGAATTTTTACGGCTCTTTTATATCTTTTATATTTTTGCCAAGATTAAATCATGGATTTTTTCTTGGAGAATTTATTAAAATTATTATTTAACAAAGATCCAATGATTTTTGAGGACCCAACATAGTCAGACAGTAATTAAAAAAAATAAATAAAATAAAAATTTTTTGTTGATGTCCAAAGATGTGGATTCTAAAGATACTTTTAAACGCAGATTAGATTAGATTTTTATTTTATGTTTTTACAAAGATTTTTAAATGGGAAAAAGTCGATTTTTTATTTATTTTATTTTTTTTTATTTTTTTTTTAATTTTTTTTTTATTTTTGTTAATGAATCCTTGAATTTTTATGAGAATTTTGATTTTATCCTGAACCCTTTGGTAACATTTAAGCGAACATTTTGCTTCATATACCAACTATTAACCATTTTTTTTTTTCAGAATTTCTGAGAAATAAAAACAGATATATTTTTAAGGATGTCTTGGATGGCCTTTAGTTCAATTTATTTTCTCTAATCTTCTCCTCTACTACCCACATATGCCCATTGATAATTAATTTCCCATTAATTTCTAAATTATCTATTAATTTGTTTTCCATCCAAACTTCCTTTTCAATTTTCCAAAAAAAAAAAAAAAAAAAAACTTTGGTCAAATAACTGCTCAAAATCTCTTTGCCGTTGCAAAAAACCATCTGTCACTCTTTTAAAATTCAATGACAAATTATCTCCGTTTTATAGTCAGCACCTGGACCACAGGAACATTTAACGACAAACCAAACGACAAAGAAATGATATCGGCAAAGCACAACATTCACACCATGGCAAAAATGGTGTCCAAGAGAGGAAGTGAGAGAGGGAGAGAGAGAGAGGGGGGTGATAGAAGAGAACAGCATTGTGATAAATCATGATGATGGTTTATCGTCACACAGTTATCGTCATCAATGGCATCGTCGTCGTTCTCGCCATCATCATCATCATCGCTGTGCTGGTCCTTTTCCTTGGCATTAAAGTAGACATTGTTGGTCCTTGGAGAAGCACCACACTCCCCGTGGTGGCTTAGCGCATTTTATATTGCCATCCGTGTTGTCACGTTTTGACGTTGTGAAACTTGTGAAAATCTCTGCTCTGGTGCTTTGCTACGGCGGCAAAGAAAAGAGAACAATTAATTAAATTTTTAGTCAAATTAGATGAAAATTAGGGAAACCCCCCTCGATGCAAAAGAAGTGTGGCAGAGGGCGAAAGGGGGGTCACTCGAGCATTGTTGAGATTATCAACGGGAAAACCACGTCTGTTGCACGTGTTTTGTCATTTGTTGTGGCCACAATACAAAGTGTATGGAAATTTTGATTCACTCACTCCCACACACACAGAGATACACTCATACATCCACATATCCACATCACACATATTAACATTTTAAGTGCAAAGTGTCCTTTTAATGGGCGACAATGATAATGCATAAAATATGATGATGCTGACGATGATGATAAGTTTAAGTTTTACTTGGCAGTAGTTGGTGAAAAAAAATCATCGGGATTGGTGGTTTTGGAAGGAAAGGACGAAAAGCTGAGGAAATTAATGATATTTTTCCATTTGACAAATTTTAATTATAATAAATGATAAACAGTTTAGGGGATGACTAATTAATGCGGAGGTAACTAACAGAGTTTTCTTTTTTTTGCGAAACCTATATTACTTATAACTTTTAATAAAAAAAATGCGATATTTTTATTTGGCAAATATTTTTTCTTGAAAAAATATTTTTAAAAAATGCACGCTTGTAACTAGTCCTCCAAAAAATATTTTTAAAAAATCCACGTTTGTAACCAGTCCTTAAAAAAAGATTTTTAAAAAATCCACGTTTGTAGCTAGTCCTTAAAAAATATTTTTAAAAAATCCACTTTTGTAACTAGTCCTGCAAAAAATATTTTTAAAAAATCCACGTTTGTAACTAGTCCTGCAAAAAATATTTTTAAAAAATCCACGTTTGTAACTAGTCCTGCAAAAAATATTTTTAAAAAATCCACGTTTGAAACTAGTCCTCCAAAAAATATTTTTAAAAAATCCACGTTTGTAACTAGTCCTGCAAAAAATATTTTTACAAAATCCACGTTTGTAACTAGTCCTCCAAAAAATATTTAAAAAAAAATCCACGTTTGTAACTAGTCCTCCAAAAAATATTTAAAAAAAAAAAATCCACGTTTGTAACTAGTCCTCCAAAAAATATTTAAAAAAAAAAATCCACGTTTGTAACTAGTCCTACAAAAAATATTTTTAAAAAAATCCACGTTTGTAACTAGTCCTTCAAAAAATATTTTTAAAAAATCCACGTTTGTAACTAGTCCTCCAAAAATTATTTTTAAAAAATCCACGTTTGTAACTAGTCCTCCAAAAAATATTTTTAAAAAATCCACGTTTGTAACTAGTCCTGCAAAAAACATTTTTAAAAAATCCACGTTTGTAACTAGTCCTCCAAAAAATATTTAAAAAAAAATCCACGTTTGTAACTAGTCCTCCAAAAAATATTTAAAAAAAATCCACGTTTGTAACTAGTCCTACAAAAAATATTTTTAAAAAAATCCACGTTTGTAACTAGTCCTTCAAAAAATATTTTTAAAAAATCCACGTTTGTAACTAGTCCTCCAAAAAATATTTTTAAAAAATCCACGTTTGTAACTAGTCCTCCAAAAAATATTTTTAAAAAATCCACGTTTGTAACTAGTCCTCCAAAAAATATTTTTAAAAAAATCCACGTTTGTAACTAGTCCTCCAAAAATATTTTTAAAAAAATCCACGTTTGTAACTAGTCCTACAAAAAATATTTTTAAAAAAATCCACGTTTGTAACTAGTCCTCCAAAAAAATATTTTTTAAAATAAAAATACACGTTTGTAACTAGTCCTTCAAAAAATATTTTTAAAAAAATCCACGTTTGTAACTAGTCCTTCAAAAAATATTTTTAAAAAAATCCACGTTTGTAACTAGTCCACAAGAAATATTTTTAAAAAAATCCACGTAGTAGCTAGTCCTGCAAAAAATATTTTTAAAAAATCCACGTTTGTAACTAGTTCTGCAAAAAAAATATTTTTAAAAAATTCACGTTTGTAACTAGCCCTCCAAAAAATATTTTTAAAAAATCCACGCTTGTAACTAGTTCTGCAAAAAAAATATTTTTAAAAAATTCACGTTTGTAACTAGCCCTCCAAAAAATATTTTTAAAAAATCCACGTTTGTAACTAGCCCTCCAAAAAATATTTTTAAAAAATCCACGTTTGTAACTAGCCCTCCAAAAAATATTTTTAAAAAATCCACGTTTGTAACTAGTCCTCCAAAAAATATTTTTAAAAAATCCACGTTTGTACCTAGTCCTCAAGAAATTTTATTAAAAAATCCACGTTTGTAACTAGTCCTCAAAATATATTTTTAAAAAATCCACGTTTGCAACTAGTCCTCAAAATATATTTTTAAAAAATCCACGTTTGCAACTAGTCCTTCAAAAAATATTTTTAAAAAATCTACGTTTGTAAGTAGTCCTCCAAAAAATATTTTTAAAAAATCCACCTTTGTAACTAGTCCTCCAAAAAATATTTTTAAAAAATCCACGTTTGTAACTAGTCCTCCAAAAAATATTTTAAAAAATCCACTTTTGTAACTAGTCCTCCAAAAAAATTTTTAGAAAATCCACGTTTGTAACTAGTCCTCCAAAAAATATTTTTAAAAAAACCACGTTTGTAACTAGACCTCAAAAAATATTTTTACAAAGTCCACGTTAGTAAATAGCCCTTCAAAAAATAATTTAAAAAAATCCACGTTTGTAACTAGTCCTCCAAAAAATATTTTAAAAAAATCCACTTGTGTAACTAGTCCTCCAAAAAAATTTTTAGAAAACCCACGTTTGTAACTAGTCCTCCAAAAAATATTTTTAAAAAATCCACGTTTGTAAATAGCACTTCAAAAAATATTTTTAAAAAATCCACGTTAGTAACTAGTCCTCCAAAAAATATTTTTAAAAACTCCACATTTGTAACTAGTCCTCCAAAAACTATTTTAAAAAAATCCACGTGTGTCACTAGTCCTCCAAAAAAATATTTTTAAAAACTCCACGTTTGTAACTAACCCTCTAAAATTTTTTTTTTAAAAAATCCACGTTTGTAACTAGTCCTCCAAAAAATATTTTTAAAAAATCCACATTTGTGACTAGTAATCCAAAAAATATTTTTAAAAAATACACGTTTGTAAATGGTCGTCAAAAAATATTTTTAAAAAATCCACGTTTGTAACTAGTACTGCAAAAAATATTTTTAAAAAATCCACTTATGTAACTAGTCCTCCAAAAAATATTTTTAAAAACTCCACATTTGTAACTAGTCCTCCAAAAAATATTTTTAAAAAATCCACGTTTGTAATTAGTCCTGCAAAAAATATTGTTAAAAAATCCACGTTTGTAACTAGTACTGCAAAAAATATTTTTAAAAAATCCACTTATGTAACTGGTTCTCCAAAAAATATTGCTAAAAAATCCACGTTTGTAACTAGCCCTCCAACAAATATTTTTAAAAAATCCACTTATGTAACAGGTTCTCCAAAAAATATTGTTAAAAAATCCACGTTTGTAACTAGTCCTCCAAAAAATATTTTTAAAAAATCCACTTATGTAACTAGTCCTCCAAAAAATATTTTTAAAAAATCCACGTTTGTAACTAGTCCACAAGGAATATTTTTAAAAAATCCACGTTTGTAACTAGTCCTGCAAAAAATATTTTTAAAAAATCCACTTATGTAACTGGTTCTCAAAAAAATATTGCTAAAAAATCCACGTTTGTAACTAGTCCTCCAACAAATATTTTTAAAAAATCCACTTATGTAACTGGTTCTCCAAAAAATATTGTTAAAAAATCCACGTTTGTAACTAGTCCTCCAAAAAATATTTTTAAAAAATCCACTTATGTAACTAGTCCTCCAAAAAATATTTTTAAAAAATCCACGTTTGTAACTAGTCCACAAGAAATATTTTTAAAAAATCCACGTTTGTAACTAGTCCTGCAAAAAATATTTTTAAAAAATCCACTTATGTAACTAGTCCTCCAAAAAATATTTTTAAAAACTCCACATTTGTAACTAGTCCTCCAAAAAATATTTTTAAAAAATCCACGTTTGTAACTAGTCCACAAGAAATATTTTTAAAAAATCCACGTTTGTAACTAGTACTGCAAAAAATATTTTTAAAAAATCCACTTATGTAACTAGTCCTCCAAAAAATATTTTTAAAAACTCCACATTTGTAACTAGTCCTCCAAAAAATATTTTTAAAAAATCCACGTTTGTAATTAGTCCTGCAAAAAATATTGTTAAAAAATCCACGTTTGTAACTAGTACTGCAAAAAATATTTTTAAAAAATCCACTTATGTAACTGGTTCTCCAAAAAATATTGCTAAAAAATCCACGTTTGTAACTAGCCCTCCAACAAATATTTTTAAAAAATCCACTTATGTAACAGGTTCTCCAAAAAATATTGTTAAAAAATCCACGTTTGTAACTAGTCCTCCAAAAAATATTTTTAAAAAATCCACTTATGTAACTAGTCCTCCAAAAAATATTTTTAAAAAATCCACGTTTGTAACTAGTCCACAAGGAATATTTTTAAAAAATCCACGTTTGTAACTAGTCCTGCAAAAAATATTTTTAAAAAATCCACTTATGTAACTGGTTCTCAAAAAAATATTGCTAAAAAATCCACGTTTGTAACTAGTCCTCCAACAAATATTTTTAAAAAATCCACTTATGTAACTGGTTCTCCAAAAAATATTGTTAAAAAATCCACGTTTGTAACTAGTCCTCCAAAAAATATTTTTAAAAAATCTACGTATATTTTTAAAAAATCCACGTAGTAGCTAGTCCTGCAAAAAATATTTTTAAAAAATCCACGTTTGTAACTAGTCCTGCAAAAAATATTTTTAAACAATCCACGTTTGTAACTAGTCCTCCAAAAAATATTTTTAAAAAAAATCGACGTTTGTAACTAGTCCCCCAAAAAATATTTTTAAAAAATCCACGTTTGTAACTAGTCCTACAAAAATGTTTTTTAAAAAATCCACATTTTTAAAAAGTCCACAAAAAATACTTTTAAAAATTCCACGTTTGTAACTAGGCCTCCAAAAAATATTTTTAAAAAAATCCACGTTTGTAACTAGTCCCCCAAAAAATATTTTTAAAAAAATCCACGTTTGTAACTAGTCCTGCAAAAAATATTTTTAAAAAATTCACGTTTGTAAAAAGTCCACAAAAAATATTTAAAAAACTTCACGTTTAAAAAAGTCCACAAAAAAATATTTTTAAAAAAAATCTACGTGTGCAACTAGTCCTCCAAAAAATATTTTTAAAAAATCCACGTTTGTAAATGGTCGTCAAAAAATATTTTTAAAAAATCCACGTTTGTAAATGGTCGTCAAAAAATATTTTTAAAAAATCCACGTTTCTAAATGGTCGTCAAAAAATATTTTTAAAAAATCCACGTTTGTAAATGGTCGTCAAAAATATTTTTAAAAAATCCACGTTTGTAAATGGTCGTCAAAAATATTTTTAAAAAATCCACGTTTGTAAATGGTCGTCAAAAAATATTTTTAAAAAATCCACGTTTGTAAATGGTCGTCAAAAAATATTTTTAAAAAATCCACGTTTGTAAATGGTCGTCAAAAAATTATTTTTAAAAAATCCACGTTTCTAAATGGTCGTAAAAAATCCACGTTTGTAAATGGTCGTCTAAAAATATTTTTAAAAAATCCACGTTTGTAAATGGTCGTCAAAAAAATATTTTTAAAAAATCCACGTTTGTAACTGGTCGTCAAAAAAATATTTTTAAAAATTCCACGTTTGTAAATGGTCGTCAAAAAATATTTTTAAAAATTCCACGTTTGTAAATGGTCGTCAAAAATATTTTTAAAAAATCCACGTTTCTAAGAAGTCTACAAAAAATATTTGTAAAAATTCCACGTTTGTAACTAGTCCTCCAAAAATTATTTTTAAAATTTTCTAGTCCAGATTCCAAGCCATAATGGTGGATTTTTTAAATAAATTTTCTAGCCCAGATTCCAAGCCATAAACATGGATTTTTTAAATAAATTTTCCAGTCCAATCCTGCTTTAGTGTTTATTAAATTCCTTTTCACAAATGAAACACAAAACCCTGACACAATTTTCAAATTTTTTGCCAAATTTGCATTCTATGCAAAATGTGCAAAATTTCGAAATATGAAACCTTGGTGCTCATAATACAGTTGTATTTTTCAGGATTGCAACAACTCCAAAATTCAATGATTTGCAAATTTTGATTGTGTTGTTGTCGTGGTTGTTGCACCTGCCATAGAAAACAAAAACGCACACAAATGCAATGTTACGAATTTTAGAAATTCAGCAGGACATGGCTTTGGGTTGTGCAAGTTACACTTTTCAATGCAGACCAGGAAAAGAGAAGTACGGGCAAGGGTGGAGGGTGAAAGCAAATACCATTGTTGAATGGCAGTAAAAATCTCTGTCTCTAACAAACACAGAAAAATATTTGTTGCACTTTGCAATAATGCAACAAATGGTGGCAGTAAATATCTACGTCTATTAACTCCGTGTGGCTGGCTAGCCGGCAAGCCAGTCAGCCAGCCATAGAGCCATAGAGCCATTCATCCCAGAGACCAGGTAACCGAAATCCTTTTTCAGCAGCAGCAGCAATGCTCCTCGTGAATATTTTGTTCATTTTTAAACGCTTTGCCAAATGACAATCAGACTGAGTTGCTGAGTTGGCAGACTTGATGAAGTTGAAATAGTCGTTTCGAGTTTTTCTTTCAGATTTTCTTAAGCAAAACTTTTCACAAATGAAATGTCCGAAAAGGTAATTTTGTGCATAACAACACTCAAAGAACAAACAATAAAATCCTGATAAACTACTGAAAAATAAATGCAACAATTTATAAAGATTTCCACCTCCTGTTTCCTTCCGTGGAAATCTTGGATATTCAAATGACATTGAAGAGTTAATGAAATTTTCTAGCTGAGAGGAAGCTATGAAAGGTGATTGGATACTTTGTTGGCAAAATGATTGTTTGTCTAGAATTTCGGCGGAATCATCATCCAAAGACAAATAAGATTTAAAAATTATTTTTCAACAACCAACAGAGGCGTGATTTTTTTAAAGAATATTTTTTTCAACAACCAACAGAGGCGTGGATTTTTTAAAGAATATTTTTTTCAACAACCAACAGAGGCGTGGATTTTTTAAAGAATATTTTTTTCAACAACCAACAGAGGCGTGGATTTTTTAAAGAATATTTTTTTCAACAACCAACAGAGGCGTGGATTTTTTAAAGAATATTTTTTTCAACAACCAACAGAGGCGTGGATTTTTTAAAGAATATTTTTTTCAACAACCAACAGAGGCGTGGATTTTTAAAGAATATTTTTTTCAACAACCAACAGAGGCGTGGATTTTTTAAAGAATATTTTTTTCAACAACCAACAGAGGCGTGGATTTTTTAAAGAATATTTTTTTCAACAACCAACAGAGGCGTGGATTTTTTTAAAGAATATTTTTTTCAACAACCAACAGAGGCGTGGATTTTTAAAGAATATTTTTTCAACAACCAACAGAGGCGTGGATTTTTTAAAGAATATTTTTTCAACAACCAACAGAGGCGTGGATTTTTTAAAGAATATTTTTTCAACAACCAACAGAGGCGTGGATTTTTTAAAGAATATTTTTTTCAACAACCAACAGAGGCGTGGATTTTTTAAAGAATATTTTTTTCAACAACCACAGAGGCGTGGATTTTTTAAAGAATATTTTTTTCAACAACCAACAGAGGCGTGGATTTTTTAAAGAATATTTTTTCAACAACCAACAGAGGCGTGGATTTTTTAAAGAATATTTTTTTCAACAACCAACAGAGGCGTGGATTTTTTAAAGAATATTTTTTTCAACAACCAACAGAGGCGTGGATTTTTTAAAGAATATTTTTTTCAACAACCAACAGAGGCGTGGATTTTTAAAGAATATTTTTTTCAACAACCAACAGAGGCGTGGATTTTTTAAAGAATATTTTTTCAACAACCAACAGAGGCGTGGATTTTTTAAAGAATATTTTTTTCAACAACCAACAGAGGCGTGGATTTTTTAAAGAATATTTTTTTCAACAACCAACAGAGGCGTGGATTTTTTAAAGAATATTTTTTTCAACAACCAACAGAGGCGTGGATTTTTTAAAGAATATTTTTTTCAACAACCAACAGAGGCGTGGATTTTTTAAAGAATATTTTTTTCAACAACCAACAGAGGCGTGGATTTTTTAAAGAATATTTTTTTCAACAACCAACAGAGGCGTGGATTTTTTAAAGAATATTTTTTTCAACAACCAACAGAGGCGTGGATTTTTTAAAGAATATTTTTTTCAACAACCAACAGAGGCGTGGATTTTTTAAAGAATATTTTTTCAACAACCAACAGAGGCGTGGATTTTTTAAAGAATATTTTTTTCAACAACCAACAGAGGCGTGGATTTTTTAAAGAATATTTTTTTCAACAACCAACAGAGGCGTGGATTTTTTAAAGAATATTTTTTCAACAACCAACAGAGGCGTGGATTTTTTAAAGAATATTTTTTTCAACAACCAACAGAGGCGTGGATTTTTTAAAGAATATTTTTTTCAACAACCAACAGAGGCGTGGATTTTTTAAAGAATATTTTTTTCAACAACCAACAGAGGCGTGGATTTTTTAAAGAATATTTTTTTCAACAACCAACAGAGGCGTGGATTTTTTAAAGAATATTTTTTTCAACAACCAACAGAGGCGTGGATTTTTTAAGAATATTTTTTTCAACAACCAACAGAGGCGTGGATTTTTTAAAGAATATTTTTTTCAACAACCAACAGAGGCGTGGATTTTTTAAAGAATATTTTTTTCAACAACCAACAGAGGCGTGGATTTTTTAAAGAATATTTTTTTCAACAACCAACAGAGGCGTGGATTTTTAAAGAATATTTTTTTCAACAACCAACAGAGGCGTGGATTTTTTAAAGAATATTTTTTTCAACAACCAACAGAGGCGTGGATTTTTTAAAGAATATTTTTTTCAACAACCAACAGAGGCGTGGATTTTTTAAAGAATATTTTTTTCAACAACCAACAGAGGCGTGGATTTTTTAAAGAATATTTTTTTCAACAACCAACAGAGGCGTGGATTTTTTAAAGAATATTTTTTTCAACAACCAACAGAGGCGTGGATTTTTTAAAGAATATTTTTTTCAACAACCAACAGAGGCGTGGATTTTTTAAAGAATATTTTTTTCAACAACCAACAGAGGCGTGAATTTTTTAAAAAATATTTTTTTCAACAACCAACAGAGGAGTGGATTTTTTAAAGAATATTTTTTTCAACAACCAACAGAGCCGTGGGTTTTTTAAAAAATATTTTTTTCAACAACCAACAGAGCCGTGGATTTTTTAAAGAATATTTTTTTTTTTCAACAACCAACAGAGGCGCGGATTTTTTAACGAATATTTTTTTCAAAAACCAACAGAGGCGTGGATTTTTTAAAAAATACTTTTTTCAACAACCAACAGAGGCGTCGATTTTTTAAAAAATATTTTTTCAAGGACCAACAATGGCGTGGATTTTTTAAAAAATATTTTTTCAAGGACCAACAAAGGCGAACATTTTTTTAAAACATATTTTTTCAAGGACCAACAATGGCGTGGATTTTTTAAAAAATATTTTTTCAAGGACCAACAAAGGCGAAGATGTTTTCAAATCATATTTTTTCAAGTAACACCAAAGGCGTGGTTTCTTTTAAGAAATATTTTTTCAAGTAACACCAAAGGCGTGGATTTTTTAAGAAATATTTTTTCAGGAACACCAAAGACGTGTTTTTTTTAAGAAATATGTTTTCAAGGAACACCAAAGGCGTGGATTTTTTTAAAATATATTTTTTCAATGATTTCTTAAAATTGTTTGTGACTTATTCATTACAAATCTAGTCAAATCGAAATTTTTAGTAGAATCCCAAAAATTGTCAGCCAATTCCATGAAAATCATTTAATAGCAAGCTTCAGTTAATCCCTTGCTTAGAATTAAATTAAAATCCCTCCTCAGAATTCCTTTTAATGTTCTCGATATAATATGTGTGGCTTTTCACATATCCTCAAAAATTAGCCATATTTTCCAAGAAATTTCCCAAATCAAATTCATTAAGAAAAACCTGCCTGATATGAATACTTAAGTAATCGAAAATTCCGCTGAACGTTTTAATCATATTTTTTGAACAAGGGAATGAGAAAAATTATTCAAATTTCTATGGAAATCATTGCGATGCACAAAAGCGTTTGTGAAATACAAGTTGTGGGGAAACTCATTTTACCTTTGATTGAAAGGATGTAGACGACATGTGATCTCTACCTTTGCTTATCTACACATATTTTATCTGCAAACAATTTCATATTCAATCCACATAATTTTAGAGAAGATTGAAACAATTTTGTCCTTGTTACCAAAATTGCGGGTTTGTTTCGTTTAAGTTTTTGAGGGCTTATGATTAATATGTAAGACATGCGTGATATGCTTCTTGGGAAGAAAGAGATGAACGTGAAACGATAGAACCTTAATTTATAACAATTTATGCGTTAAATGATTTGGATACTTGACAAATAATTTTAAAAAGAATACTAGTTCGGGAAAGGTCCTTTGTCAGGGCTTGCCGAAGGTCCTTGAAGAATATTTTAAAAAAATTCACGCTCAGGAAAGGTCCTTGCAAAATAATTTTAAAAGAATCGGGTTTGTGGAAGGTCCTTGAAAAAAATTTAAAAAAATTCACGTTTGTGGAAGTTCTTTGGAAAATATTTTTTAAATAGTGTGGAGTTTCACGTTTATGGAAGGTCTTTGTAAAATATTTTTAAAAAAATTGTGGAATAAAATTGAAACATATTTTTAAAAAATCCACGTTTTAGGAAAGTCCCTAAAAATATTTTTAAAAAATCAACGCTCGTGGAAAGTCCTCGAAGCATATTTTTAATAAAAATCCACGTTGGTTAATCGTCCTTGAAAAAATATTTTGAAAGATTATTTTTTTGGTGTGCTTGAAAAAAATTTTAAAAGTCCATATTCGAGGAATGTCGTGGAAATATTTTTTAAAAAGTCTACGTTTGAATAAGTTCTTTCAAAATATTTTTAAATAGACCATGCTTGAGGAACTTTTAAAAAATTCACGTTTGTGGCAGGTCCTTTAAAATATTTTTTAAAAAGACGACTTTGGAGGAAATATATTTGTAAATAATCTACGTTTGTGGAAGGTCCTTCAAAGATATTTTTATAAAATATATTATAATATTATTTTTATAAAATCCCCTTTTGAGGAAGGTCCTTGAAAATATTTTTAAAAAGACGACCATGGGGGAAATATTTTTTTTTAATTCCACGTTTGTGGTACGTCCCTCAAGAAAATTTTTATAAAATCCACGTTTGTGACAGTCCTTGAAATTTTTTTTTAAAAAATACACGTTTCTGGAAGATCCTCAAAAAATCCACTTTTAGAGCTCTTGGAGTCCTTGAAAAATATATTTTTTTTTAAATCCACGTTTCTGAAAGATCCTCGAAAAAATCCACTTTTAGAGCTCTTGGAGTCCTTGAAAAATATATTTTTTTTAAATCCACGTTTCTGAAAGATCCTCGAAAAAATCCACTTTTGAAGCTCTTGGGGTCCTTTAAAAATGTTTTTTAAAAAAATCCATGATTCTGGAAACACACTTTTAAAGCTCTTGGGGTATTTTTTAAAAAAATCCACGTTTCTGGAAACACACTTTTAAAGCTCTTGGGGTATTTTTTAAAAAAATCCACGTTTCTGGAAGATCCTCGAAAAAATCCACTTTTAGAGCTCTTGGGGTCCCTGAAAATATATATATTTTTTAAAATCCACGTTTCTGAAAGATGCTCGAAAAAATCAACTTTATATTTTTAATATTTTTTTTAAAATCCACGTTTCTGAAAGATCCTCGAAAAAATCCACTTTTAAAGCTATTGGGGTCCTTTTGGGTCCTTAAAAAAATCCACGTTTCTGGAAAATACAATTTTAAAGCTCTTTCTGAAAGATCCTCGAAAACATCCACTTTTTAAGATTTTAAGGTCTTGGAAAAATATTTTTAAAAATCAACTTTTGAAGCTCTTGGGGTCCTTGAAAAATATATTTTTTAAGAAATCCACGTTTAAGACTTCTGGGGTCCTTGAAAAGTATTTAAAAAAAAAACGGCCAAGGCTCTTGGCTTTTTTTTTTTTAAATACACGTTTCTGAAAGATGCTCGAAAAATCAACTTTTAAAGCTTGACAATATATTTTTTTTAAATCCTCGTTTCTGAAAGATCCTCGAAAAAATCCACTTTTAAAGCTATTGGGGTCCTTTTGGGTCCTTAAAAAAAATCCACGTTTCTGGAAAATACACTTTTAAAGCTCTTGGGGTCCTTGAAAAATATTTTTAAAAAATCCACGTTTCTGAAAGATCCTCGAAAAAATCCACTTTTTAAGATTTTGAGGTCTTGGAAAAATATTTTTTAAAAATCAACTTTTGAAGCTCTTGAGGTTCTTGAAAAATATATATTTTAAGAAATCCACGTTTAAGACTTCTGTGGTCCTTGAAAAGTATTTAAAAAAACACGTTCAAGGCTCTTGGGGTCATTGAAAAATATTTTTAATAAATCCACATTTAAGACTTCAGGGGTCCTCGAAAAAATATTAAAAAAAACACTTTTAAGGCTCTTGGGGTCATTGAAAAATATTTTTGAAAAATTCACGTTTAATGCTCTTGGGGTCCTTGACAATTATTTTTAAATAATCCACGTTCAAGGCTCTTGGTGTTCTTAAAAAATATTTTTAAAAAATACACGTTTTTGAACGTCCTTGAAATATATCTAAAAAAATACACAATTGTTAATAGTCTTTGAAAAATTATTAAAAAAAATTCCCGTTTGTTGATGGGTCTTCGAAAATATTTTTAAAAAATTTTTTGAAAAATATTTTAAGAAAATCCGCGTTTGTTGATGGTCCTTTGAAAAGATTTTTAAAAAAATTCACGTTGGTTGATGATCTTTGAAATATTTTTTTTTAAAAATCCACGTTTGCTGATGTTCTTTTGAAAATATTTTTAAAAAATTCATGTTGGATGATGATCCTTGAAATATATATTTAAAATTTCACGTTTCTGGGAAATCATTGGAAAATATTTTTTAAACATCCACCTTTGTGGTAGGTCCTTCAAAATAGTTATAAAAAATCTACATTTCGTCCTTGAAGAAATATTTTAGAAAAGGTCCTTGAAAATATATTCAAAAAATCCACGTTTGTATAAGATCCTAAAAAATATTTTTAAAAAATCTACGTTTCGTCCCTAAAGAAAAAAAAATAATATAAAAAAATCCTTGAGAATATTAAAAATAAATTTCCTTGAGATATATTTAAAAAAATCGACGTTTCGCTCTTGAAGAATCATTTAAAAAAGGGGCCTTGAAAAATATATTTAAAAAATTTACGTTTACGGAAGATCTTTGAAAAATATTTTTAAAAAACTCCATGTTTGGGGAAGATCCTTGAAAAATATTTTTAAAAATTCCACGTTTACGAAAGATCCTTGAAAAATGTATTTAAAAAATCCACGTATGTGGGAGGTTCTTGGCAAATATTGTTAAAAGCTCCACGTTTATGGAAGGTCCTTGAAAAATATTTTTAAAAAATCCTTTCGCGAAAAAAGGTCCTTGCAAAATATTTTTAAAAAATCCACGTTTGTAGAAAGTCCTTGAAAAATGTTTAAAAAATTCACAATTTATCCTTTAAGGAATATTTTAAAAAATCTACGTTTCGTCCTAGAATATATATTTTGGAAAAATCTACGTTTCGAATGCTGCGGCCTTAAAAAAATATTTCCAAAAATTTCGTCCTTGAAAAAATATTTTCATTTATTGCAGGTCCCTCCAAAATATTTTTGACAAATCAATATTTGTGGAAAGTCCTTGAAAAAATATATATTTATAAAACATGTACGTTTATCGAGGTTATTTAAAAAAAGGCTTTGAAAAATCTGCGTTTGTGCCATATTTTTTAAGACTCCCTGGGACACATTCTTAAAATTATCCTGTGTCACATTCAATAGCCTCCTGAACGCAAAAAAGCCTCCCCCTAGCCCTGACACTTCTGTCTATCCCTCTGAAAGACTACAGCCTTCAGTAGCTAAACAAAGAAGAAAAGTGCCGCATAAATTCTGCCACGTACCATATTTTTGTCGTTCAACAAAAGTGTCAATTACACCGGAAGCCATATTCAGGCGTGTAGTGCCAAGTCAAGGCACCAACCGGAGACATAGACGCAACCAATAACCCAGCAGCCAAGTAAGCAATCCGTCCTTTTGGATGGTGGTTTATGCGAACTCCTTGGCTGCTCATCAACACACACACACTTCCTGTTTGACGCCTTTAGCAAGGCAGCTGTTGAGAAAGTGTGAACAGAAATGGGCGTCTGGGTATGGCTGTGTGCAAGTGTCTGCGTGTGAGTGTTTCTTATCTCTCACGGAGCCCCTCAACATGGAATGTATAATCTATTGACTCTGTTGCATTGCAAACGTGCCGTTCTTGAGCAACACTCAAGACGCCATTCATATTCATGGCTGTTGAGGGTGTGTGGGAGTATGTGTGTGTATGTGTGAGGTGATACATATACACCCACACTTCCTGAGTGTTCTTAAGAAAATCTTCATTGGTCTTCATAAATATATGATTGATGAATTATTGGCGTCGGTAATTGTGTGGTGAAATTTGTGGCGGGGAGGGAGAAGGGGCACATTTTACTGCTATGACATCCTGTTCCTGTTGCTCGCTATTGCTTGGCGCATAATTGGGTGTTACAACTCTTTTCAAGGAGATGTTTAATATATTCATCTGTGGGAGATTTTTAAAGTACTGAAGAGATATGTGATTTTTTTTTTTTTGGAGAATCCTTTGCAAGGATCCTTAAAGAAATGGGGTCGGTTTTTCAAGTACTAAGGCTTGACCGATTCACGTGACCATATTTGGTGAACCCAACCAACATTTAGTACCACAATGTGTCAGTCAGTTAAGTTCTCCTCATCGTTGTATTCCTTTACGAGCTCAGCTAAATAAATCAATATTTAAACCTTGCAATTGTTTATTTTCCAACACAGCAAAGAATCCTTGTTCAAAAACTAATAATGCAAATGTTGATGAAGAAATTAGAATTTCCTTGTCCTCCTTCCTTCAGGAACAGAACAAAAGTCAAATACAATGACAAACTATTGTTGCAGTGCAGCATTCGCAAATTTATATTGTTTGCTGTTCAGTTCGAGAAGGCAAAAATTGATAATAGGGTGAACCACTAATGGAGTGAGGTAACCCCCACAAATCTTCTCAGAAAAACGAATCCTTCAAAAATATTTTTAAAAAAATTCACGTTGGTTGGTGATCCTTGGAAAATATTTTTAAAAAATCCACACTTGTTGATGGTCCTTTGAAAATATTTTTAAAAAATCCCCGTTTGTTGATGGTCCTTTGAAATTATTTTTAAAAAATCCACTTTGGTTGATGGTCCTTTGAAAATATTTTTAAAAAAATCCACGTTTGTTGATGGTCCTTTGAAAATATTTTTAAAAAATCAACGTTTGTTGGTGGTCCTTTGAAAATATTTTTTAAAAAAATCACGTTTGTTGATGGTCCTTTGAAAATATTTTTAAAAAATCCACGTTTGTTGATGGTCCTTTGAAATTATTTTTAAAAAATCCACTTTGGTTGATGATCCTTTCGAAATATTTTTAAAAAATCCACGTTTGTTGATGGTCCTTTGAAAATATTTTTAAAAAATCAACGTTTGTTGGTGGTCCTTTGAAAATATTTTTTAAAAAAATCACGTTTGTTGATGGTCCTTTGAAATTATTTTTAAAAAATCCACTTTGGTTGATGATCCTTTCGAAATATTTTTAAAAAATCCACGTTTGTTGATGGTCCTTTGAAAATATTTTTAAAAAATCCACGTTTGTTGATGGTCCTTTAAAAATATTTAAAAAAAATCCACGTTTGTTGATGGTCCTTGCTAAATATTTTTTAAAAATCCACATATGTGGAATGTCCTTCGAAAATATTTTTAAAAAATACACGTTTGTGGAAAGTCCATTATTTTTTTTTAAATCCACATTTTATCCTTGAAGAAATATTTAAAAAAAAAAACTGAAAAATCTTCTCAGAGAAACGAATATTGAATTAAATAATTTTGTGATACTACTTTGGAAAAATTTCTGGCTCCTTCTGAATTAAGTTGCCACAAGTGAAAAAAATTTGTGATGCCAAATTGTCCACCCTTTTTTTTCAAGAATTTATAAATTCACAATTTCCACGATTATAATGTCAGCAAATTAATTTTCGCTGACATGCTGAGAATGTAAAACGTTCATTATATTAGTTTCTGTTTTCTGCTAACAGGGAGGGGAATAAAAATAAAATCTTGAATATTTGATGAGAAGCTTTAAATTAACATAAAAAGCAAGCAATGGGAGAGCAAGGGGCGTCTACGGAATTCCAATCATTTAATATTGAACATAAGAAAGACGGAAATTAATTAAAAGCTAAGAGGTCTACAATTCTGAAAAACATCCATCCTTAGAAAATATTTTTAAAAAAAACCCACGATTATAAATTATCCTTGGAAAAATATTTTAAAAAAATCCACAATTATAAATTATCCTTGGAAAAATATTTTTAAAAAATCCACGTTTATAAATTATCCTTGGAAAAATATTTTTAAAAAATCCGCGTTTATAAATTATCCTTGGAAAAATATTTTTAAAAAATCCACGCTTATAAATTATCCTTGGAAAAATATTTTTAAAAAATCCCCGTTTATATTTGGTCCTTGGAAAAATATTTTTAAAAAATCCACGTTTATAAATTATCCTTGGAAAAATATTTTTAACAATCCACGTTTATAAATTATCCTTGGAAAAATATTTTTAAATACTCCACGTTTATGGATTATCCTTGGAAAAATATTTTTAAAAACTCCACGTTTATGGATTATCCTTGGAAAAATATTTTTAAAAAATCCACGTTTATGGATTATCCTTGGAAAAATATTTTTAAGAAATCCACGTTTATGGATTATCCTTGGAAAAATATTTTTAAGAAATCCACGTTTATGGATTATCCTTGGAAAAATATTTTTAAGAAATCCATGTTTATGGATTATCCTTGGAAAAATATTTTTAAGAAATCCACGTTTATGGATTATCCTTGGAAAAATATTTTTAAGAAATCCACGTTTATGGATTATCCTTGGGAAAAATATTTTTAAAAAATCCACGTTTATGGATTATCCTTGGAAATTTATTTTTATAAAACCACGTTTATGGATTATCCTTGGAAAAATATTTTTAAAAATCCTTGCTTATGGATTACCTTGAAACCATAATTTTAGAAATTCACGTTTATGCATTATCATTGAAAAAAAAAATTGGTATCTACTGTCCTTAAAATATATATATTTTATATCCTTCTGCATAATAAAATTAGAAGGTTCCATGTGTGTGTGTGTGCAACGATAAAATCTTGCAGATTTTGCGATTTTTTTTTTTTTTTTTTTTTTTGTTCTTTAGCTTTCTTTGTTGTTGGTTTTTTTTTGGAGGATACTGGCTATAATGATACCGCATTAAACGCTTAAATAAATGACAGTTCATACAATTCGGCTGCTGTTCCAGGGGCGGTAGATTAGCAACGGCCATTTGCAGGGAGAGTATGGGTGGGTGGTGGTAATCCAACCATTTCATTGTGTATCGGTAAAACAATGAAAGTAGCATCAGAAGCCGGAGCAAGAGCAGGAGTGTTGACAAACGGAAATAACATAAAATGGTGTTAAGGCTTATACATTTACAATACACTGCACGCATACACACACATATGCAACCGCCGTTGTAAGACAATAACGTTTAAGGTGAGAGAAATAAAATTTAAGAATCCTATATGAGATTCGGCTAAGAACTTTTTTGCATGCATTTAGGGAGACCTATACTGCGTATACTTCACTTGATTATGACTGTGACGAAAATTATACGCCATAGTGTCCTGAGGGCAAATTTAACACATATTGTTTCTAACAAAATTGAAAATTATAAGCCGTTTAACTAACAATCTCATACACTTCGATGCCGATTTTCAAATATTCTTATATAAAAATTCTAAAAACTAAATTTTTAAAAATATTGTATTCATATACAAAGGAAAATAAAATATTCCACTTACAGAAATCGGTTCTTATGATTATGGAAAGGTCGATAGTAGCAATAAATATTTATATGGATGTCCCTATACGTCGTGGATTTTTTAAAAAAAATTTTAAGGACCTCGTGGATTTTTTTTAAATTCTTTAAAGAACCTCGTGGATTTTTTTTTTTAATTTTTTTAAGGACCTCGTGGATTTTTTAAAATTTTTTTAAGGACCTCGTCGATTTTTTTACATTTTTTAGGGACTTCGTGGATTTTTTTAACTATTTTTAAGGACCACGTGGATTTTTTAAAATTTTTTTAAGGACCTCGTGAATTTTTTTAAAATTTTTTTAAGGACCTCGTGAATTTTTTTTAAATATTTTTAAGGACCACGTGGATTTTTTACAATTTTTTTAAGGGCATAGTGGATTTTTTAATTTTTTTTTAAGGACCTCGTGGATTTTTTTAAAAATTTTTTAAGGACCCCGTGGATTTTTTTTAAAATTTTTTAAGGACCTGGTGGATTTTTTTATAATTTTTCTTAAGGACCTCGTGGATTTTTTTAAATTTTTTTTAAGGACCTCGTGGATTTTTTTTTAAATATTTTTAAATACCTCGTGGATTTTTTTAAAAATTTTTTAAGGACCTCGTGGATATTTTTAAAAAATTTTTAAGGACCTCGTGGATTTTTTAAAAAATTTTTTAAGGACCTGGTGGATTTTTTTAAACTTTTTTTAAGGACCTCGTGGATTTTTTTAAAATTTTTTTAAGGACCTCGTAGATTTTTTTAAAATATTTTTAAGGACCTCGTGGATTTTTTAAAAATTTTTTTAGGACCTCGTGGATTTTTTTAAGGACCTCGTGGATTTTTTTTAAATTTTTTTAAGGACCTTGTGGATTTTTTAGGTATTTTTTAAATCACCTCGTGGATTTTTTTGAGATTTTTCAATGGCATTGAGAATATTTTCAAAAGCTTTATTTCAAAAATCATGCATTTTTTAATTCCTAGCAGAGATTTTTTTAGTGGCTTTCTGGCAGGGTTAAGGTTGCTATACAATTCGTGTTTTTTTGTGAGAACTGTTTATAAGAATTAGCTTGACAAGCCATTGACTAAAACAAAAACTTTTTTTACATGGGCTCAGTTCCGAAGAAATTGGATTTTGATTTGATTTTCGTCTAGGACATCGTTGTTTCAAAAATTAGCTTCAAGAAAAAATAGTAGGTTTTTTAAGACAAAAAATCACGGGTTCTTTTAAATTACTTTAAAATAATTTTCTGACAAGTTCCACGAAGATTTAAGATCATATTTTAAACGACTTTCCGCCAGATATGAATCGTGAGTTTTCAAGAATATTTCATGAGGTCTACCCCAATAAAACTCTTTGATTTTCAAGGAAATTTTATTCCAAAGGCTTTTGGATTTTTAAGATAGAAGACGTGATTTCTTGAGGATAATTTGTTTACATCAAAAAGAGGATATATTAAAAATATTCAGAAAAATAATTTAGATTTAAAAAAAACGTTCTTCAGCGACAAACTACGATTTTTGAAAAAACTTGGTAAAGAGAAATGGTAGATTTTTCTGTTTTAGTATAAACTTTCTAGTACATAAAATTCGCAGATATTTAGAAATAGTTCAAAGAATCATTCATAACGATAATCGTGGATTTTCTAAGAAAATAACGTTCACAATCCGCGTGGATTTTTTAATTTTTTTGCACGGATTTCGGTGATTTACTAAACGTTTTTTAAGGACTTCTGGAAAAAAACCGCGATTTTTATAAAACACTTATTGGATAAGAATTTAGCATTTTTTTTAAATATTATCTGGCTGGTTCTAAGATGTGTGAAAAGTATTTTTTACAAGAATTCCCGGAATTAATGAACGGTGGATTTTTAGGAATAATTCGTAAGGCACCCCATTGAAATTTAAAAGATTGGAATTTAAAGAATGTTTCAACGACTTTGATTGAAGATAACTATCTAGGTCCACTTGGTTGTTTTAAAAATTGTGCCTCTTTTTGTTTCAAGAACTAGTTCATGAGGCGTACCGCTGATTTCGCTAATTTTAAAGGAAATTAAATTTGAAAGTGTTACGGATTTTTAAGATTTTTTTTTTCAAGGACATAGTGGATATTTTAAGAAGAACCACGTGGATTTTCGAGCATGGTTTGTTTAGACAAAATCGAAGATATTTTAAGAATTTTTAGACAATAAATTTTGATACTTAAGTAATTTTTTTTAAAGACTTTCAGATCGAAAAAAAACTTAGACATTCAAGAAAACCTGCTAGAAAAGAATAATGGATTTTTTATACCCTAAGCTATTTGGCTAGAGAAGGTATGTATCATTTGTTACGGTTAAAAACGTGCCTAGTTGAAATAACGGTTTTAAATACTAGGTCTCTTTGGATCAAATCCGTTTAAGAACATTTGGAGTCGATCTAGCGATGTCCGTCCGTCCGCACGTCTGTCTGTGTGGCTGGTACGCACGATAACTATCGCAGGAAGTATCCGAGTTGATCCAAACTTGGAACACCGTAATATTTTTGTCAAACTTAGATCGAGGTCGGACATGGCAAATATTAGTACACTCCTTCTGGAACCTCCCCCACAAAAGGACGAAAATTTCAAAAAATATATTTTCTGCACAGAAAGAGAAAGTATGCTCCGATTTTGTTCCAACTTTGCAAATCCTTGTAATTTGCATCAATGCTATGTCAGGTGCGAAAATTGACAATATCGGTCGACTCCATGAAGTACCTCTCTCCCACAAACGATTGACATTTTAAAAAATTATAGCTCTTATAAAATGTGATGTAAGAGTCCGATTTCCTTCAACATACACACATCAGAATATTTTTATTATCCCAAGGTCTGGTGTAAAGATGGAATATATTGGTCAATTCCTTCTGGTACCTCTCCCACACGAGGTCGAAAAAATATTTTTTTCTGCAAAGAAAGAGAAGCAATAATACGATTTTGCTCCAACTTTCCAAATCCTAATATTTGCCTCCTGGTCAGATGCAAAAAAGGATAATATCGGTCCACTCCATCAAGTGCTTCCCCCACAAAGGGTCAAAATTTGGAATAGTTATAACTCTTAAAAAATGTGAGGTAGGAGTCGGATTGTCCCAAGGTCTGGGTTAAAATGGAATATATCGTTCCACTTCTTCTGGTATCTCCCCCACAAAATGTCGAAATTTTCAAAGAAAAAAAATTTTCTCCAACTTTGCAAATCCTAGTACTTCCATCAGTGCTAGGTCAGGTGCGAAAATGGACAATAAAGGTTCACTCCTTCTGGTAACCATCCCTCCACAAGGGGTCAACATTTTGAATTATTATAACTCTTACAAAATGTGACGTAAGAATCCGATTCTCTTAAAATTTCACACGTCCCAATATTTTTATTAACTCAAGATCTGGTGCTAAGACGGAATACCACTCCTTCTGGTACCTCCTCCACAAAAGGTAAAAAATGTAAATATCCATTAAGCTCATAAAACGCGAAATTAAAATCCGATTCCATTTAAACTTGGCACAAATGAATATTTCCATCAACGCAGGACCTGTTACAAAAACGGTAGAGTTCGGACAATTTCTTCTGGTACCTCCCCTACAAAGGGTAAAAATTTTCCATTCAGGCTTGGAACATCTCAATATTTCAACCAACATAAAATCCTTAATATAGAAAGTAGAGATCGGCCCACTCCTTCCGGTACTTCCCCCACAAAGGGGCCAAACTTTTAAATACACAAAACAATTATAAAATCCTAAATAATCATTCTATTCTCTTCAGATTTAACATATCCCATTATTACTACTAACAAAAGGTCTGATGTGAAGATGGTACCTCCTTCTGGTACCTTCGCCACAAAGGCTCAAAATTTTGAATATTCATAAAGCTCATAAAACGCGAAATTAATATTCGATTCCATTCCAGACTTTGTATATCTCAATATTTCCATCAACACAAGATCTGCTATAAAGATGATAGAGATCGGATAATTTCTTTTGCTATCTGCCCACATAGGGTTCAAAGTCTCTTCAAATTTCAGACATACAAACATTTTTTCTAAAACAAGATCTGTCGTGAAGATGATATGTATCTGCGAATCCCTTCTGGTACCTCACACACAATGGGTCAAAATGTCCTATGCTTATATCTGTCAAAACTTGCGAAAAAAAGTCGGCGATTCATTACAACTTGTAATATATAAATTTTGCTCTCAACCAGAAACCTGAGGCGAATTTTTTTAATCGTTTTATCTGCTTTAGAGGAAGTAGGAAAATGGAATACTTCGGCGGACTACATCGCACATTTTAACATTTTCTAAAAATGATCACATATTTCATATAAAGTGAAGAAAGGAACCAATATATTCCAAACCTGGCACATCGCAATATTTATATCATATTTTTTTAGGTCCCATACAAAATAGACAATATTGACCGATTACTTCGGATCCTACTCCATAAAGGGTCAACAATTTGAATAATCACAACAGAACTCAAGATATATTTAAATAATCGAACAATGGCTGAGGGAATGCATTTGTCGACAAAACCGACTGATACTTCTTGACTTGTTTTTAATTTTTTGCAATACAATTTTTAAGTATTTTTCAAGAAATGCAGGGCTACATAATTACTGTGGATTTTCTACCACCTTTTTACACTTCGTTATTAGACTTCCTGGAATCATATAAACCATACCCTTTAATATTATGTGGTTGTTGTATACCCAAATATTTACATACATGGTAATAGACAGTCTCAGCAGAGTAATAATATTCTTAGCAGCACCATCTGCATTTTACTTTTGAAATGAATTTTTTAATCAGTAATTCCCGTAGAAAAATCAACCACCAAGATTTGGACTTAATTGAAAAGCTCCAAGGTAAAATAAAAGTTATACAGTACCACCCCTGTAAAGCTCCCTAGTCTTCAATTAAATTAATTTCTGAAAAAGCTTTTGTAAGCTCTGTTCGAAATACTTAGTAAACTTGACAAGTTCGGAGGGGAAAATAATGGGAATTACCAAAACAACTTTTTGTAGTAAGAAGTAGAGAAAGACTGTAAGTCGTGGTGGTTCTTGTCCAAATTTGCAATAGGATTTTATGGGTAAGGGTTCAAATCGCAATAATATAATGGAAATATAATATTTTGGACCATTTGTACCCTACCCAATCCCTTTGAACAATTTAGTATGTGTTTCTATATTTGCTTAAAAAATACAGGCAGGTTCTCTTTCATAGTCGATTATTGTCAAATATTTTGTAACGACCATAATTATTATTCATGGGCCAATTTGTAATACAGGTATGTACTTACATTACTCCACTTCATAATTGTCGTCATTATCCACGGGAAGTATATCCAAATTGACAAAGCGGCGAAAAAATATGGGGCTCTGAAACGAAAAAAATATTTACTTTGTCAGTTTTTTCTATGACCCAAAGAAGTAGGTCCTCAGATCCTCTCTGAGAACAAAGATGCCTACAACTCCTCTCAAAGCAACAAATTTATTTTTTTTATTAAATGTATATTTTTAGAAGTACAAGTGGAGATGTTGATTTTTTAATGAATATTTTTTCAAGGGCCAATAGAGACGTGGATTTTTTAAAGAATATTTTTTCAAGGGCCAATAGAGACGTGGATTTTTCAAAAAATATTTTTTAAAGGGCCAATAGAGACGTGGATTTTTGAAAGAATATTTTTTTTAAGGACCACAAGAGACTTGGATTTAAAAAAAAAAATATTTTTTTTCAAGGACAACAAGAGACGTGGATTTTTTAAAAAATATATTTTTTCAAGAACCACCAGAGACGAGGATTTTTTAAAAAATATTTTTTCAAGAACCGCCAGAGACGAGGATTTTTTAAAAAATATTTTTGCAAGAACCACCAAACACGAGGATTTTTTAAAAAATATTTTCTCAAGAACCACCAGAGACGTGGATTTTTAAAAAATATTTTTTTCAAGGAACACAAGAGACGTGGATTTTTAAAATAATATTTTTTTCAAGGAACACAAGAGACGTGGATTAAAAAAAAAGAGACTTGGATTTTTTAAAAAATATTTTTTTTCAAGGACCACAAGAGACTTGGATTTTTAAAAAAATATTTTTTCAAGGACCATTAGAGACGTGGATTTTTTAAAAAATATTTTTTCAAAAACCACAAAAGACGTGGACTTTTTTAAAAATATTTTTAAGGACAACCAGAGACGTGGATTTTTTAAAAAAAATATTTTTTCAAAAACCACCAGAGACGAGGATTTTTTAAAAAATATTTGTTCAAGGGCCAATAGAGACGTGGATTATTTAAAGAATATTTTTAAAGGGCCAATAGAGACGTGGATTTTTTAAGGAATATTTTTAAGGACCATTAGAGACGTGGATTTTTTAAGGAATATTTTTAAGGACCTTTAGAGACGTGGATTTTTTAAGGAATATTTTTAAGGACCTTTAGAGACGTGGATTTTTTAAGGAATATTTTTAAGGACCTTTAGAGACGTGGATTTTTTAAGGAATATTTTTAAGGACCTTTAGAGACGTGGATTTTTTAAGGAATATTTTTAAGGACCTTTAGAGACGTGGATTTTTTAAGGAATATTTTTAAGGACCAATCGAGACGTGGATTTTTTAAAGAATATTTTTTCAAGGATCAGTAGAGACGTTGATTTTTTAAAAAAAATAGTTTTTTAAGGACCAATCGAGACGTGGATTTTTTAAAAAAATATTTTTTAAGGACCAATCGAGACGTGGATTTTTTTTTAAATATTTTTTAAGGACCAATCGAGACGTGGATTTTTTAAAAAAATATTTTTTTAAGGATGTTTTAAAGAATATTTTTTCAAGGATCAATTGAAACGTGGATTTTTTAAAAAATATTTGTTCAAGGACCACCAGAGGCGTGGATGTTTTAAAGAATATTTTTTCAAGGATCAATTGAAACGTGGATTTTTTAAAAAATATTTGTTCAAGGACCACCAGAGGCGTGGATGTTTAAAAAATATATTTTCAAGGAGCACCAGAGACTTGGATCTTTTAAAGAATATTTTTTTCAAGGCACAATAGAGACATGGATTTTTTAAAGAATATTTTTTCAAGGATTTTTTAAAAAAATATTTTTTCAAGGATCAGAGACATGTATTTTTTAAAAAATATTTTTTCAAAAACCACAAGAGACGTGGATTTACTAAAGGATATTTTTTCAAGGACCACTAGAGACATAGATTTTTTAAAGAATATTTTTTCAATGACCACCAGAGACATGGAGTTTTGAAAAATTTTTTTTGTCAAGAATAGCCAGGGACGTGGATTTGTTAAAAACTATTTTTTTTCAAGGATCACCAGAGACATGGATTTTTTAAAAAATATTTTTTCAAGGACCACCAGAGACGAGGATCTTTTAAAAAATACTTTTTCAAAGATCGCCATGGACGTAGATTTTTTAAAATATATTTTTTTCAGGCAACAACAGAGACGTGGATTTTTTAAAAAATATTTTTTTCAGACAACAACAAAGAAGTTGATTTTTAAAAATTGTTTTTCAAGAATGAACAAGAACCTGGATTTTTTAAAGAATATTTTTCTCAAGGATTTTTGAAAGAATATTTTTTAAGGATCAGAAACGTGGATCTTTTAAAGAATATTTATTCAACGAACAACAGAGGCGTGGATTTTTTAAAGAATATTTTCTTAAAGACAAACTGAGAGTGAATTTTTTAAAAACTATTTTTCCAAGGACCACCAGGGACATGGATTTTTTAAAAAAAATATTTTTTTAAGGATCCTTAGGGCGTGGATTTTATAAAGAATATTTTTCCGAGGACCATATGACGCGTGAATTTTTTTGAGAATATTTTTTAAAGGACCATATGTGGCGTGTATTAAAAACAATATTTTTTCACCAGGCACTTGGATTTTTTAAAAAATAGTTTTCAAGGACCCACAACGACGGATATTTGAAAGAATAATTTTTTCCTACACCCATCTAACTAGGATTTTTCAAATTCCGTGCAATTATCTTTTTTATTAGCACGGCTCACTTAGCCCTTCCCCATTTCCCCCATTGATAATAATTAATTACAATTCCAAGAAATGTTTAATTTTCGTCCTAATTTCAAGGTATAGCCTATACAACGCGAAACTATCTGCCGTACCCGTTGACGTATGATTGTTATTAATTATTTGATTAACTTTTACAAAGTATCAGTCAGTCAGTCAGTTAGGCAGCCAGTCCAACAGCAGTCACCTTCATGCATTCCATTCTGTTCTGAAAATTGAGAATCCGATGAAAGTTTTCCAATTAATATTCATCAAATGAATATTAATTTCATGGAATTTCATGTTCCATCCTTGAAACTATAATTAATTATGGATGTGACGTTCTATTTAACAAGATTTGCTATGTTTCAATAACAATCGTATTTTCCCCCTCCCCACTCCACACCACACCACCTAAAAACGTAAATGAATTTCCAGCAATCAAACGAAAGGATTAAGTTATGTCCTTCAAGGATTCTATAAACACGTTGCTAGTTAATATTTGTTTTGGGGAAAGGTGGGGTGGAGGATGGGAAGAGGGAGGGAGATCTAAGGTAAACAATAAATGTCTTGTCTAATGATAAATTATACAAAATATTAATTAATTATTTTCAGTTACATAGTCTCTGTCTATGGAAATGCCAAATGATGTAACAACGTTCCAATGCATAATCGGCAACTTTCACTTCCAGAGAGAGGGAGAGAGACAGGGAGAGAGAAACCAAGTGGCATGTGGCAAAGCTGATTTGAAAAGTTTTCTGGGAAAGACATGTTAACTAAATATTTGTCATTGACATACATACTATTGGCTTACATGTTTTCATCCATAGATACCCTTGGTTGACATTTGAATTTCAGGTGGGTTGATGAAAGGGAATACAATTTTAAATATACCAAATTGCATATAACGAATATTATTTGGGGCATGTTTAGACAAAGGACAGTAAATAGGTCTGCCATAGAAGGGATGGAACTTAAGGGATGTCCAACAGAGCCGTGAATTTTTTAAAGAATATTTTTTCAAGGACCTATAGAAGAGTGGATTTTTTAAAGAATATTTTTTCAAGGACCTATAGAAGCGTGGATTTTTTAAAGAATATTTTTTCAAGGACCTATAGAAGCGTGGATTTTTTAAAGAATATTTTTTCAAGGACCTATAGAAGCGTGGATTTTTTAAAGAATATTTTTTCAAGGACTTATAGAAGCGTGGATTTTTTAAAGAATATTTTTTCAAGGACCTATAGAAGCGTGGATTTTTTAAAGAATATTTTTTCAAGGGCCTAGAGAAGCGTGGATTTTTTAAAGAATATTTTTTCAAGGACCTATAGAAGCGTGGATTTTTTAAAGAATATTTTTTCAAGGACCTGGAGAAGCGTGGATTTTTTAAAGAATATTTTTTCAAGGACCTAGAGAAGCGTGGATTTTTTGAAGAATATTTTTTCAAGGACCTAGAGAAGCGTGGATTTTTTAAAGAATATTTTTTCAAGGACCTAGAGAAGCGTGGATTTTTTAAAGAATATTTTTTCAAGGACCTAGAGAAGCGTGGATTTTTTAAAGAATATTTTTTCAAGGACCTAGAGAAGCGTGGATTTTTTAAAGAATATTTTTTCAAGGACCTAGAGAAGCGTGGATTTTTTAAAGAATATTTTTTCAAGGACCTAGAGAAGCGTGGATTTTTTAAAGAATATTTTTTCAAGGACCTAGAGAAGCGTGGATTTTTTAAAGAATATTTTTTCAAGGACCTAGAGAAGCGTGGATTTTTTAAAGAATATTTTTTCAAGGACCTAGAGAAGCGTGGATTTTTTAAAGAATATTTTTTTAAGGACCTAGAGAAGCGTGGATTTTTTAAAGAATATTTTTTCAAGGACCTAGAGAAGCGTGGATTTTTTAAAGAATATTTTTTCAAGGACCTAGAGAAGCGTGGATTTTTTAAAGAATATTTTTTTAAGGACCTAGAGAAGCGTGGATTTTTTAAAGAATATTTTTTCAAGGACATATAGAAGCGTGGATTTTTTAAAGAATATTTTTTGAAGGACCTATAGAAGCGTGGATTTTTTAAAGAATATTTTTTCAAGGACCTATAGAAGCGTGGATTTTTTAAACAATATTTTTTCAAGGACCTATAGAAGCGTGGATTTTTTAAACAATATTTTTTCAAGGACCTATAGAAGCGTGGATTTTTTAAACAATATTTTTTCAAGGACCTATAGAAGCGTGGATTTTTTAAACAATATTTTTTCAAGGACCTATAGAAGCGTGGATTTTTTAAACAATATTTTTTCAAGGACCTATAGAAGCGTGGATTTTTTAAACAATATTTTTTCAAGGACCTATAGAAGCGTGGATTTTTTAAACAATATTTTTTCAAGGACCTATAGAAGCGTGGATTTTTTAAACAATATTTTTTCAAGGACCAACAAGGACGCAATTTTTTTAAGGGTTTTCCTTTAAATATGATTTTATATATCCACATGTAATCAATATATGGCGAATGTGTTAAAGAAAAATATCAATGAACTTTACGAATGTGAAAATTGTAAATACAACAAAAATTACAATTTACAAACTGTACTACAATTGCCAAAAAAAAACAACAAAAGAATTGTAACAGAAAATGAAAACATGAAAGTGAAATTGTTTCGAATGGTATTTTACATGTTCCCCCCCGATTCTCCTTCCATTTCCCTACTCCTTTCCCAAACCGAATGTGTTGTCCATGGCACTTTCTCTACACGTCGTCTCTTACAACTTGTGTGTGTGAGCCTTCCCTTGCTGGGTATATGTGTGTGTTCGACTCTATATATATGAGAATATCTGTTCTCCTCCTCTGCCCCTCGGTTTGTGTGTGTGTGTAATTGTGATTGTTAATTAAGAAAACCAATACTGAGGAGAAATAACAACACCACCAACAACAACCATAACAACAATGAAAACATCGTGTTGTAATTGTGTCCATTGCAGCGTTCTACCTGCAAATGAGAAAATTATTTAATTAAACGCTATTAATGATGAATACAAATGAAGTGAAAAAAGGGAATATTATTTCACTGCAGCATAAAGCAAAGCAAAACAAAACACAAAAGAAAGGTAAAGAATCACATAATGAAATCAGCTTTGTTTTCGAAAGTGTAATTGGGAAAGTAAAACAAAAATTATTAAATGAAGTGAAGGCCAGCATTTTTATGTGGAACATTGGAACGGCAAAACTTTCACTCTTTGAGGCATTTCATAATTGAGTCAAAGTCTTATGCAGTTCGGTAATGATGATGAGGGAAAATTAAATATTTCCTTTCAACGACCATCCAGGGCGTGCATTTTTCAAAGAATATTTTTTCAAGGACAATCCAAGGCGTGGATTTTTTAAAGAATATGTTTTCAACGACCATCCAAGGCGTGGATTTTTTAAAGAATATTTTTTTCAACAACCATCCAAGGCGTGGATTTTTTAAAGAATATGTTTTCAACGACCATCCAAGGCGTGGATTTTTTAAAGAATATGTTTTCAACGACCAACAGAGACTTGGATTTTTCAAAGAATATTTTTTTTCAAGGACCAACAGAAACGTTGATTTTTTAAAGAATATGATTTCAACGACCAACAGAGACTTGGATTTTTCAAAGAATATTTTTCCAAGAACCAACAGAGACGTGGATTTTTAAAACGATATTTTTTCAAGGACCAACAAAGACGTGGATTTTTTAAACGATATTTTTTCAAGGACCAACAAAGACTTGGATTTTTCAAAGAATATTTTTTTTCAAGGACCAACTGAGACGTGGAATATTTTTTCAAGGACCAACAGAAACGTGGATTTTTTTAAGAATATTTTTCAAAGATTTTTTAAAGAATACTTTTTCAAAGACCAACAGTGACGTGGATTTTTTAAAGAATACTTTTTCAAGGACCAACAGAGGTGGATTTTTTAAAGAATAGTTTTTAAGGACCAACAGAAACGTGGATTTTTTTAAGAAATATTTTTCAAGGACCAGCAAATAAGTGGATTTTTTTTAAGAATATTTTCAAGAATTTTTTGAAGGACCAACAGAGACGTGGATTTTTTAAAGAATAGTTTTTAAGGACCAACAGAAACGTGGATTTTTTAAAGACAATTTTTTCAAAGACCAGCAAAGACGTGGATTTTTTAAGAATATTTTTTCAAGGATTTTTTAAAGAATATTTTTTCAAGGACCAACGGAGACATGGATTTTTTAAAGAATATTTTTTCAAGGATTTTTTAAAGAATATTTTTTCAAGGACCCACAGAGACATGGATTTTTTAAAGAATAGTTTTTAAGGACCAACAGAAACGTGGATTTTTTAAAGACAATTTTTTCAAAGACCAGCAAAGACGTGGATTTTTTAAGAATATTTTTTCAAGGATTTTTTAAAGAATATTTTTTCAAGGACCAACGGAGACATGGATTTTTTAAAGAATATTTTTTCAAGGATTTTTTAAAACGATATTTTTTCAAGGACCCACAGAGACATGGATTTTTTAAAGAATAGTTTTTAAGGACCAACAGAAACGTGGATTTTTTAAAGACAATTTTTTCAAAGACCAGCAAAGACGTGGATTTTTTAAGAATATTTTTTCAAGGATTTTTTAAAGAATATTTTTTCAAGGACCAACGGAGACATGGATTTTTTAAAGAATATTTTTTAAGGATTTTTTAAAGAATATTTTTTCAAGGACCCACAGAGACATGGATTTTTTAAAGAATAGTTTTTAAGGACCAACAGAAACGTGGATTTTTTAAAGACAATTTTTTCAAAGACCAGCAAAGACGTGGATTTTTTAAGAATATTTTTTCAAGGATTTTTTAAAGAATATTTTTTCAAGGACCAACGGAGACATGGATTTTTTAAAGAATATTTTTTCAAGGATTTTTTAAAGAATATTTTTTCAAGGACCCACAGAGACATGGATTTTTTAAAGAATAGTTTTTAAGGACCAACAGAAACGTGGATTTTTTAAAGACAAATTTTTCAAAGACCAGCAAAGACGTGGATTTTTTAAGAATATTTTTTCAAGGATTTTTTAAAGAATATTTTTTCAAGGACCAACGGAGACATGGATTTTTTAAAGAATATTTTTTTAAGGATTTTTTAAAGAATATTTTTTCAAGGACCCACAGAGACATGGATTTTTTAAAGAATATTTTTTCAAGGATTTTTTAAAGAATATTTTTTCAAGGACTAACAGAGACATGGATTTTTTAAAGAATATTTTTTAAGGACCAACAGAAAAGTGGATTTTTTTAAGAAATTTTTTTCAAGGATTTTTTAAATAATATTTTTTCACCGACCAACAGGGACGTAGATTTTTAAAAGAACTTTTTTTTTTCAACGTCCAACAGAGACATGGATTTTTTTGAAGAATTTTTTTTCAACTACCAACAGAGACGTAGATTTTTAAAATATTTTTTTTTTTCAGACCAACATAGGCGTAAATTTTTAAAAGATTTTTTTTTCATCGACCAACAAAGACGTAAATTTTTGAAATAATTTTTTTTTTCAACGACCAAAAGAGGCGTAGATTTTTAAAGGAATTTTTTTCATCGACCAACAGAGACGTAGATTTTTAAAAGCATTTTTTTTCAACGACCAAAACCACAACAAACTATGTGAGTTTTTTTATGAGGCCAGGAAAAATTATATTATGGGAAAAGGAGATTTTTTTTAGAAAGAAAGAAAATGAAGGAATACATTTAAGTCTTCAGTGAGAAAGAAACTTCCCAGATCTTCTATGGAAAAAAACACCTTTAGATTTCAATGGCTACGTGGCCTATGTAAAAGAAGATCGTTGAATCTTTGAAGGAAAGAAGACTTTTGATCTTCGAAGGGAAAAGGACCTTTGAGATGTTCTCTGAACAGAAGACCTGAAAGTCTTGTATGAGAAGAAGTCCTTTGGAGCTTCTGTAAAAAAATTATGTATCATATATGAAAACTCTACAAAGCATACTTCTAACCTACTTCATGGAAAACATCTCTTAATTCCAATTCCTTAAAACTTCTATAGTGTTTCTCCATGGGTAACAAAACGTAACACATTTTGTGGTTTTGTTTACTCCTGCCTGGATGGCTGACTGTTTTTTTTTTTTTTTTTTGTTAAAACAGAAATCTTTGGAACCAAAGCAAAAATAAAAAAAAAACAACAGAAAAAATTCGAAAAAAATACCTATCCAAAGGAGAATTTCAATTCAATTGTATTTTCAGATATAAATATTTAAACAACAATATTACATTCCAATGCAAAAGTCCTTACACACAAATATGTGTACGACCAGAACGAAAGAAACTGAAAGGAAAATGTGTCAGAGAGTGGGTGTGTGTGTGACAGCGGGTGTGTGTCTGTGTGTATTTGCACGGACAAAAGGTTTAAGGTCGTTTCGTCTATTTGCTTAGAATTATTGCCTGTGTGTAAATAGGTATTTCGAAATTATTTAGATTCTAGCCAAGATAAATATTGAATAATTGTTAAATGCTATTGTAAAATATTTACAGCAAAATTTTATTTGCTATTCATTCGAGGTCAGATATGGGAGGGTAGGCAGGGAAGCAAAGGAAGTGGGGGCGAAATACGGAATTTTAAGTTATATTAGAATTACTATGGATGTTGTCATCGATATTCTAAGGAACAATTTTACAATACACAAGGCGGATTCTGACGCATTTTTGTGACCTAACGGACATCTAAAGGAGATTTTTCAAAATTTTTTTCCAAAATCCTTCTGAGGACAGCCCCGATTTTTAACACAAATTTTAACAAGAGCAAACAGAGCCATGATGTTGTGTTTTTGGGCATGTTTTAAAAATCCAACAGAGATTTGAAAAAAATATGAATGTGACGTAAGAGTCCGATTATCTACACACATCACAATATTTGTATTAATTAATGTCTGCTGTGAAGATGGAATATATCGGTCCATTCCTTCTGGTACCTGTCTCACAAAAGGTCAAAGTTTTGAATATCTATGAAGCTCATAAAACGCGAAACTAACATCCGATTCCATTCAGACTCCATTTCCAAGAAAACATCTAATGAGCCTTCTTTAATGGACAAACTTCTAAAAAATGTCTGCAGATTTCAGACGATCCAGGGGTATGGCAGTTAAGATTAATTTTAAAGATAGTATAGTTAAGAAGTCCTTTCAGAGCTATTCTATTAGAAATGCCGTATAGAAGTTTTCTATTGAAAAGGACGTCCCAGGTACCTCTTATTGTTGGACGACCTTTGAGAAGTTCTTCTGTTGAAGGAAGATCTTGAAGTACATTTTTTAATAGAAGGTTTTTTAAAGGCATTTTACCGGTGTCCTGCCAGATGCTTCCATATAAAAAAATTGAAGATTTTTTTTCCTTTTTCTCTTAAAAAATGCAACAAAAAATAAATTTTTCCAAAACCCAGGATAGGCATTTTCGTAGATTTAACAACAGTTTTGGCTGTTGGAAAATTCAAAATCTTCGATCTTCAAGAATTTTTATACCCTCCACTATTCTATGGAGGGTATATTAGCTTTGCCATTCCGTTTGTAACTCCTAGAAATATTCATAATAGACCCTACAAAGTATATGCCGGGTGAGATGAAAAAACTGCAACCAACTTCAGACTGTTGTCATTAATAAGCCACTCGTCCGACAGCTGTTAAAATTATTCCAGTGACAGCACATTCTATGGCTTACAAAAGCATTTTGGTGAGATTTTTTCAGAAAAAAAATATTCGTGACGGAATTCAAGCGTGATAGTGTGATTTCCTTATATTTGGCTGGATAAACCACAAGTGGCTATCGTTAGAGCACTCCAGCATTTAAATGTGAATAAATCTTTTGTGGCTCGTACCATCGCTCGTTACCGTGATACTAGCGTAGCGTAGCCCGACGTCAAGGAAGTGGATGGAAGAAAACAGCAGCATCAACAGAAATGGTTCGAAAAGTAAAGAAACGACTTGATCGAAACGTCGCAATGGCCGAAAAATGACTTGTGAGCTGAACATATCGCAATATTCCATTCGGCAAATATTGACAAAAGAGCTCGGGGTAAAGCCATTGAAATTCCAATTCCAAAAAATGCAAGAACTTACACCGCAAGAGAAAGAAAACAAATTCAAAGGAGCTAAAGAGTTGCTTCGCCGCTTGGCCGAAAGTGGTGAGCTACCGAATTTGGTTTTTTCCGATGAGAAAACATTCGTTGTCCAGTAGTTTGGAAACTAATAAAATGATCGTGTTTACTTACCAAAGAGGTCAGCTGAAAATGTGCACCTTCGGTTGGCCACCAAAACTCAAGCGCCGGTCATGGTGATGGTGTGGGCCGCCGTAACAGCCGATGGTCGCTCTCTGCTCGTATTAATAAACCGTGGCATCAGAATAAATGCCGAATATTATCCCGAAAATATTTTGGTCATTTTGGCCGCAGACCTTTGACATTCCAAGAGGACTCAACAGCACAATTGCACTCAGCTAGCGCCACCCAAGAATGGTTACAAAATCAGATTCCTCGCTTTATTTCCAGCGCACAATGACCACCAAAATATCCGAATACCAATCCCTTTGACTATTGTGTCTGGAGTATTTTGGAAAGCAATGTTGGCACTAAAAAATACCAAAGTGTCGATCACCTCAAGCAAGCGCTTCGCCGGGAATGGGCCAAAATACCGCAGAGCAACATTCGAGCAGCGTGTGACGGTTTCTTTGGCCATTTAAATGCCATAATTCGTGCCAACGATGACCACTTCGAAAAATCTAAATTTATTCTAAAGTTTTATGCAATTTCCGACATTTTTTGCCTTTGTTGCAGTTTTTATCTTACCCTGTAGTTTACCAGTAGACAAGTAAAAATTCGTAAATAGGCCATGTCGGTCCACGTCTTCGTATAACCCCCATATGATGGTAACTCCTTATAGTCGTTATTTTGCTGATTTCAGCAATATTATTCACCGGAATCGTTTCAAATTTCGTATTAGAAGCTCTTAACGGGTACTACAACCTATGACAAAAAATTTCGTATGCAGGTCCACCTCTTCTTATAGCCCCCAATATTATGGGTACTTCCCGATATTCGATATTTTAATGATTTTAGCGACATTACTCACTGAAACTGTTTCAAATTTCGTAAGCATTTAAGTGATAGTTTTCGGAATTTTTTGATTTTTTTTTTTTGGTATAAAAAGTTCAGCGCGGCCGATCTTATCTGCTATTTTACTTCTTTTCTGTTAAAAAAAAAAAAACAATTAAACCCAACACCTGTGATTTTATTTTATCAAAAACTCATATCACGGATTTTTCATTATTTTTTCGTGGATGTCGAAAATTATTTCCAAAAAAAAAAAAAAAAAAAAAAAACAAGTTAACTGGAATCAGTCGGTTTTGCCGACAGTTGCATAACCTCGGCCAATGTTCGGTTATTCAAAAATATATTTTGACTTGGGTTATGAATATTCAAACTGTTGACCCTTCATAGGATAGGCTTTGAAGGAGTGGGCTAATATTTCCTATTTTGTATGTGATATAAGTCTGATAAAAATATTAAAACGTATCAGACTTGGATTTTATATCGACTACTGCCTTCACTTTATAGGAGATACAAATATGCCTCTCCGGATTCTTGAAATAAATTTCTTTAAAAAATCCTCGATTGTATAAAAAATAAAAATATCTCCTTTCTAATCCTTAAACATTTTTCTAAAACAGTCTTAAATATTAACAATTTTAAATTAACAACTTCGTGACTATGCCCTTAAAAAGATTTTGTCTTTATAGGCCCTTGATAAAATATTCTATTCGCGTCCTTACTTTTTTAATGTCTACGACAATGCTCTCTTGAAAAATTAGTGTTAAAAATAACCGTATTCATATATCTGCAACCATGAAAAATATTTAAAAGTAATCCAAACTTCATCTTTTGAGGTCCATTAAAATTTATATTTTTTTAGTCCTTGCAGAACTTAAAAAAAATTATGGCACACCCTACCCTTGAAAGTTTTTTTCTTAAAGGATTCATTAAATTAAATATAATTTTTTAAATTAAATTAAATATAATTTTTTAAATTAAATATATTTTTTTAAATTAAATTAAATATAATTTTTAAAAAACCAAGTTAAGAAGTGGTCCTTGAAAAATTAATTTTTAAAAATCCGCGTTCAGAAGTGGTCCTTGAAAAATTAATTTTTAAAAATCCACGTTCAGAAGTGGTTCTTGAAAAATTAATTTTTAAAAATCCACGTTCAGAAGTGGTCCTTGAAAAATTAATTTTTAAAAATCCACGTTCAGAAGTGGTCCTTGAAAAATTAATTTTTAAAAATCCACGTTCAGAAGTGGTCCTTGAAAAATTAATTTTAAAAATCCACGTTCAGAAGTGGTCCTTGAAAAATTAATTTTTAAAAATCCACGTTCAGAAGTGGTCCTTGAAAAATTAATTTTTAAAAATCCGCGTTCAGAAGTGGTCCTTGAAAAATTAATTTTTAAAAATCCACGTTCAAAAATGGTCCTTTAAAATATATTAAAAAATATTTAATAAAAAAATCTTGCAAAAAAAAATATTTTTTTAAATCGACTTTCATAAGTGATCCTTCAAAAAATATGTTTTTAAAATCCAAAATAACTGTATTCATATATCTGAAACCATGAAAAAATATTTAAAAGTAATCCAGACTTTATCTTTGGGGTTCATCAACATTTAATTTTTTTTTTAGTCCTTGAAGAACTTAAAAAAATTATATCATAAACTACCCTTTAAAGTTTTTTATTTAAAGATGCATTAAATTAAGTTTTTTTGGATATTTGAAAAAAAAAATATTTTAAAAATCCAAGGGTATGTCTCTACGAGCCCCTAAAAATTGTCCGTATTTTACGTATCTCCGAAAAAGTATAATTAAATAATTCACATTTCAAAGGCTTTGAAAAAAAAAAAAAAAATATGTATTTCTCCTACATATTTTTAAATTCCTACTCAATATTAATTACATGGCTCTCGTCCGATACTGAGATATTTTAGGTCCTTGAAAACAAAAATTAAAAAAAACGAAAAATTGACTTTCCGGAATCAAAAAAAAAAAAAAAAAACAGTCTTCAATTGTATCTCTTTGGGTCTTTAAAAAAATATAAATATATCAAAAATATATCTGTTCAGACCCTTGAATTTTTTTCTGAAAGAGCTATTATCATGGACCCTAGGAGAAACAGTCTTAAAAATTAGCAACTCCGTCCCTATGCGTCCAAAAATAATTTGTTTTTATAGGTCCTTGATAAAAAAAATTCTATAAAATCCATAAATGTATGTCTTCTGGTCCCTTATTTTTTTTAAGTCCGCCTTTATCGTCCCTTGAAAAATTCGTGTTTAAAATAAACGTTCCCATACCTCTGGATCAAAAAAAAAAAAAAAATATTTTGAAAAAAAAACAGATTTTATTTTTTATGGAGTCCCTTAAATATTTATCTTCATTGGTCCTCGAAAAAAAATTATGACCATCCTTGAAAGTGTTTTCTTAAAAAATGCACAATAAAATCTATCTGGATCCTTTAAAAAAAAATATTCCAAAAATCCAAAAGCATGTGTCTACGAACCCTAAACATTTTTTCCTAAAATGTCCACGATGATGCCCCTATGGAACATAGCAAAATATTCTTAAGATTGCAGGGTCATCAACGATTCTCCGAAAAAAAAATATATTTAAAAAAAAATCACATTTTCGGGTCCTTGAAAAATATTTCTTCTACATTATTTTTTTTTATTCAATCTCAATATATATTTGAGGCTCTAGGCTCCCAGTGCGTGTGCCAGGCATATTATGTCACACACAAAAATTTCCAAATGATCTGTTGACCCCATTTCCATTTGCCTTAACATGCTGGCTGTTGCTTTAAGACACAGCCGGGTTTTGTGCTGGTGCGATGTGTGCGTATGTGTGTTCGTGAGCTCCTAATCGATGTGAATAAATTCCCAGACGACGATGGATAACCCATGTCAAGGGGATCCCAAATGAAAATGTATACTGGCAATCCTTAAAAAATGGAAGGAAAAAAAAAAACAAATGGATGGCAGAAATATAACACTAACACAATTTGAGTCAAATAAGCGATTGTATCCATGTGGCTCAATGTGTGTGTGTGCATAGCGAAAAAGAAATCTGCGTTTGCTCTCTCTCGCCAATGGAAAGTCATCATTCACATGTTGCAAATGATGCTTAAAGAAGTGACAAACTGATTTCAAATAAATTGAGTCATACTCGGGGTAAGAACAACTTGCCCCAAGAGGGGGGCAACAAGGATACACACAATAAAATAACACCAGCAATGAACACAAAAACAACACCAGCAACAACATAAAAAAGGCCATTGAGCACTGATAACGAGAACATTGAATGGGACTTAGTTCCACAGGGAGGGAGAGAGAGAGAGACAGAGAGAGGGAACGATTACTCACAGCCAGCCATTCAAGGACGTAGCGGAAGGATGCAATAACAGAAATAAAACCTTTTTCTCAATTGAATAGATAAATTGTAGGATAATACACATAAATATAGATGAAGGATTGAACGAAGACGAGAGAGAGAAAAAAATGTGAAATAGAAGATGAATACCCCGCCAGCAGAAGAAATGCGAAGCAGGAACAATATGCGTCCAATTGTATACAAGTTGTACTGCCACTACTCGAATCAATTCAAGTGGATATAAATGTCGTATTAATTCGGTTATTTATTTAATCGCATTTTACAAAGGGGAAAAAGGATGTGAATACAACTCGATTTGAATTGAGTAGGTCCGGTTCTTTGTTGGAAAAAAATATCTGATTTTTTCTAAGAAATTATGGCATGGAAGAAAGAGAGGAATTGAGGAAAAAGAGAATTTCCATATTTTTTTTTTTTAAATTAGGTTCCCAAGGGGCCCTGGAAAAATATTTTTAAAATAAACCACCTTCCCAAATAATCCTTGAAAAAATGTTTTTTGGAAATCTACATTCATAAGTGGTCCTTGAAAAATTAATTTTTAAAAATCCACGTTCAGAAGGGGTCTTGAAAAATTAATTTTAAAAACTCCACGTTGAGAAGTGGTCTTTGAAAAATTAATTTTTAAAAATCAACGTTCAGAAGTGGTCCTTGAAAAATTACTTCTTAAAAATCCACGTTCAGAAGTGGTCCTTGAAAAATTAATTTTTAAACATCCACGTTCAGAAGTGGTCCTTGAAAAATTAATTTTTAAAAATCCACGTTCAGAAGTGGTCCTTGAAAAATTAATTTTTAAAAATCCCCGTTCAGAAGTGGTCCTTGAAAAATTAATTTTTAAAAATCCACTTTCAGAAATGGTCCTTGAAAAATTAATTTTTAAAAATCCACATTCAGAAGTGGTCCTTGAAAAATTAATTTTTAAAAATCCACGTTCAGAAGTGGTCCTTAAAAAATATTTTTTTTAAATCCACGTTCACAGAAGTTCCTTAAAAATATTTTTTTTATATCCACGTTCATAAACGATCCTTAAAAAAAATATTTGTTGAAAATACACGTTCATATGTGGTCTTTGAAAATGTATTTTTATAGAGGGTCCTTGAAAAAATAATTTTAAAAATCCACGTTTATTGAAGGTCCTTGAAAAAATAATTTTAAAAATCCACGTTTATTGAAGGTCCTTGAAAAAATAATTTTAAAAATCCACGTTTATTGAAGGTCCTTGAAAAAATAATTTTAAAAATCCACGTTTATTGAAGGTCCTTGAAAAAATAATTTTAAAAATCCACGTTTATTGAAGGTCATTGAAAATATTTTTAAAAAATCCACGTTTATTGAAAGTCCTTGAAAAAATAATTTTAAAAATCCACGTTTATTGAAGGTCCTTGAAAAAATAATTTTAAAAATCCACGTTTATTGAAGGTCCTTGAAAAAATAATTTTAAAAATCCACGTTTATTGAAGGTCCTTGAAAATATTTTTAAAAAATCCACGTTTATTGAAAGTCCTTGAAAAAATAATTTTAAAAATCCACGTTTATTGAAGGTCCTTGAAAAAATATTTTTGAAAACCCCACGTTTATTGAAGGTCCTTGAAAAAATATTTTTTAAAAATCCACGTTTATTGAAGGTCCTTAAAACCCAAACCCCACGTTTATTGAAGGTCCTTGAAAAAATATTTTTAAAAAATCCACGTTTATTGAAGGTCCTTAAAAATATTTTTAACAAATCCACGTTTAAAGGAGGGCCTGGGAAAATTATTTAAAAAATCTAGGTATGCAGTAAGTCCTTGAAAAAATATTTTTTTAAATCCACGTTCATAAGTGGTCCTTGAAGAATACTTCTTTAAAAATCCAATTTCAGAAGTGGTCCTTGAAAAATACTTCTTTAAAAATCCAATTTCAGAAGTGGTCCTTGAAAAATAAATTTTTAAAAATTCACGTTCAGAAGTGGTCCTTGAAAAAATATTTTTAAAAAATCCACGTTTATTGAGGGTCCTTGAAAAAATATTCTAAAAAAATCCACGTTTATTGAAGGTCCTTGAAAAAATATTTCTAAAAAAACACGTTTATTGAAGGCCCTTGAAAAAACATTTTTAAAAAATCCACGTTTATTGAAGGTCCTTGAAAAAATATTTTTGAAAACCCCACGTTTATTGAAGGTCCTTGAAAAAATATTTTTAAAAAATCCACGTTTATTGAGGGTCCTTGAAAAAATATTCTAAAAAAATCCACGTTTATTGAAGGTCCTTGAAAAAATATTTTTAAAAATCCACGTTTATTGGAGGTCCTTGAAAATATTTTATTTTTACATTCAATTAAAAGTGTCCGGATTACAATAATTAATCGGCAGCTTCATTAAAGATTATATCCCCATTTCGACATATCTTATTTATCCCCATCCAGCTGGCTGAATGACTGCCTGACTGAGTGGCAAATGCAAAGTTTATTTGGTTTGCGGTTCGAAAGGTTACAACGTTGTAGCAGCAGCAGCAGCTCAGTTCAATAAATATTTTTAGCCTTTGCGGTGGTAGGTCTCAAAAAACAAAGTACAAATACAACAAAAAAACCCCAACTCAGCTCCATTTAAGTGCCAACGAATGAAGTCAATTGTTGCAGTAATCCACTGTAAATATTACTTTATTTGTGTGTGGATTTCTATTTGTTCAAGTGTATGTGTGTGTGCGTCCACGCCTCTGTTGGTTGTTGAAAAAAATATTCTTTAAAAAATCCACGTCCCTGGTGATCGTTGAAAAAATATTCTTTAAAAAATCCCCGCCTCTGTTGATTGAGAAAAAATATTCTTTAAAAAATCCACGCCTCTGTTGATTGTTGAAAAAATATTCTTTAAAAAATCGACGCATCTGTTGGTTGTTGAAAAAACATTCTTTAAAAAATCCACGCCTCTGTTGATTGTTGAAAAAATATTCTTTAAAAAATCCACGCCTCTGTTGATTGTTGAAAAAATATTCTTTAAAAAATCCACGCCTTGGATGGTCGTTGAAAAAAATATTCTTTAAAAAAACCACGCCTTTGTTGGTTGTTGAAAAAAATATTCTTTAAAAAAACCACGCCTTTGTTGGTTGTTGAAAAAAATATTCTTTAAAAAAACCACGCCTTTGTTGGTTGTTGAAAAAAATATTCTTTAAAAAAACCACGCCTTTGTTGGTTGTTGAAAAAAATATTCTTTAAAAAAACCACGCCTTTGTTGGTTGTTGAAAAAAATATTCTTTAAAAAAACCACGCCTTTGTTGGTTGTTGAAAAAATATTCTTTAAAAAATCCACGCCTTTGTTGGTTGTTGAAAAAAATATTCTTTAAAAAATCCACGCCTCTGTTGGTTGTTGAAAAAAATATTCTTTAAAAAATCCACGCCTCTGTTGGTTGTTGAAAAAAATATTCTTTAAAAAATCCACGCACATGTTGGTTGTAGAAAAATTATTCTTTAAAAAATCCACGCCTTGGATGGTCGTTGAAAAAATATTTTTTATAAAATCCACGCCTTGGATGGTCGTTGAAAAAATATTTTTTAAAAAATCCACGCTTTGGATTTTTGTTGAAAAAATATTCTTTAAAAAATCCACGCCTTGGATGGTCGTTGAAAAAATATTTTTTAAAAAATCCACGCCTTGGATGGTCGTTGAAAAAATATTCTTTAACAAATCCATGCCTTGGATGATCGCTGGAAAAAATATTCTTTAAAAAATCCATGCCTTGGATGATCGCTGGAAAAAATATTTTTTAAAAAATCCACTCCTCGTTGGTTGCTAAAAAAAATATTTTTTTTTAATCCACTCCTCTATTAGTCGTTGAAAAAATATTCATTAAAAATATCTACAGCTCTGTTGGTCCTTTTTTTAAACTTTGCTTTGACACAATTATGTGTCATGGCTTTGTTATTTTTTTCCAAATTAATTTTTGTTTTGACAGTATTGAGTTTGTTGCCTTTCAAGTAGAATTTTTTTCCTATTTCATTGAAACATTTTTAAATTTATGTTTGGACATTCAGTAGGCAATAATTTATATATCTGGGAGATATGGAAACAAAATATAGTTCATAGTATGTCATAGGGTAAAGAAAGAGAGCAAGAGAACAATGTGAAGAAAAAATCTCGCTTTAGGCTCTGGGGTAAGTTGAAGTTCATTGTATTTTTTTCTCGAGATTGAAGTTTATTTTTATAGTTTGCTTCATTTTATTTTTCAATTATCTATTGACAAAAGGGGTTACACTTTTGTGGTGATAAAATTTTTGGGCCAGAATTTTTGCCTTTTTTTATAAATTATTTTTGAATAATCTGCTCTGAGAATTGAGTTATTGAAAAAAATTAATTAAAAAAATCCAAGACCCAAAAATCCTTAAAAAAAAATTCGAAAGTTTTATCTATGCCTTGAAAGTCCTTTAAAAAATTATTTTTGCAAAATCCTCATTCTTATAGTCCTTGCAAAAAAATATTTTCAAAAATCCACGATAATTACTAAAAAAGTCCTTGGAAAAAATGCCTTCATTCCTTTTCCTATTTCTCAGATATTTCCTATTTCATTTTCATCAACAACTCCCTTTGGCATTAACCCACATTCATTGCACCATCGCCAACAACAACAATAGCAGCAACAAAAAACATATATATAATGCTGCTCTTATAATATCCTGTGCCTTTTGAGATATCTTCAACTGGAAGTTGGTTTTTTTCTACTTCTTCTTCTCCTCGTTTGGTTACTCATATAATTTCCGGTCAAGACTGAACAATGTACTCCCTCACACACACACTCTCAACTATCGGTATTTTGTTACTTTGCACATCTAATAAGAATTGTATCAGTTTCTTTTCCTGCGAAGAGCCACTACTAATCTAGTTCTGGATGTTGCTTTTCTTTGTTGGTAGTCTTTTATTTTGCCATTGGCTAAATGTAATAAAGAGAAAGAAAGAGAGGAAGAGAGAGGAGAAAAAATATATTTTATTTTTACAATGCTACGAAGGAATGTTGCTGAAAATTGGTTTATTAGGTTAGTAATTTATATTGCCTAAAGAGAATTTTTGCAGAATCCCAGCAGTACCATTTTACCATTAATTTTTCAGATACTTCTGAAGGATTTTTAAAGGAAATTCTGACGGCTGGCATGAGATCAGTAGTCGTGGATTTTTAATACAAATTTTTAAGAATTTTTGAACACAATTTTGAAGGGAGTACTGATGCCAAAAACCGTGGATTTCTAAAGGCAATTTTGAGGCTGACTTGAGATCAGTAGTCTGGTATTTTTTGAAGGATTGTTGAAGTAAGACGTTGTGGATTTTTAACGACAATTTTGAAGAGTATCCTATGGTCAAATGTTGTGGATTTTAAAGATGACTTCGAAGTCGATTGTGACGTTAATAGTCGCGGACGTTAATAGGAATTTTGAAGGTTGTCCTGTTATCAATAGTCGTGGATTTTTAGAGACAATTTTGAAGACCATTCTGATATTAGTAGTCGTGGATTTTATAGACAAAGTTGAAGGCTGTTCCGAGGTTAATAATCGTATATTTCGAAAGACAACATTAAAGTTTCTCCTGAGGTTTATATTTGCGGATTTTTAATGACATCTTAAAGTAAGGCATCTGAGGCAAAAAAGGATTTTTGAAGATAATTTTTAAGTCGTGAACTTCTTTAAGCAATTTGAACAGAATTTAACGACTATCCCAAGGCTAAATGTCTTAGATTTTTGAAGATAATTTTGGAAACAGTTTTAACTGAGGTTAAAACTCGTAGTTTTTAAAGAAAACTTTGGAAGATTTTAAATGACTGACCCTAAGCCTGTCCTGAGACCAAAAGAAATAAATTTTTGAAGATTATTTTGAAGACCATGTCGAGGTCAGCAATCGTGGATTTTTCTAAGATTATTTTGAAGGCCATGCCGAGGACAACATTCATGGATTTTTTAAACCAAATTGCAGACAGTTTTAAAGGCTGTCCCGAGGCTTAATGTCGTGGATTCATGTAGACAATTTTGAAGGTCATGTACGATCGATAGTCGTTGATTTTTTGAAGGAAATTCTCAAACTTATTCTAAGGCCAAAAGTTCTGGATTTTTGAAAATGATTTTGAAGGCCATTCTAAGTTCAAAAATTGTGGATTTTTAGGGCAAATTCGAAGATCATGCCGAGGTAAAAAGTCGTGGATTTTTAAAGACAAGTCAGAGGGATTTTTGAAGGCAATCCTGAAGGGTATCAAAGATCATGCCAATCGTGAATTTTTAAAGAAAATTCTGAAGGATTTTTGAAGGCAGGATTCCCTATGAAGGCTATCCTGAGGTCAAATGTCGTGAATTTTTAAGGAAAGTTTGAAAGACAAGAATTAGCTCAATAAGTTTGGATTTATATAGAAAATTGCAAAGGATCACCTTATATCAATATTAGCGGATTTTTAAAGACAATCCCGAGGTCAAAACTCGTTTAAGACAATTTTGAAGCCTATGCTGTGGTCTACAGTCATGAATTTTTGAAGACAATTTTAAATGCTTTCCTGAGGCCAAACGTCGTGAATTTTTTAAGCCAATTCAGACGATTGTTCTGAGGTAAGTATACGTGATTTTTATATTAGACTTTTGCAGGTCATGCTTAGGTCAACAGTCATGGATTTTATATTAGACTTTTGCAGGTCATGCTGAGGTCAACGGTCGTTTAAGACAATTGTCAAGGCTTCACTAGATCCAAAAGTCATAGATTTGTAAAGACAATTGTGACGGCTGTCCTGAAGTCGAAAGTAGTCGTATTTTCCAAACAATTTTAGAGACAATGCTGTGGTTAATAACCGTGGATTTTTAAGGTCAACTCTGGAGAATTTTAAATACCTTGCTGAGTTCTATATTCGAGGATTTTTGAAAACAATTCGTATTTTTAATGATTTATTTTTAAGGAAATTTTTAAAGGCCATGTCGAAGTCAACAGTCCTGGATTTTTTAAGAAAATTTTAAGGGCCATACTGGGGACAATGATTGTGGATTTTAAAGACAATTTTGAAGGCCATTCTAAGTCCTGGATTTTTGAAGATAATTTTAAGGGCGATACTGAGGACAATGATTGTGGATTTTAAAGACAATTTTGAAGGCCATTCTAAGTTCGTAGATTTTCAGAAACAATTTTCAATGCCATTCTGAGGACAATAGTCGAATGAAATTGAAATGAAAATTTTAAAAGTCATTCTGAAGTTAATAGTCGTGGATTTTTAAAGACAATTTCAAGACCATTCTGATGACAATAGACGTGGATTTTGCAGACGAATCTGAGGTAAAAAATATTCTTTAAAAATCGTTAAAAAAAATTCTTTAAAAATCGTTAAAAAAAATTCTTTAAAAAATCCACGCCTCTGTTGGTCGTTGAAAAAGTTTTCTTTAAAAAAATAAGGTCTCTGTTGGTCGTTGAAAAAATATTCTTTAAAAAAATCCACGCCTATTTTTGTCATTGAAAAAATATTCTTTAAAAAAATCCACGCCTATTTTTGTCATTGAAAAAATTTTCTTTAAAAAATCCACGCCTCTGTCGGTCATAGAAAAAATATTATTTAAAAAATCCATGTTTCGGTTGGTCTTTGAAAAAATATTTTTTAAAAAAATCCAAGTCTCTGTTGGTTGTTGAAAAAAATATTTCTTAAAAATACACGCCTATTTTTGTCATTGAAAAAATATTTCTTAAAAATACACGCCTATTTTTGTCTTTGAAAAAAAATTTCTTAAAAATACACGCCTATTTTCGTCATTGAAAAAATATTTTTTAAAAATCCACGCCTCTTTTTGTCATTGAAAAAATATTTTTTAAAAATCCACGCCTCTTTTTGTCATTGAAAAAATATTCTTTAAAAAATTGAGGTCTCTGTTGGTTGTTGAAAATATTCTTCAATAAATCCACGCCTCTTTTGGGTCTTTGAAAAAAAATATTCTTTACAAAATCCATGCCTCTGTTGGCCATTGAAAAAATATTGTTTTGAAAATTGGGGTCTTTGTTGGTCGTTGAAAAAATTTTCTTTAAAAAATCCACGCCTCTGTTGGTCGTTGAAAAAATTTTCTTTAAAAAATTAAGGTCTCTGTTGGTCATTGAAAAAATATTTTTTAAAAAATCCATGTCTCTGTCGGTCATTGAAAAAATATTTTTTAAAAAATCCATGTCTCTGTCGGTCATAGAAAAAATATTATTTAAAAAATTCATGTTTCGGTTGGTCTTTGAAAAAATTTTCTTTAAAAAAATCCAAGTCTCTGTTGGTCGTTGAAAAAATTTTCTTTAAAAAATCCACGCCTCTGTTGGTCGTTGAGAAAATTTTCTTTAAAAAATCCACGCCTCTGTTGGTCGTTGTAAAAATTTTCTTTAAAAAATCCACGCCTCTGTTGGTCGTTGAAAAAATTTTCTTTAAAAAATCCACGCCTCTTTTTGCCATTGAAAAAATATTTTTTTAAAAATCCACGCCTCTTTTTGTCTTTAAAAAAAAATTTTTTCCAATCCAAGCCCCATTTTGTCATTGAAAATATATTTTTTCCAATCCACGCCCCATTTTATCATTGAAAAAATATTTTTTTTTTAAAAATTTTTGTCATTGAAAAAATATTTTTTAAAAATCCACGCCTCTTTTTGTCTTTGAAAAAATATTTTTTCAAAATCCACGCCTCTTTTTGTTATCGAAAAAATATTCTTTTATAATCCAGGCGTCTGTTGGTTGTTGAAAAAAAAATATTCTTTATGAAATCCACTATTATTGACTTTAGATTTGCCTTTAAAATCCTTGATTAACTCTTAAACTGGTGTTTTCCAAGACATATAAGTTTCGGAGAACATTCCAAAGAGAGACTTTGCCAGTATATAGATGTGGATTTTTTAAGAACATTTTTTGAATTTCGAAGCCCCTTAAAAACAAAGACTGGGTCTCTGCCTAGTTGTTCTTTTTGTTTATTGTTTCCTTTGTTTTTCTTTCCTTTCCTTTCCTTTCTTTCCTTTCCTTGTTTTTTTTTTTTTTTTGTTTTTTGTTTAAAAAAAAAAAAAATTCTGGCCTACCCTAATGTCCGACAGTTCACTCAATATAGATTTGAACACACAATCATGAAAAGAACATATCAATCCACACGTTGAAATAAATGTTTCTTATTTTCTTTGCATTTCCTTCCCATTTTTTTCTTTTTTCTTGCCAACAACAAGACATTATTTTCATTTCCGTCAACATTCGTTTGATGATTGCTAATCAGGATTGGTATTTTCCCTTTATCTCTAGTTCCTTTTTAGAGTTGTGTTTTTGTCTCCAATGTTACAAAGGTTAGGGAAGGTTTGGCTATTTAAAAATTTATTGAAGAAACTAGTTTTTCGCATAGTCTTCTACAAAAAGCCTTAGGATAGTGCTGCAAAATTTAAAAAAGTCTAAAAACCCCATCTCAATAGAGCTATATTTATCTGTAAACATTGTCCTTAAAAATCCACGCCTATAGACCTCAAAGTTCCTCTGGAAATTGTACTTAAAAATCCACCCCTATGGACCTCAATGTTCCTCTGAAAACTGTCCTTAAAAATCCACGCCTATAGACCTCAATGTTCCTCTGGAAATTGTCCTTAAAAATCCACCCCTATGGACCTCAATGTTCCTCTGAAAACTGTCCTTAAAAATCCACGCCTATAGACCTCAATGTACCCGTTTGAAAATTGTCCTTAAAAATCCACGCCTATAGACCTCAAAGTTCCTCTGGAAATTGTCCTTAAAAATCCACGCCTATAGACCTCAAAGTTCCTCTGGAAATTGTCCTTAAAAATCCACGCCTATGGACCTCAATGTTCCTCTGGAAATTGTCTTTAAAAATCCACGCCTATGGACCTCAATGTTCCTCTGGAAATTGTATTTAAAAATCCTCGCCTATGGACCTCAATGTTCCTCTGGAAATTGTCTTTAAAATCCACGCCTATGGACCTCAATGTTCCTCTGGAAATTGTCTTTAAAAATCCACGCCTATGGACCTCAATGTTCCTCTGGAAATTGTCCTTAAAAATCCACGCCTATAGACCTCAATGTTCCTCTGGAAATTGTCCTTAAAAATCCACGCCTATAGACCTCAATGTTCCTCTGGAAATTGTCCTTAAAAATCCACGCCTATAGACCTCAATGTTCCTCTGGAAATTGTCCTTAAAAATCCACGCCTATAGACCTCAATGTTCCTCTGGAAATTGTCCTTAAAATCCATGCCTATGGACCTCAATTTAGCCTCTGAAAATTGTCTTTAAAAATCCACGCCTATGGACCTCAATGTTCGCTATTTGAAAATTGTCTTTAAAAATCCACGCGTATAGACCTTAATGTTCCTCTGGAAATTGTCCTTGAAAATCCACGCCTATGGACCTCAATGTTCCCTATTTGAAAATTGTCTTTAAAAATCCACGCCAATAGACCTCAATGTTCCTCTGGAAATTGTCCTTAAAAATTTACGCCTATGGACATCAATTTAGCCTCTGAAAATTGTCTTTAAAAATCCACGCTTATGGGCCTTGGTATGTCCTTTGAAATTTGTCCTTAAAAATCCACGCCTATAGACGTCAATTTTCCTCTAGAAATTTTCCTTAAAAATCCACGCCTATAGAACCTTTGGTGCGTTTTGAGTGGACGTCCTTCCTTTCCTTTTGAAAGGCTCATATCCATATATGTAAAAGTGAAAGGGATATATATATATATTACCTATGTAGAAGTAGTTTTGTTGTTGTTGTTGTTGTTGTTGTTTTAGTGTTAAACAAAGTGTTTTATTACCATTGTAACACCAGTCAGGAGAGAGATATTCCGCTTTTACGAAGGCATTGTGTAAAGATGCCACGGCAAAACAAATACGAATAAAAAAGCGGAAACGGAAATCCACAGATAAACAACACACACTCACACACCATTATTTCAAACAATGGGTGTGAGAGCGAGTGTGTGTGTGTGTGTGTGAGCTTGTGCCCCACATCCTTACTCAGCATTTGTTCTTCGCAATTTATGGCAGACCTTATTTAATGTATCTCCTGTTGCACAGCAAGAAGTATTTGCTTGCAACATCCTACAATGGCGGTCTATGATGGTGTGTATTACTTTGTTGTTAAACACACACACACGTACTCACACACACACAATTTCACAGGTGCAAGTTTGTAGTGCAAATATGGGCTGCAAGTTTGTTTGGCACACCTCAGGTGCTGGCTGTGCTATTTTCGGGAAAATATTTTCAATTTTGTCGAAATGACATTTTAGGATTGCAGAAAATAACTTTGGAGGTTGGCGATAAAAAGGATTATTTTTTTAAGGATTTTTCATAGTTGTAGGCGTGGAATTTCAAACGCAATCCTCAAAGGTACATTGAGGTCCATAGGCGTGGATTTTTAAAGACAATTTCCAGAGGAACATTGAGGTCCATAGGCGTGGATTTTTAAGGACAATTTCCAGAGGAACATTGAGGTCTATAGGCGTGGATTTTTAAGGACAATTTCCAGAGGAACATTGAGGTCCATAGGCGTGGATTTTTAAGGACAATTTTTAGGGGTACCTTGAGGTCCATAGGCGTGGATTTTTAAAGACAATTTTTAGGGGTACCTTGAGGTCCATAGGCGTGGATTTTTAAAGACAATTTTTAGGGGTACCTTGAGGTCCATAGGCGTGGATTTTTAAAGACAATTTTCAAAGGATACATTGAGGTCCATAGGCGTGGATTTTTAAGGACAATTTCCAGAGGAACATTGAGGTCTATAGGCTTGAATTTTTAAGAACATTTTGAGACCTTTTCTCTGGAATCTCCCATATGTCCGACCTTTTACTTTCACTTTCCTGTTTTGTTTTTTTTTTTTTTACTCCATGAAATTGTTCCATTTCACCAACATCACTGGGTCATTAAAACCAGGAACATAACTCTCTCTCTCCAGCATATAAATAGCCATACATCTCAACGTGTTGCTGTTTAAGTTTCGAGTTTAATGGGCAGGTTGGCATCAAGGATAGCAGCTCTTTTGGTATTTACTTTTGTCGTTATAGGTGTGACCGTTGGTAGATACATTGTTTACTCGGTGTTGATATATGAGTGTGTGTGTGTGTGGATTTATGCATGTATGCGAGAAGTCATTAATGTATCCGTTAGCTATTGGTGTTTCCGTAGGTTTATGACCACAGATATTCGAACAATTTAATGACATAAAATAAGAAGAACTTCCAAGGACACGTGACTGTGTGACAGAGGATATTATCTGAAGGTGATGGAGGAAGGCTAATTTAAAGAGAGGACTTATATAAATTTTTTACGCGACTTTCACAGAACTTGTCGATGCTGATTTTGTATCTTCTGTCTGAGACAATTCAAGAATATATTCCTCAGACTGATACCCGAACTCCTATGAATTTCTCTTTTCCCTTCCATAAATTTCATTTTATTTTCAGCTAAACCCTCCCCAAACTTTTCTCCATTGATTTGATGGAGGGCCTAATGAAGTGTAAATGTTTTAAATCATTTCTCTTTTAACCATAATTTTGGCAAATTGAATCTTCCAAAATAAAATGGATCATTTCGTATAAACTTTTCGCAGAATGTTTAACAATTCTGCTCCTTTGGCAGGAAAAGAGGCAACAAAAGGCACACAAAAAAAAAAACAAAACAAAAAAATTTGAAGTTATAAACAGCTAATAAAATTATGTATTACCCAATATAACCCAGTTTTTTATATTTGGAAAATGTTTTTCTTCGTCTGTCGATTTTTCAAACAAGTTTGAAGCAAAAAACGCAACAAACGAACGTGTACCAATACAAATAACAATATAATAATAGGTACATTGGGGTGGAACGAAAAGTAAAATATTTTTTCAACAACCACCAGAGACTTGGATTTTTTAAAGAATATTTTTTAACGACCCAACAGGGGCGTGGATTTTTTAAAAATATTTTTTTCAACGGCCATCCAAGGCGTGGATTTTTTAAATAATATTTTTTTAAGTACCCACAGAGACGTGGATTTTTTAAAAAATATTTTTTCAACGACCATCCAAGGCGTGGATTTTTTAAAAAATATTTTTTCAACGACCATCCAAGGCGTGGATTTTTTAAAAAATATTTTTTCAACGACCATCCAAGGCGTGGATTTTTTAAAAAATATTTTTTCAACGACCATCCACGGCCTGGATTTTTTAAAGAATATTTTTTCAACGACCATCCAAGGCGTGGATTTTTTAAAAAATATTTTTTCAACGACCATCCAAGGCGTGGATTTTTTAAAGAATATTTTTTCCAACGACCATCCAAGGCGTGGATTTTTTAAAGAATATTTTTTCCAACGACCATCCAAGGCGTGGATTTTTTAAAGAATATTTTTTCCAACGACCATCCAAGGCGTGGATTTTTTAAAGAATATTTTTTCCAACGACCATCCAAAGCGTGGATTTTTTAAAGAATATTTTTTCAACGACCATCCAAGGCGTGGATTTTTTAAAGAATATTTTTTCAACGACCATCCAAGGCGTGGATTTTTTAAAGAATATTTTTTCAACGACCATCCAAGGCGTGGATTTTTTAAAGAATATTTTTTCAACGACCATCCAAGGCGTGGATTTTTTAAAGAATATTTTTTTCAACGACCATCCAATGCGTGGATTTTTTAAAGAATATTTTTCAACGACCATCCAAGGCGTGGATTTTTTAAAGAATATTTTTTCAACGACCATCCAAGGCGTGGATTTTTTAAAGAATATTTTTTCAACGACCATCCAAGGCGTGGATTTTTTAAAGAATATTTTTTCAACGACCATCCAAGGCGTGGATTTTTTAAAGAATATTTTTTCAACGACCATCCAAGGCGTGGATTTTTTAAAGAATATTTTTTCAACGACCATCCAAGGCGTGGATTTTTTAAAGAATATTTTTTCAACGACCATCCAAGGCGTGGATTTTTTAAAGAATATTTTTTCAACGACCATCCAAGGCGTGGATTTTTTAAAGAATATTTTTTCAACGACCATCCAAGGCGTGGATTTTTTAAAGAATATTTTTTCAACGACCATCCAAGGCGTGGATTTTTTAAAGAATATTTTTTCAACGACCATCCAAGGCGTGGATTTTTTAAAGAATATTTTTCAACGACCATCCAAGGCGTGGATTTTTTAAAGAATATTTTTTCAACGACCATCCAAGGCGTGGATTTTTTAAAGAATATTTTTTCAACGACCATCCAAGGCGTGGATTTTTTAAAGAATATTTTTTCAACGACCATCCAAGGCGTGGATTTTTTAAAGAATATTTTTTCAACGACCATCCAAGGCGTGGATTTTTTAAAGAATATTTTTTCAACGACCATCCAAGGCGTGGATTTTTTAAAGAATATTTTTTCAACGACCATCCAAGGCGTGGATTTTTTAAAGAATATTTTTTCAACGACCATCCAAGGCGTGGATTTTTTAAAGAATATTTTTTCAACGACCATCCAAGGCGTGGATTTTTTAAAGAATATTTTTTCAACGACCATCCAAGGCGTGGATTTTTTAAAGAACATTTTTTCAACGACCCAACAGATTCGTGGATTTTTTAAAGAATATTTTTTAACGACCCAACAGAGGCGTGGATTTTTTAAAGAATATTTTTTCAACGACCATCCAAGGCGTGGATTTTTTAAAAAAATATGTTTTTAACGACCATCCCAGGCGTGGATTTTTTAATGAATATGTTTTTAACGACCATCCCAGGTGTGGATTTTTTAAAGAATATTTTTTCAACGATCATCCAAGGCATGGATTTTTTAAAGAATATTTTTTCAACGACCATCCAAGGCGTGGATTTTTTAAAAAAATATTTTTTGTTAACGACCATCCCAGGCGTGGATTTTTTAAAGAATATTTAAATATTTAGTTAAATATTTAGTTAAATTTATTCATAGCATTTATATTAGCTGGAGAACAGAAAAAAAGCCCACGAGTGCTGCTATAAAAGCTGTTAATGAATATTTTTAACACTGCCTGTCGATAACATTGATGCTGGCGACGGAGGTACATACATATAAATATTAATGGAATCAATGGTGAATTTTATTTCGACGAATGCAATATTAATGGAATAAATGTATTTTTAAAATCTATTATTTTTGGGTTGTCAAAAAGTATTGAAATTTAATATTAAAGGAACCAGAGTATGAAAAAATAAAGTTCGAAGAAGATATTGTGAATCTCAATTAAAAAAAGAAAACAAACATTTCATATTTTCTGACCTCATTCCAATTCTAAACCTTCTTCTAAAATTAATCCCCAATTGAAGACCAAATCCTGGGTTCCAAATTTCCCTGTCCAGGTCTTAAATTTGTATTAGAAAATTTTCGTTTTATTTATTTTATTTTTTTTTTAATGCTCACTTGTAGCCCCAGTCTGGATTAAATTTGAATTAAAAAAAAAAAAATATTTATACGACCTTATTTCTCTTAAAAGTCCACTCTTATAGACCTGAACCTAGGTCCTACAATTTTCTAAAAAATCATAAAAAAATTTAATTTTTATTTTTTCGGTTAAAAATTCTTATATATCACCCCTTTCCTTCATTTGCCAATGCATCTCTGCACCATTATAAGTCCAAGTCTAGATTTTAATTTTTTATATTAAAAAATCCACGTTTAATATTTTGAGTCCAGGTCTTAACTTAAAAATCTGCGTTTATTGTGAGGGTCTTAAATTTGTATAAAGCCCCCACACTGGGGTTTGTGGCCAAAGGTTTGCTGCTTGAATTTGTTTCAAAAAATTCAATTTATAAGGCCTTATTTCCCTTAAAAGTCCACGTTTATAGACCTGAGTCTACGTCTTAGAATTTTCTAAAAAATCATATAAAAATTCCATTTTCCAGATCTCAATTTTTCCTTAAAAAATCCAGCTTTTAATTACCAATTTCTGAATTTGTTTCAAAAAATTCAATTTATACGGCCTTATTTCTATTAAAAGTCCACGCTTATAGATCTGAATCTAGGTCTTACAATTTTCTAAAAAATCATATAAAAATGCCATTTTCAGATCTCCAATTTTTCGGTTTAAAATTCATTTTTATATAGCCTTTAATTACATATTACCCCTTTCCCCCATTCGCCAATGCATCTCTGCTTATCAATGGCTTTCAGTTTATTTGTGACACATAAATCTAACGCTCTCCCTCTCTCTGTCTCACTCTCTGTCCCCGTGGGGAATAATATCTTGTTGCCATAATCCCATTTATTATTAATTTAAATTGCAAAATCTTGAGCAAAGGAAAATCCCATTTTTATTTAAACACAAACACTAGAGAGCGTGCACACAAGGACGACACACACACACGCATACACACTCATACACCCCTACATCCACTGTCATAGATGACTTCAACACTTGCCGCCATAAGCCTAAGATTTCTCGGAGCAATCGTTTTTGTAGAAAAAAATCATAGCAAATCCTAAGAAAAAGCCACACCAGCTCTCGTCTAAGGATAATAAAAAGCCCCGAACATGCACCAGGTCCAACGCACACACACACCAACATATACATGACTGAAAACCGCTGACACTGTTGCTCTGTAATTACGATAGCGTAAACTATGGTAAAGCTAGAGAACAAAAAAATCAACAACAACAACAAAATTCCACACAGACTCTCTCACTCCTACTGGCTTTCGGTTCGACACACATATCCTTATAAGCAATGAAAAAAAAAACACCAAAACAAGGAAGCAGGACGAAGTACTGAAGAAAGTGCCCGGAGAGCGGTGAAAGTTAATAATGTTTATGTTTGATTGTGCACGTGCATATATTGGTAGCATACAAATGTATATGTGAGTGTGTGGGTAATGAGTAATGAAAATGGAAGGAATGAAAATAAAAACAAAACAGACAACCAAAAATGATAGGAAAAACTTAACCTATATTGTGTGTGTGTGTGGTGGTGTTGGTGCTAGGCATGGAATTGAGGATGGAGAGGGCGAAAGGAAGCAAGAGAGGAAAACCAAAAACAACAACAAATACACTGGATTATGTTATATGCCAGACCATGTGCAGGCTTTCCTCCAAATGTGGAGAATGGGACGTAGGACTAATATTATAATCAAAACAAACCAATATAAGTCAAAGAGAAACACTTTACTCTCTTTTGCTAGGAAATTGTAAAAAAGAGAGAGAGAGCTACTCTTTGGGAGAAATTTCCCCATATTTTGGTCACAAACAAATATCCTGGCCACTGAAGCACGTTGTGCTGCTTGATTTCGTATTTGAATTTCAACTTCAGTCGAATTCAAGACTTGCGTAGTCCATGAGGCCCCTATCATCCAGTTGACGGATAATAAATTATTTGTTGAGACGGCCAACAGAAAAAATACCGGCAGTTTGAGCCAGCAGTGAAAAAATAAATCAAAATTAAAATCCAAAAAAAAAAAATCTAATAAAATTTAAATATTCTTTAAAAAAAAATACAAAATTCAAGAAAAGAGAAAAAATACAAGGAGTTGCTAAGAATCGAGAAGTGATAGAGTGTGGGGAGGAAGGCTTCAAAATTATTATTGAGTAAAGCATTTGTTTCGAAGAGAGATATATGTCGATGGCTTGGCGCTAAAAATTGTTTGTTAATTTAAGAAAAAAAGGAAATTCAAAATTGAGGCATGAAAATTCGAATTTAAATCGAGATAAATATAAAAATATATAATATAAAAAATATAGAAAAATATATATAATAAAAAATCAGCCGAATAAAATTGTGAACAACGACATTAAAAAAATATTAAAAAAAAATAAAAAAAACATTTTTAAATACTTAAAAAATACTTGAATACAATTCAAAAAATTTAAAAAATTAAATATCAAAAATTTATAAAATTGAAAACAAAATTTAGAAAAAAAATCAACATATTAGTGGAGTGAAATATTTCTTCAGAAAGTGCTCAACAAATAATTCTTCCCAAAATAATAAATTATATCAAATGAAGAGGATATAAAAACCATCCAGAATTTTTATATACACCAAATATTTAAAAAATATTAAATTGGAGACCGAGATTCGAAAGGTAAATCAAAATGTCAAAAAAAAAAAACAGTAAAGAAAGTCCAAAACTCAGGCGGGGTCTACTTTTTGATATCCTACACCACTTTGCTAATTTAGTAGAGCTCCATATAACAATTAAAAGTTTTTATGGGAGAATCCAATCATACACGCTATGATTATAAGTATAATTTAAAGTTCAAAGGACTAAATATGCCAAAGCATTTGAATCTTTTAAATTCGGACTTGTATTGGCCATTTGGTGCAAAATTAATTTGAAATCAGATAAAGATATATATGGGAGCTATATCCAAATCTGAGCCGATCTCGATAAAATTTGGCAAAGATATTTCTGAGCTGTATTTGATATATTTCCCTGAATATCGTTGTTACGTAGAGCATATTACGGCTGTGGGTAACAAATACGACAAGTCGGTTGAACAATATATACGGGAGCTATAGCCATATCTAAACCGATCTTCACCAAATTTGGCATACTACCTTCTAGACTCAATTCGGTCGTATGTGCCAAATTCCATCCCATTTGGGCAAATATAAGACGTTTGGTGCACAATAAAAGGTAAATCGGACGAAGTTATATATGGGAGCTATATCCAAATCTGAACCGATCTCGATAAAATTTAGCAAAGGTATTTCTGAGCTGCATTTAATATATTTCCCCAAATATTGTTGTTAAAGAGTGCGTTTTACGGCTGCGGAGGACAAAAATAACAAATCGGATGAACAATATATATAGGAGCTATAGCTATATCTGAACCGATTTCGATCAAATTTGGCACACTTATTTTCAGGCCTAATTTGGTTGTATGTGCAAAATTTCATACTATTCGGGTTGATATTACAAGTTTGGTGGACAATAAAAGGCAAATCGGACAAAGATATATATGGGAGCTATATCTAAATGTTTATCGATTATCTCCAATTTCCATAGGGTTCGTCCTTGGGCCAAACAAAGTAGTTTGGAAATTTTCATCTCAATCGGATAATAAATGCGACCTGCATTGTGTTCACAAGAATACATTGACAGACGGGCTGACATCAAATCAGAAAGTGATTCTATGGAGATCTTCAAAAGTAACTATGGGTCTATTTCGCTTCCTTCTCCATGTTACAAACAAATGCACAAAGACATAATACCCTTACCACTATGTGGTGTGGGGTATAAATACATTCACTTTAAATTGTGGAAGGTCAGTGAAGGTAATATTTCGAATCCCTACAAGAAATGTCCAAATTTTTAATGGCGCCGACAAGTGTGGATTTACACCTTACCAATGGTTTTTTATACCCTCCATTAACTTTGTCATTCCGTTTGTAACATCCATAATCAGCATAAAATTCTAAGTCGATTTAACGATGTACGTCTGTATGTCTGTCTGTCTGTCTGTCTGTCCGCCTGTCTGTCCATCTGTCTGTTGAAATCACGATACAACCCACGTTATTTGACGTAGAGCGCCAAAATTTAGCAGTGCAATTTGTATTGTGTCTAGTATGGTTGGTATTGAAAATGAGATATATTGGTTCACGTTTTGGTATAGTCCCCATATAACGGTACCTTCCGATATTCGGTATTTTGATTATTTTTGCCACATTTTTTCACGGATTTGGCTGAAAATTGGTATTTGTAGGTCATAACGGGTCCCAGTTCATGTAACGAGACATTGCATGTATAGGTCCACGCTTTGGTGTAGCCCCCATATAAAGGTACCTCCGGATATTCGGTATTTCGACGATTTTTGACACATTTTTTCAAGAACTTGTCTGAAAATTTGTAGTTGTAGGTCATAATGGGTTCCAGCTCCGGTGGCGAAACATTGCATGTATGGGTCCACAATTTGGTATAGCCCCCATACAACGGTACCTCCCGATATTCGGTATTTTGACGATTTTTGCCACATTTTTTTTCACGGATTTGGCTGAAAATTGGTATTTATAGGTCAAAATGGGTTCTACCTCTTTTGGCGAAACATTGCATGTATAGGCCCACGATTTGGTATAGCGCCCATATAACGGTTCCTCCCGATATTCGGCATTTTAATGGTTTTTACCACATTTCTTCCCGGATTTGTCTAGAAATTGGTTCTAGCTCTTTTGGCGAAACACTGTCCAGGTCCACGTTTTTGTATAGCCCCATATAGCCGTATTTTCCGATATTCGGTATTTTGATAATTTTCGGCACATTTTCCCCTGAATATGTCTAAAAATTGGAATATCTGGGTCATAATGGGCACTAATGTTTCCTTTATCCTAAGGTGGAGCTTATTAAAAGTTTGGCCCGGACAAACTCAATGTTTTTTACTTGTAAAAATCTCCATAGTTTTTTTTAAGAAGTATTATAGCTCTTACGTACGTTTTTATTTCAGAAATTCATGTTTAAAGCCCTTAGCACAGTTTGTTTTTAAGAAAATCATTCTTGTAGGCCTTATCAAAGCTTGGTGAGTCCCTAAGAGTGGATTTCACAAAAAAAAAACTACGATAAGTCGGATTTCTTTAAAGAAAGCTTTGATGAGGTCTACTAGGATGATTTTCTTAAAAAATGACTATAAATGGATTGTGGAATGACTATAAACATGGATTATTGAAAAAAACCTTCGTAAGCGCTTTAATTGTGTACATCTTAAGAAAAAACTCTGGAGATCTAGAAAAACATTGGTAAGGTGTTTTTTTGAGAGTGGATTTAAAACAAAAGTGTGGGGCCCAAAAAGTTGTTTAACAACTTATTTCGATTATTTAAATGTATTTTGACTTCTTTAAAGATTACTCAAATTTTTGGCCCTCTATGTAGTGGGTTCCGCAGAAATGGGTCAATATTGTCCATTTCGTATTGGACCTAAATTAAAATGATATAAATATTGTGACGCGCCAGGTTTGGGCTATATTGGTTACTTCCTTCACTGTATAATATATATGTGATAATTATGAAATGCGGGTGAGATACCAGATATAGTGGACCGAAGTCACACCGGTATGGGCAAAATTAATTTTTCTTGTAATTTTGCCCATACCAGTATGACTTCGGTCCACTATATCTGGGATCTCAAAAAATCGCTGATTTGTTTAACAAGTTATGACAGATAAAAGTATTGAAAATTGTGACCCTTTGTGTGTTAGTAAGCAGAAGGGGTTCGCAGCTATATATCAGCTTCACAACAGATTAGCAAAAATATTTGGATGTGTTAAATTTGAAGAGAATTGGATGCTTTTTTCGATCTCTTTGAGCGTTTTACTTTCCAAAATCTTGAACCCTATGTGGGGAGGTACCAGAACAAATAGTCCGATCTCTACCATATTTTTAACAGATCTTGTGTTGATGGAAATATTAAGATGTACCAAGTCTGAATGGAATCTGATGCTAATTTCGCGTTTTACCTCCCCCTTTGTTGGCGATGTACCAGAAAGAGTGGACCGATATATTCCATCTTCACACAAGACCTTTGGTTAATAGAAATATTGTGATGTGTACAATTTGAAGAGAACTGGATGTTTATTTCGGATTTTACAATCGTTTTCGTTATTAAACATTTTGACCCTTTGTGGGGCGGTGCCAGAAGGAATGGTCCGATCTCTATCAAGTTTATAACAGATCTTGTGTTGATGGAAGTGTTGAGATGTGCCGGATGAGTCGGAATGGAATCGAATGTAAATTTGGCGTTTTTTTTTTTTTTTTTTTGAGATTAATGTATATTCAAAATTTCAACCTTTTGTAGGGGAGGTACCAGAAATAGTGGACCGATATATTCCATCTTCACCCCAGATCTTTGGTTAATAGAAATATTTAGATGTGTGTAGTTTGAAGACAATCGAACTCTTACATCACAATTTATAAGAGTTATAATTATTCAAAATATTGTCGATTTTCGCACCTGACCTAACTTTGATGCAAATATTAAGATTTGGAATGTTGTTGTTTTTTTTAATAATATTAATTCATTATTTTTGATATTTCGTCCTCCGACGGAAGACATCATATCAAATATTGTTCCTGATGAAGTCTTCCGTCGGAGGACGAAATATCGAAAATAATAAATAAATATTATTAAAAAAAATATTTCAACAAAGACCTCGAGCTCAATTTTAGTAAACTTAAATTTTAAATTCTCCAGCACTCCGTTAAAATATCTGCTAAGGCCTTAAAACACTGTGTTCATATGTATATTTGTTTTAAAGGATGGTTAAGTATATTTCCGAAGGAACCCTTTAAAAGATATTTCTTAAGATTATTTTTAAAGATTTGATGTCGAATAGAATGCACATTAAGGTCAACAAAAGTGGATATCTTAACAATATCTTCAAGTGATTTCTCTTGGACATTGTCAAAAGATTCCTTTAGAATCCCTGCTTTATATAAGTGGATTCCTTAATAATTTTCAAAAAAAAAAATCGAGGATATTGCATTAAAGATTTCCCACAGAGAAGCCTACTTCTATATTCCTTTCTTCAATGGTTTTCTCAAAAAAATCGTTTAGAATAATTGGGAAGGATAATTGTAGAGTCTATGCTTAGCGTCATAAACTTGCATTTCTTTAGAATATTTTACCAGGATTCCTCCACAATATTTTCGATTTTTTTTTTTAAATCTAATAATTTTTGCGGAATATATTCAAAGAAATTCTCCAGGATCCGTCATTTAGTAAAAACATTCTGACAAAATATTGTGATCAAATTTTTAATCAATACTCGTTTCTTTTCATTACAGATAAAATTGCATGCATATCGCTGGATGTCGGAATTATTATCGATTAATTTTGAAGAAAATTAAAAATTGATTTAAATATTAAAGAAAAAAGTTGAAGTTGAAAATAAAAAAAATATAAAATATCATATTGAAAATATCAAAATAGAAAGCGGCAATCAAAAATCGAAGTAAGTTAACTATTAACTAAATTGAATAAGACCAAAAAAAAAATATAGGAAAAATCAAGCAAATAAAGTCAAACAAAATAGACATAAATAATACTACTTTCGTCCGGAAGACAAATAAAAATAAATATCAATTTTAATTAAAAAAAAGGAATTTTTAAATGATTACGATTAAAATCAAAACATTCAAAAATTAAAAATAAAAAAAAAAAACAAATATAAAATATTAATAATATCGACAAAATACAGCATTCTGGATTTCTGGATTTCAAATCAAAAATCATAACAGTGTTATTTAGTGAAAATTAAAAAAAAAATAATTGAGAATATACAGCGAAAATCCGACTGTAAAACTCCATTCTGAATAATTCAAATTTGGTAACGACCATACATCATAAAAAGCAAACAAATATATCCTAAAATATTGATACACAGCTCATATTCAAAATCGTTATTCCCTATAAAACGACAGCATACTTTGTGCAAACGACCATACCATACGTTTACCATTTCTTAAATAAAAATTAAAAAAAAAATTATAAGTTTAAATTAATCCAACAAAAAAAGGCAAACGAATCTCTAAAGAAAACAAGGCTTCGGCAGAAAAATCCAGTTCTGAAAAATTCGTAAAATTTCAGTATGTCACTTTGTGTAAACGACCATACTTCGCAACAGGTCACATTGTGTTAACGACCATACTTTTTTATCAACTACAAAATTGCCAATATTTCCACTGTTACTGGGCTTCGATTAAAAAACAGAGCTTCGATTAAAAAAAAATAATTCCGCTATAATCGTAAAAATTCAACTAAACACTTTGCGTTAACGACCATACTTTCTTAAACATCACTTTGTGTGAACGACCATACTTTCCAAAACATCACTTTTTGTGAACGACCATACTTCTCGTCACTTTGTGCAAACGGCCATACCTTCTTACTCAACTACAAAATTCCAAAAATTTTAATTTTTACTAACGGGATTCCAGTTATTGACAACCATTTAAAGTATGGGCTTCGATTACAAGAAAATCGTAAAAATTCAACAAGACACTTTGTATTAACGACCATACTTTCCAGCGCGTCACTTTATATAGACGACCATACTTTGGAACAGGTCACTTTGTGTGAACGACCATACTTTCCAGCGAGTCATTTTGTGCAGACGACCATACTTTTTTAATCAACTACAAAATTCCAAAATTTTTCATAGATACTAACGGTATTCCATTTCTAGACAACCACTTAGAGAATGGGCTTTGATTAACAAACAGTGTTTCGATAAAAAAAAAATCCGCAAAAATCGTAAAAATTCAACAAGTCACTTTGTGTAAACGACCATACTTTCCAGCACGTCACTTTGTGGAAACGACCATACTTTCCAAAACGTCGCTTTGTGTAGACGACCATATTTTCCGAAACGTCACTTTGCTTAAACGACCATACTTTTAATGTCAACTACAAGGTTCCAAAGATTTCCATTATTTTTTCAAGGACCAAACTAGGTCCACTTATTGACAATTATTCTGTAAAATCCACAAACAACGCTTCGATTGAAAAAAAATTATTCCGCAAAAATCGAAAAAAATCAACAAGACACTTTATGCTAACGACCAGATTTATCATTAAACGCAAACAAAAATATCCTTAAATATCAATTCCCAGCCCATGTTCACAATATCGATTACCTAAAAACGACAGCACACTTTGTGCAAACGACCATACTCTGAAACCTGTTAAAGGATAACAAAACATCAAACTAAGCCAATAAAAGTTTCTATTAAAACTACCAAAACCCCCCAAACAAAAAAAGGCCAACAAAATTTTAATCAAAATCTTATCAAAATGAAATAAAATATTTAACAAAATAATAATAATAATAATAGTGCAAAAAAACAACATATTTATATAAATAATAAAAATTTCACTTGAATGCCCATTCAAGAGTAGAAGAAAAAAGTGTTTTCCAAAAAAAGGCAAAAAAAATACATAAGTGTTATGTGCAGCGACGAGCGAGCACATGGTGTGTATGTTCAAATTTAATATTTATATCAAAGTTTGTTGAACAACAACAGCAGCAGCAGTAAAAGCAGCAACAGAAAATACAAAAAAAATACCGACAAGAAAAGCAATTCATACTTAAATTAAATGTGTTATTCAAGCGTAAAGTATAAAAGAAAAATTTCCGTTTCAAGTGAAAGTTGAGTTGAGGCAAAAAAAAAACAAAAAAAAAAGTAGGAAAAATATTCCAAAGGATATACAGGTCATAATAATAAAAAAGAATAATAATAACAACAAGAAAATATAGCCAGTGTTATTTTTAAGGATTAAAAAAATTTAAATTTAAAATCCATCAAAAAAAGGCAAAACGAGTCAGCATAACGAGAAAGCTTAATCAACTAAAATCTGTAAGCATTATTACATGTCAGGATAAGGGAATAAAGGGATTATCCTTGAAAAAAAGTAAAAAAAAAAATATCAAAAAAAAAGTGCAAGTGTTTCCAATTCAATCGTGAAATCTTAATCTCAAAATTCCAATATCAAAATTTTAATCAAAAAAATAAAAATCTGAAGCAAAAAAATTAAGAAAAATTAATATATTCCAAGCATATCTTCACAAGAAAGTGGCAATATAAAATATATAATTATATATTTAGTGTTAATCGATTAAAATAAAATATCATACCAATAAATATAAAATCAAATAAGTAATTAAAAATCAATTAAATAGTGTTATTAAAATTTATTGTTGTTGCAATAATTGGTGTTTAATTGCTTCGATATTCTGTTAATGCCATAAATTGTGGATTACAAAATTATTATTGCTATTATTAATATTACTTATGCATGGATGAGAAGATATCAGCAGCATCGCCATTGAGAGGTATGTATGTATTAGTGTACATAGTGTATTTATGTGTAGTGGAATTATCTTTAATGTAATTGTAATTACTTGAATAGGATTACATTTATACTCAACACTTTGGCAGATGTGAAATAATTCTGGATTTGAAATGTTCACTTAGAAATTCAAACAGGTCCGCAAAATTGGGTTGACCTTAAAAAAAATTATATAAAAATTTATGTTTTAATATGGGAAGTAAGAAGACGGTCTTTTAAACAACATATGTTAATATTTCCTTACTATACTGCATGGCTTATTGAAAATCAACTATCTACTTCCTATAGGTCCCAGAAAAGATATTCTTAAAAATCCATCTTTGGTCCTTGAAAAAAATGTTCTCCCTGAAAATATATTCTTTAAAAAATCCAAGCCTCTTAAAAATCCACGTTTGAAAATATTTTCTTTAACTTCCTTGAAGAACTTTTTTTAAAAAAAAATACAGACCCCTGTTGGTTCTTGAAAAAAAATATATATTTTACAATTCACGGGGAAAAAATATTTTTAAAAATTCACGTTTGAAAAATCCACGCCCGTCTGTTGGTCGTTTAAAAAAAAAATATTTAAAAAACCCATGCCCCTGTTCGTCCTTGAAGAAAAATATAACTAAAAATTCACGTTTGGTCCTTAAACAAATATTTAAAACATCTACGCATTGATTGATGCTTGATTTTTTTAAGAAGTCTACGCCTCAGTTGCTTCCTGGAAAAAAACAATAAAAAATCTACGCAACAGTAGAAAAAGTGGTCTTTAAAAGATCGACACATCTTCTGGTCCTAAAAAAACAAAGGGGTCTGTTGGTTCATGAAAAAAATATTCTCTTTTAAAAATCCACACCTCTGTTTGTCGTTAAAAAAATATTTTTAATAATCCACACCTCTGTTTGTCGTTAAAAAAATATTTTTAAAAATCGACGCCTCTGTTTGTCGTTAAAAAAAGGGGTCTGTTGGTTCATGAAAAAAATATTCTCTTTTAAAAATCCACACCTCTGTTTGTCGTTAAAAAAATATTTTTAAAAATCCACACCTCTGTTTGTCGTTAAAAAAATATTTTTAAAAATCCACACCTCTGTTTGTCGTTAAAAAAATATTTTTAAAAATCCACACCTCTGTTTGTCGTTAAAAAAATATTTTTAAAAATCCACACCTCTGTTTGTCGTTAAAAAAATATTTTTAAAAATCCACACCTCTGTTTGTCGTTAAAAAAATATTTTTAAAAATCCACACCTCTGTTTGTCGTTAAAAAAATATTTTTAAAAATCCACACCTCTGTTTGTCGTTGAAAAAATATTTTTAAAAATCCACACCTCTGTTTGTCGTTAAAAAAATATTTTTAAAAATCCACACCTCTGTTTGTCGTTAAAAAAATATTTTTAAAAATCCACACTTCAGTTTGTCGTTAAAAAAAATATTTTTAAAAATCCACGCCTCTGTTTGTCGTTAAAAAAATATTTTTAAAAATCCACGCCTCTGTTTGTCCTTAAAAAAATATTTTTAAAAATCCACACCTCTGTTTGTCGTTAAAAAAATATTTTTAAAAATCCACACCTCTGTTTGTCGTTAAAAAAATATTTTTAAAAATCCACACCTCTGTTTGTCGTTAAAAAATATTTTTAAAAATCCACACCTCTGTTTGTCGTTAAAAAAATATTTTTAAAAATCCACACCTCTGTTTGTCGTTAAAAAAATATTTTTAAAAATCCACACCTCTGTTTGTCGTTAAAAAAATATTTTTAAAAATCCACACCTCTGTTTGTCGTTAAAAAAATATTTTTAAAAATCCACACCTCTGTTTGTCGTTAAAAAAATATTTTTAAAAATCCACACTTCAGTTTGTCGTTAAAAAAATATTTTTAAAAATCCACGCCTCTGTTTGTCGTTAAAAAAATATTTTTAAAAATCCACGCCTCTGTTGGTTGTTGAAAAAATATTTTTTTAAAAAATCTACGCCTCTGTTGGTTGTTGAAAAAATATTGTTTTTAAAAAATCCACGCTTCGTTTGGTCCTTGAAAAAATATTCTTTAAAAAATCCACGCCTCTGTTGGATTGTTGAAAAAAAAATTTTTTAAAAATCCACGCCTTGTTTGGTCCTTGAAAAAATATTCTTTAAAAAATCCACGCCTCTGTTGGGTTGTTGAAAAAATATTCTTTAAAAAATCCTCGCCTCTTTTGGTCTTTAAAAAAAATATTCTATAAAAAAATCAACGTCTCGTTTGGTCCTTGAAAAAAAAAATTCTATAAAAAATCCACGCCTCGTTTGGTCCTAGAAAAAATATTCTATAAAAAATCCACGCCTCGTTTGGTCCTAGAAAAAATATTCTATAAAAAATCCACGCCTCGTTTGGTCCTAGAAAAAAAATATTTTATAAAAGATCCACGCCTCGTTTGAAACCAGATGTCCCTTGGGAAAAAATTACAAATTTATTCCAATAGGTGGCCTGTCAAAAATCTCCTTAAAAATTTACAAAATGTTGTCCTCTGTTTTACATTTTTCCCCAAAAAATAAATCTATGGCCCTACTCTTCGCCATTTAGAAACGAAATGAAATGAAAAGATTGTTGTCATGACCACATTCTAAATGCCGTAACAAATCCGCGGAAATAGTCCATAGGGGGTCGACGCATGATAAATGTTTTATAACTAAATACAAAAACACAAAACAACAACAGCCAAGGCAACGTATAATTACAGAAAGCCGCCATACCCTCCCCCCAACAAAATGCCAGCAAATGGTGGTGGAACATTAAGCAATCATCAGCCAGTCAGCCAGCCAGTCGTAGGAGCAGCATTAAAAAACCAGAGCTGGATTAATGGACAAAAACGATTGCCACAATAATCCATGGGCTTGAGCTAAGCTGAGGTGGTCGATGGATGGGGGGGGGGTGGTGTCCAACAGATTGACTGCCATAAAACAATCATAAATTTAAATCTTTAGCCATTACGGATTACCTAGCGACCTACAAAAAAAAAACCAGAGGCATGCACGCACTCACACACACACAGACACCATATCCACATCCACATGTGCACAAATTCGCCCCAACAAACAAATGTTTTATTTCTATTGTCGTTGTTGTTGTTGTTGCTGTTGGTTAATTTCGTTTTTGTGGTTAGGGACTAAATAGAAACATGTTGTTTTGTTTTGATTTACATGACGAAAGGGGGAGGGGCAGGAGGAGCAGGAATAGTGGTAGGAGATGGAATCGACGGGAGTCTCAAATGAAATATTCAAATTAGTCTCCTCACATTTTCCCTTTGCTTCTCCTGTTGTTGTTGTTTTATTTCATTCGGAAACCCCAAAAGTGCGTGCATGATATTCCTTCATAATATTTGTCCTGTTTTGTTTCTATTTTTTCTGTTATTGCGTTGTGTTTCCTTTCTTTCTCTATTTACGCTTTTGTTTTGCTCGGCACGAAACAACCTTGAAATACGGCACACAATGCCCATAAATAATGGAAGAAAACAAAATAATTTTCTTTAGATTATTTTTTTGGAATAATAACTTGATGTGAAAGAGGAAAATATAGGAAGGAAAAATGCTTTAATATTTTCTTTAAAAAAAAGCCCACATTAAAAGGCTGAAAATAGGGAAAAAATGCAAAAAATCCTAAATTATAATCCCGAAGATAGGCTTTAAAAATCCGCGATAATTCTGATGATGTGCTCAAAAAATTGTCTCAAAAAATCCAGTATAACAGACCAGAAGATATCCTTCAATAATATCTTTGAAAATACCTCCCACAAAAGGGGGTCAACATTATGAATATTCATGAAGCTCATAAAACACGAAATAAATGTTCGATTCGATTCAGACTTAGTACATCTTAACATTTCCATGAACAAAGGATCTGTTATAAAGATGGTCGAGATTGAACCATTCCTTCTGGTACCTCCCTCACAAAGGGTCAAAGTTTTGAATAACCAAAACGGTTATAAAATCTGAAATAAGCATCCGGTTCTCTTCATTTTTTAAAAATGCCATTATTTCTACTAGCACAAAATTTGCTGTGAAGATGGGATGTATCGATAGATAGACTCCTTCTGATACCTCCCCCACAAAGGGTCAAAATTTTGAATATCCATGAAAGCTCATAAACGCGAAAAAGGCCTGAAGGCCTTTTCTTTAAAATTCCACGTTAAAAAGCTTGAAGAGTTGCCTTAATTTTTTTACCGTTAATGGCTGGCCAGATATCATTTGAAATATTCTTTAAATATCCAGAATTTTATTATACCCCCGGTCATATGGCAACAGAGGGTATATATCCTTTGATACGGCCAAAACATTCCTCATCGAAATAACGGGTTTACACCCAAGGCCTCTTTGAACCAAATCCGTTTCAAGACATTTAGAGTCGATCTAGCGATGTCAGTCTGCCTCTCTGTCTGGCTGGTGCGCCCGATAACTCTCGAAAGGAGTATCCGATTTAATCGAAACTTTCTATATCGTATAATTATTATCAAACTTAGATCGAGTTGGGAGATGGGCGATATCGGTACACTGTTTCTGCTACATCAACCCCCACCCCCCCCCCCCCCCCATAAAACATTAAAAACAAATAAAAAAGCAATAAGTTCGGCCGGGCCGAACTTTGAATACCCTCCACCACTTGAAACGAATTTTGCAATTTTCAAAAAATAAAATCCGTTAAAAATTCTGTTAAAATCTTAAAAATACAGAATGTAGCCGTTATATTAGGGTCTATACGACGACGTGGATCTGCAACATCAAAATACCGAATATAGGGAGGTACTATTATATGGGGCTATACCAAAACGTGGACCTGCACAGACAGTTTTCTGTCATAGGCTGTAGAGATCATTTCGACCTTCAAATACCAAATTTAAAACAATTCCGGTAAATAATATCTCTAAAATCATCAAAATACCGAATATCGGCAGGTACCGTTATTATGATGGCTATACGAAGACGTGGACCTGCACAGACTATTTTCTGTTATAGGCTATAGTATCCATTACGAACTGTAAATGCCAAATTTTAAACAATTCCGGTGAATAATATCGCTAAAATCATCAAAATACCGAATATCGGGAAGTATCTCTAAATGGGGGCTATACGAAGACGTAGACTTGAAAGGACAATTTCTTGTCTTAGGCTGTAGTATCCTTTATGAACTTCAAATATCAAATTTGAAACAATTCCAGCGAATAATGTCGCTAAAATCATCAAAATACCGATTATCGGGAGGTACCCTTATATGAGGGCTACACCAAAACGAGGACCTACATGGCCCATTTTCAACACAAAAAGTTCTGCAAACATAACATACATTTGAGTAAAATTTCTACCTCAATTCGTTCGGAAGCTAGAGTGATTTCCACAGACGGACGGACATCGCTAAATCGACATAGAATTTTATCCTGATCAAGAATATATATACTTTGTGGGGTCTAAAATCTGAATTTCGTGGTGTTACAAACGGAATGCCAAACTTTATATACCCTCAATACAATGGTGGAGGGTATAAAAAATGCTTTACTGCACAGAAAGAGGAAGAATGAAAGAAAATGGACAATATCGGTCTTCTCCATAAAGTTCGTCCTCCACAAAGTACCTTTCCCTTAAAGGTATGCTTTAAAAAATTAAAAAACTAGAAATATGAATCTTTGAAATTTTCTATAATTTAATCCAATATCTTAGACTTAATATTTTGTATTCCTATTCTGAATATCTGTGTTTTCATTTAATTTCGAATATGAGCTCAATATTGTATATTCAAAAATTTCAAAAAAAAAAAAAATAATAATAAGTAAATAAATAAATTTTGCTTGTTATTGCATAAAATGCTAAAACACACACATACACACCTATAAAGTGACCAAAGCAATAAACATCAGCAGCAAACTAACCAATTTTACAAAATGGTCAACGTAAATGGGTCAATTGAATATCTCTTAAATGAATAACTAAATTCAATGTCTGCAAATATAAAACAAATTTTGTTATAAAATTTTATTTTATTCAATTAAGCAATGAATTGAATGTTGTAAAATTTATTAACTAGAAAAATTATTTGCGATAAATGGGATATATAAAAAATTTTTAAATAATAATTGGCCATGAAGGTGGAGAAAGGGGTGAGGACATATATTACAAAATTAAAACATAAGAAATTAAGGAAACTAGAATTTTTATTTAACCGATAACAAGATTTCCAATGTCACAACATTCCGATAACAATATTTCCTAAAGAAAATATTGTCGATTACAAGATTTTCAACAGAAAATATTGCCGATAACAAGATTTTCAATCGAATATATTGTCGATAACAATATTTTCATTCGAATATATTGTCGATAACAATATTTTCAATCGAATATATTGTCGATAACAATATTTTCAATCGAATATATTGTCGATAACAATATTTTCAATCGAATATACTGTCGATAACAATATTTTCAATCGAATATATTGTCGATAACAATATTTTCAATCGAATATATTGTCGATAACAATATTTTCATTCGAATATATTGTCGATAACAATATTTTCATTCGAATATTTTGTCGATAGCAATATTTTCAATCGAATATATTGTCGATAACAATATTTTCAATAGAAAATATTGTCGATAACAATATTTTCAATAGAAATCATTGTCGATAACAATATTTTCAATAGAAATCATTGTCGATAACAATATTTTCAATAGAAATCATTGTCGATAACAATATTTTCAATAGAAATCATTGTCGATAACAATATTTTCAATAGAAATCATTGTCGATAACACTATTTTCAATAGAAATCATTGTCGATAACAATATTTTCAATAGAAATCATTGTCGATAACAATATTTTCAATAGAAATCATTGTCGATAACAATATTTTCAATAGAAAATATTGTAGATAACAATATTTTCAATAGAAAATATTGTCGATAACAATATTTTCAATAGAAAATATTGTCGATAACAATATTTTCAATAGAAAATATTGTCGATAACAATATTTTCAATAGAAAATATTGTCGATAGGAAAATACTGTAGAAAATATTATCGATAACAAGATTTTCATTAGAAAATACTGTCGATAACAATATTTTCAATAGAAAACAATGTCGATAACAATATTTTCAATAGAAAACAATGTCGATAACAATATTTTCAATAGAAAACAATGTCGATAACTTTTAAAAATATTGAAAATATTGTCGATAACAACATTTTCCTACAGAAAATACTGTCGATAACAACATTTTCCTACAGAAAATATTGTCGATAACAAGATTTTCCTGTAGAAAATATTGTCGATAACAAGATTTTCCTGTAGAAAATATTGTTGATAACAAGATTTTCCTGTAGAAAATATTGTCGATAACAAGATTTTCCTATAGAAAATATTGTCGATAACAAGATTTTCCTATAGAAAATATTGTCGATAACAAGATTTTCAATAGAAAATATTATCGATAACAAGATTTTCAATAGAAAATATTGTCGATAACAAGATTTTCAATAGAAAATATTGTCGATAACAAGATTTTCAATAGAAAATATTGTCGATAACAAGATTTTCCTATAGAAAATATTGTCGATAACAAGATTTTCCTATAGAAAATATTGTCGAAAATATTGTCGATAACAAGATTTTCCTATAGAAAATATTGTCGATAACAAGATTTTCCTATAGAAAATATTGTCGATAACAAGATTTTCCTATAGAAAATATTGTCGATAACAAGATTTTCCTATAGAAAATATTGTCGAAAATATTGTCAATAACAAGATTTTCCTATAGAAAATATTGTCGATAACAAGATTTTCCTATAGAAAATATTGTCGATAACAAGATTTTCCTATAGAAAATATTGTCGATAACAAGATTTTCCTATAGAAAATATTGTCGATAACAATATTTTCCTATAGAAAATATTGTCGATAACAAGATTTTCCTGTAGAAAATATTGTCGATAACAAGATTTTCCTATAGAAAATATTGTCGATAACAAGATTTTCCTATAGAAAATATTGTCGATAACAAGATTTTCCTATAGAAAATATTGTCGATAACAAGATTTTCCTATAGAAAATATTGTCGATAACAAGATTTTCCTATAGAAAATATTGTCGATAACAAGATTGTCTGTAGAAAATATAATAGATAACAATTTTTTTCCATCGAAAATATTATCGATAAAAATATTTTCATTAGAAAATATTGTCGATATGGTTATGATTATGGTTTATGGTTTTATGTTTTTTTTTTAACAAAAAGATTTTTTTATACCTAAGTTGCTATTCAAGTAATATTCCTTCTGATCTGTTTTCAATTATCCTTCCTTTCTCAACCCCACTGACCTCCAATGTCACAAAGGTCCCGACATTGTCCTATTGTTGTGTGTATTATTGTTTCTCTAAGTGGCAGAGACAATTTTTATTTTTTTATTTTTTTGGATATTTTTTTGCTTATCATAGCACAAAAGTCCTTAAGTTAATATTCTGTTTATTAATGTAATCTGATTTTTGTTTATTAAATTTGCACCCACCCTAAATGGCATTTGCCATACTGCGCGCCGCTACACAAACTGTCACTACTGTGTCATATCACTTTATTGCGAGTTCGTGTGTGTGTGTGTGTGGATGTGCGATGACACACAACATTATGCGAATCAGCTTGTCATTTTGGTCCAGTGCTGTTTGCTTTTTTTGCACAGCCATGGAAAAAGGACTCATTTCATTGAATTCTTTTTTTTTCTGGAATTATGAATGAAAATGTTTCGTGGTGTGTGTGTGTGCACGCCTCACTCTTTGTGTTGTTGCCGGAGAACTGCTCATCTACATAGATGATATTTATGAAATTAAATTACATGAATATACACTTACATCCCGGATATACTTTTTTGCTGAGCGTGTGTGTGTGTGCCTGATGTATATCCTTGCATATTCGCATATCATGGCTGTATATATATTTTTTAATAAATATTCATAATATGAATGAATATAAAACACTTACAAAGAGATTCATTCATTTAATGTTGTATGTAAAACAATGTCCTTTGTTCCCCGTTAAAGGGTTGCATGACAAAATGAATTTGCGTTTTTGTTAATCTTAATATATATATGGAACAATTTTTTAATCCTAGATTACACAAAAATATGATATAATGAAAATACTATTAAGGCATATTTTGTGTATGGGTCTAGAATATTTATTCAAGGACCAAACGTGGATTTTTTAAAGAATATATTTGTAAAGAATATTTTTTCTACTACCAAACAAAGGCGTGGATATTTTCAACGACCAGCCAAGGCTTGGATTATTTAAAGAATATTTTTTCAACGACCTAACAGAGGCGTGGATTTTTTAAAGAATATTTTTTTCAACGAATAAAGAGACGTGGATTTTTTAAAAATATTTTTCAACTAATAAGAGAGACGTGGATTTTTTAAAGAATGTTTTTTCAAGGACCAAACACAAACGTGGATTTTTCAAAAATATTTTTTCAAGCACTAAGAGAAACGTGGATTTTTTAAAATATATTTTTTCAAACACTAATAGAGACGTGAATTTTCTAAAGAATGTTTTTACAAGGACCATTACAGACGTGGATTGTTTTTAAGATTATTTTTCAAAGACCATTACAGACGTCGATTTTTTAAAGAATATTTTTTCCAAGCCCAACAGAGGCCAGGGGTTTTAAAGAATATTTTCTAAAGAAGCAATAGAGGTAAGGATTTTTTAAAGAATATTCTGTCCCTCTTACAGGCGTGGATTTTTTAAAGAATATTTTTTCTAGGATCTTTTAGACGTGAATTTTTTATATTTTTTCTAGGATCTTTCAAACGTGGATTCTTAAAAAATATTTTTTCTAGCGTCTTCCAGTCGTGGATTTTTAGACATATTTTTTCTAGTATTTTTATACGTGGATTTTTAAAAATATTTTTTCAAGGATCTTTCATATGTGGATTTTTTAAAGAATATTTTTTCAACGACCAGTAGAAGCGTGGATTTTTTAAAGAATATTTTTTCAACAACCAGTAGAAGCGTGGATTTTTTAAAGAATATTTTTACAACGATCAGTAGAAGCTTGGATTTTTTAAAGAATATTTTTTCAAAGACCATCCAAGGCGTAAATTTTTTAAAGAATATTTTTTCAACGACCATCCAAGGCGTAAATTTTTTAAAGAATATTTTTTCAACGACCATCCAAGGCGTAAATTTTATAAAGAATATTTTTTCAACGACCATCCAAGGCATGGATTTTTTAAAGAATATTTTTTCAACGACCATCCAAGGCGTGGATTTTTTTGAAGAATATTTTTTTAACGACCATCCAAGGCGTGGATTTTTTAAAGAATATTTTTTCAACCACCATCCAAGTCGTGGATTTTTTAAAGAATATTTTTTCAACGATCATCCAAGGCGTGGATTTTTTAAAGAATATTTTTTCAACGACCATCCAAGGCGTGGATTTTTTAAAGAATATTTTATCAAGGACCCAACAGAGGGTTGGATTTTTTAAAGAATATTTTTTCTAGGATCTTTCAGATGTGGATTTTCAAAGAATATTGTTTCAACAACCAACTGAGGTGTGGATTTTTAAAAACATATTTTTTCAACGACTAAAAGAAACGTGGATTTTTTAAAGAATATTTTTCCAAGGTTCATCAGAGACGTGGATTTTTTAAAGAATATTTTTTCAAGGTTCATCAGAGACGTTGATTTTTTAAAAAAATATTTTTTCAAGGTTCATCAGAGTAGTTGATTTTTTAAAGAATATTTTTTCAAGGTTCATCAGAGACGTTGATTTTTTAAAAAAATATTTTTTCAAGGTTCATCAGAGTAGTTGATTTTTTAAAGAATTGTTTGTCCTGAGGAAAATATTCTTTAAAAAATTCACGCCTCTAATGAACCTTAAAAAATGTCCTAAAAAATTCACGTCTCTAACGAACCTTGATAAAATATTCTTTGAAAAATCCACGTCTCTGATGAACCTTGAAAAAATATTTCTTAAAAAACCCACACATCTATTAGTCGCTGAAAATATTTTTTTTAAAAATCCACGTCTCTGATGAACCTTGAAAAAATATATTTTTTAAAAATCCACATCTCTGATGAACCTTGAAAAAATATTTTTTTAAAAATCCACGCCTCTATTGGTTGTTGAAAAAATATTTTTTAAAAAATCCACGCCTCTATTGGTAGCTGAAAAAATATTTATAAAAAAATCCACGCCTCTATTGGTAGCTGAAAAAATATTTATAAAAAAATCAACGCCTCTATAGGTCGTTGAAGAAATATTTTTTAAAAAATCCACGTCTATATTGGTCGTTGAAAAAATATTTTTTAAAAAATCCACGTCTCTATTGGTCGTTGAAAAAATATTTTTTTAAAAATCCATGCCTCTATTGGTCGTTGAAAAAATATTTGTTAAAAAATCCACGCCTCTATTGGTCGTTGAAATAATATTTTTTTTTAAAAAATCCATGCCTCTATTGGTCGTTGAAAAATATTTTTTAAAAAATCGACGCCTCTGTTGGTTGTTGTTATCGATAACTGGATTTTCAGTAAAAAATACTGTCGATAACTTGATTTTCCATAGGAAATACTGTCGATAAGAGGGTTTTTCAAGGAGTAAATTAAAAAAAATAATAATATTTTTTCCAGTATCTTTCAGACGTGGATTTTTTAAAAATATTTTTCTATGATCTTTCAGACGTGGATTTTTAATTAATATTTTTTCTTCAAAGCTCGTGCAGACTTTAATTTTTTAAACATATTTTTCCTGTCTGTCAAACAGTTGTCATTTAAGAAGTTTTTTCCTCATTTTGCCAAAATGCTGTGGAGGTTCAAAAACCTTACCACCCTGGCTTTGCTATTTATTCTTGCCATTGTTAATGCCTTATAAATACATCTTTTGTTTAGCTATGCTGTTATTATTCCACAGAACTACTTCGGTTGTTTTTCTGGCTCCTTTTCATGGTGTCATTCTTTCTAATAAACAAAACCGAAAAAAAATCCTCCACAGCCTTTGTCTAGTTTTAATAAATAATATTATGTTGACCCCCACCACCCCCTCGACCATTGTTGGCCTGACAACAAATGCCACTTTGCATTTTGTCTATGTGTCATTTGCAATTCTCGGCAATATTATTTATTAATATAATATTACAGTAACGGTAATAAAAGTTAATATCAATTAAGTTGCTCTATTAAATAATCTTGATGATGAGGATGAGCCAGCTAACAAACATTCATTCATTTATCCTGCTGATGCCAAAGGATGGAAGCAAATAGAGCATGGCTATTGTTTCAATATCTTATCCTTACTTATTCCCATTATAATAAACAATTGCGTTTATAAGCCTCTGATAAAGCTCCCGAACAATACAAATATTTATCATAACTACCATCTGGAGTATTATCTTTGAGTAGAACAACAACAGCAGCAACAAAAACAGCAACAAAACAAAGCGGATTCTTATCTATGCGAATAGGCAGCAAGGCAATAGCAAATATTGCAACCTTTCCACTTATTTTTGTTTTTTTTTTTTTTTTTTCTCCTCCATAGCTCTTGAGGCTAACGACCTTCTCTCAAAAAGGGTCTCCTCCTTATTTGCCGTCCGCTTCTCCTATCTTTTTTCCTCGCCTAATGTATTCATGAAATTAATTAAATTTCATAGTAATCTTCAAAATAATGACCTTTCGTTTGAATAAATTTATGATAATGCCAAAGTTATCTGCAATTTGGTAAAGTGACCGGTTATTGTTAATAAGTATTAGTGGAAGGATCAAAATAAGGAGGTCTTGTTTTTCTAATTTTTATACCCTCAGCCATATGGCTAGAGAGGGGTGATATATCATATGATACGGCCAAAATGTGCCTCATCGAAATAACGGTTTTAGATTCTAGGTCTCTTTGGACCAAATCCATTTTTAAAGAATATTTTTTCAAGGGCCAATAGAGACGTGGATTTTTTAAAGAATATTTTTTCAAGGGCCAACAGAGATGTGGATTTTTTAAAGAATATTTTTTCAACAACCAACAGAGACGTGGATTTTTTAAAGAATATTTTTTCAACAACCACCAGAGACGTGGATTTTTTAAAGAATATTTTTTCAACAACCAACAGAGACGTGGATTTTTTAAAGAATATTTTTTCAACAACCAACAGAGACGTGGATTTTTTAAAGAATATTTTTTCAACAACCAACAGAGACGTGGATTTTTTAAAGAATATTTTTTCAACAACCAACAGAGACGTGGATTTTTTAAAGAATATTTTTTCAACAACCAACAGAGACGTGGATTTTTTAAAGAATATTTTTTCAACAACCAACAGAGACGTGGATTTTTTAAAGAATATTTTTTCAACAACCAACAGAGACGTGGATTTTTTAAAGAATATTTTTCAACAACCAACAGAGACGTGGATTTTTTAAAGAATATTTTTTCAACAACCAACAGAGACGTGGATTTTTTAAAGAATATTTTTTCAACAACCAACAGAGACGTGGATTTTTTAAAGAATATTTTTTCAACAACCAACAGAGACGTGGATTTTTTAAAGAATATTTTTTCAACAACCAACAGAGACGTGGATTTTTTAAAGAATATTTTTCAACAACCAACAGAGACGTGGATTTTTTAAAGAATATTTTTTCAACAACCAACAGAGACGTGGATTTTTTTAAAGAATATTTTTTCAACAACCAACAGAGACGTGGATTTTTTAAAGAATATTTTTTCAACAACCAACAGAGACGTGGATTTTTTAAAGAATATTTTTTCAACAACCAACAGAGACGTGGATTTTTTAAAGAATATTTTTTCAACAACCAACAGAGACGTGGATTTTTTTAAAGAATATTTTTTCAACAACCAACAGAGACGTGGATTTTTTAAAGAATATTTTTTCAACAACCAACAGAGACGTGGATTTTTTTAAGAATATTTTTTTAAGGTTCATCAGAAACGTCTTGTTTTTCTAATCTTTATACCCTCAGCCATATGGCTAGAGAGGGGTGATATATCATCTGATACGGCCAAAATGTGCCTCATCGAAATAGCGCTTTTAGACCCTAGGTCTGTTTGAACCAAATCCATTTCAGGATATTTGGAGTCGATCTAGCGATGTCCGTCCGTCCATTCGTCTGTCTGGCTTACTGGTGCGCACAATAAATCTCGAAGGGAGTATCCTATTTAGTCCAAACATGGTACATAGTAATATTATTTGCAAACTTAGATCGAGTTCGGACATGGGCAAAATCGGTCCACCCCCTCTGGTACCTCCCACACAAAATGTCATCATTTTCAAATAAAATAATTTACTGCACAGAAAGAGAATGGATAATCCAACTTTGCTTCAACTTTGCAAAATTCTAATATTTGCATCACGGCTAGATCAGGTGGGAAAATGGACAATATCGGTCCACTCCATCAGGTACCTCCCCCACAAAGGGTCATAATTTTGAATAATTACAACTCTTATAAGTTGTAATATAAGAGTCCGATTGTCTTCAAATTTTACACATCTCAATAATTTTATTAATCCAAGGTCTGGTGTGAAAATAAAATTTATCCTTATGGTACCTCCCCCACAAAGGTCGAATTTTTCAAAAAAAAAAAAAAAAACTATTTTCTGCACAGATAGAGAAAGGATAATCCAATTTTGCTCCAACTTTGCAAATCCTAATATTTGCATCAGTGCTAGGCCAGGTGGGAAAATGGACAATATCGGTCCACTCCATCAGGTACCTCCCCCACAAAGGGTCAAAATTTAGAATAATTACAACAATTATAAAATGTGATGTAAGAGCCCGATTGATTTCAAATTACAGACATCGCAATATTTTTATTAACCCAAGGTCTGGTGTGAAAATGGAAAATATCGGTCCACTCCTTCTGTTACCTCCCCCACAAAAGGTCGAAATTTTTAAAAAAAAAATAAATTATTTTACTGCACAGAAAGAGAAAGGTTAGTTCGATTTTGCTCCAACTTTGCAAATCCTAATATTTGCATTAGTGCTAGGCCAGGTGGGAAAATGCACAAAATCGGTTCACTCCATCAGGTACCTGCCCCACAAAGGGTCAACATTTTGAATAATTAAAACTGAATAACTAAAATGCGATATAAGAGTCCGATTGTCTTCAAATTTTACACATCTCAATAATTTTATTAACCCAAGGTCTGGAGTGAAAATAAAAACTCATTCTAGTACCTTCCCCACAAAAGGTCAAAATTTTCAAAAAATATATTTTTTGCACAGAAAGAGAAAGGATAATCCGATTTTGCTCCAACGTTGCAAATCCTAATATTTGCTTCTGTTCTAGGTCGGGTTCAAAAATGGACAAAATCGGTGCACTGTGTTAAGTATCTTCCCAAACACGGGTCAAAATTTTGAATAATTACAACTCTTATAAAATGTGACGTAAGAGTCCGATTATCTTCAAATTTTACACATCTCAATAATTTTATTAACCCAAGAACTGGTACCTTCTGGTACCTCCCCCACAAAGGGTCAAAATTTGGAATATTCATGAGGCTCATAAAACGCGAAATTAACATCCGATTTTATTCAAACTCAGCACATCAAAATATTTATATCAGCACAAGGTCTGTCATAAATATGAACGAGATCGGACAATTTCTCCTGGTACCTCCCCCACAAAGAGTCAAAGTATTAAATAACAAAAATGATCATAAAATCCGAAATAAGCATCGAACTTCCTTCATATTTCACACTTCCCATTTTTTCTACTAACACAAGATCTGCTGTGAAGATGGAATATATCTGTCTACTCTTTAAGGTACCTCCCTCACAAAGGGTCAAAATTTTGAATATCCATGAA
>NW_026712311.1:1787794-1817794 GCF_030504385.1 Musca domestica | reverse complement strand
AATATTATGGTGTGAAATTTTTGAACTATATCGGTCACTTCCTTCACTTTATGCAGGATATGTGATAATTTTTATAAAATCTTTAAGTGAGGTACTAGATATAGTCACCCAAAGTATTCCATTTTCATACTTCCATTTAATACAGACAAAAATATTGGTATGGGCAAAATTACAAGAAAATCCAACATTTATATCCAATTTTATGCGAAATCATATTCGTCGCAGGTTTCTGGTTGCGAAAAATAACGAAAAACGCTAATTTGCTTCGCAAGTTATGACAGAAAAAAAATACCGAAAATTGTGACCCTCTGTGGTGAGGTACCAGAAGGGGTTTGCAGATATATATTATCTCCACAACAGATCTTGTGTTACTTAAAAATGTTGGTATGAAATTTGAAGAAAGTTGCATGCTTATTTTGCTTTCTTTGGGCGTTTTGTTTTTCAAAATCTTGAAAGCTATGCGGGGGAGGTACCAACACAGATCTTGTGTTGATGAAAATATTGAGATGTACCAAGTCTGAAATAGAATCGGGTATTAATTACGCTTTTTATGAGCTTCATGGATATTCAAAATGTTGACCCCTAGTGGGGGAGGTACCATTTCATATTTACACCAGACCTTGGGTTAATGACAATATTGTGATGTGTGAAATATGAAGAGAACCGGACACTTATTTCGGATTTTCTAATCGTTTTGGTTATGCAAAACGTTGACCCTTTGAGGGGGAGGTAAAGGAATAATCCGATCTCTACTATTTTTATTACAGATCTTGTGTTGATGGAAATATTGAGATGTGCCAAGTCTGAACGAATCGGATATTCATTTCGAGTTTTATGAGATATATGGATATTCAAAATTCTGGCCTTTTGTGGGTGAGATACCAGAAGGAGTGGACCGATATATCCCATCTTTACACCCAATGTTGTGTTAATAGAAACATTGGGAAGTGCCGAAAATAATTTGATGCTTATTTCGCGTTTTATGAGCTTCATGGATATTCAAAATGTTTACCCTCTGTGAGGGAGGTACAAGAAGGAATGGAGCGATATAACCCATCATCACAGGAGATCTTGCGTTAGTAGAAATAATGAGATGTGTGAAATAGGAAAAGCACCAAATGCTTATTTCGGATTTTATAATCGTTTTGGTTATGCAAAACTTTGACTCTTTGAGGGGGAGGTACCAGAAGGAAGGGTCCGATCTCTACCACCTTTATAACAGATCTTGGAATCTGATGTTAATATTGCGTTTATGAGCTTCATGGGTATTCAAAATTGTTATCTCTTTGTGGGGGAGGTACCAGAAGGAGTGGACCGATATATTCCAACTTCACACCAGACCTTGAATTGATAAAAATATAGAGATGTGTGTAATTTGAAGACAATCGGACTCTTACTTCACATTTTATAATTGTTATAATTATTCTAAATGTTGAACCATTGTGGGGGAGCTATTTGATAGCGTAGACCAATATTGTCCATTTTCACACCTAACCTAGCTCTGATGCAAATATTAGAATTTGCAAAGTTGAAGCAAAACTGGATTATCATTTCTATTTCTGTGGAGTTAATTATTTTCTTTGAAAATGTTGACATTTTTTGTAAGAGGTACCATAAAGAGTGAACCGATATTGCCTATCTTCGAATTAGATCTTAGCTTGACAATAATATTAACATGTATCAAGTTTGGACCAAATCGGACACTCCCTTCTAGAGTTATGGTGACACACCAATCAGACAGACGGACGCTATATCGACTCCAAATGTCCTGAAACAGACTTGGTCCCTAAAGACCTAGGGTCTAAAACCGTGTTTTTCGATGAACAGACACTAAGATTGAAGCCGATTGAAGCACAAATTTAATGTCTCGGGGAGTACTTTCCAAATATACGGAGCATATAACCAAAAAGGCTTTCAGATTTAGGAATTTCTCGAATTTTTTAAAAATTATCGGAGGAGGTTACAGACAAAAGTGTACACTGAACAGAAACGAAAAATGAAGCGGGGTGGCTAGCCACAAATGAAAGGTCTCGAGGAGAACTTTCCGAATGTATGGACGTTATAGGCAAAAATAATTTCAGGCTTAAAATGTTTTCGAATTTTAAGTAGGGTTTTGGGGCTATTTGTCTCCAATAATTTTAAATTTTTTTTTATAGAAGTACGACAGGTCCTCTTGGAAATGAACAAATTCCAATATTGGGTACATAATTAAACCTTATTTTTAAAAACAATTTGTAATCGACGTCACTAGAGCTTCACTTCGATAAAGATATTGCCTTGGCTGTTGGTCTTTCATCTTCGAAAATTGCCTAGATTGGTTATCTCTTTTTGAGAAAGTACTACTCGATTGAATTTGAAGATGGGCTATTTAAAATACATTTGTAAATAAGTAAGTGTTTTTTTTTTTTTTTTTTTTTTTTTTTTGTTTCTTGTCATTTAAGCGTCGATTAACTTTATAAGTCTATTAAGATTTTTGTATTTTTCAAATAAAACCATTTCTTAACTATTTCAAATATAGTTTCCAAATTATAGCATAAAAGCTTGTTAAATATCAAAATAACTGACCAAAACATATATAAACGTTAATATAGGAAACAAATACCAATAAACTCACCTTTAACAATTTCCTTTTCCTTGAATTTTCAAAACATAAATGCTTTTTCAGCCAAAACTGCTTCCCTTCCAATTTGTAAAGGTCTCTTAGTAGGCACGCTAACACTATCACACACAAGATAATTCGCGCCAATTTTTATTAATTTCTATTTTTTACTCTTTCACAACCACCAAACAACTACGATTTGTTTTTTATTACCGATTAATTCTCTACTCACAACGAACATTCTCGAATTTCTTTAATTTCTATTCACACACGCACACACACCCGTTTACCGATGCTCCACACGATGGCTCTGTCGACATTCTGTCTCATAAAATCGACTACTTATTTTGCCAAAAATTGCACTTAAATAACAACAAATACACGCATTTGTTACTCTTTACACTTGTCTCTCACTACTTCTTCTTTGTTGCTCCACACATGAGGTAGGTGAACTTTTTTCTTAAACACCATTGCAGGCTTTTTTGCATCATTCATCTATTGCAAGGGGGTGGAAGGGGGTACAACTCTTCTCAATAAACATTCACACACATATACACATAATGTTCTTTACACCACTCTTCAATCTAGTCTACCTTTCCACTTTACTAAGGTCACAATTTTGTCAAAGAATTTTGGCGCAAAAATGTCTACCTTCTCATTGTTCCCATTGTTATTCTCAAATTTACTCTCTTCCCCTTTTCGCCACTCGGAACCTAGACAGTTATAATGAGGAGAGTGCAGTATTAATTGATTTGACCATTTTTAAAGCTCTAGACTTCATCTGGCAGAAGTTTTTTGAAGAACATCAACGAGAGCAGCCAACACTGGAACAGAAGGGGGTGAAGGGGAGTCTCATTACCTTTTCTTTATTAATTGCACTAGTTCATCGAGATTTGTGTTTAACTTCAACAAATGCAAATGCCATAACTTAATTCATTTTTCTTTTTTTCTACGAATTTCACACACTTCCCGAAACCGATTTTATAACAAGGAAACGAACGACACACCGAATGAATTCTCAATAATTTTTGGCTTTCGAATGCCAGAAATGTAATTTATTTTTCATGTCTAGCAATCCCAACACAAATTTATACATTATTTCAACTTAGAATTAACAAATACGTCGATTACAATTCATTAAATTGCCATTTGAATTATTTTTGGCAATTTATTTCACAAAACCTTGGAGCCTTTCACGAAAATATGCGAACGAATTTAAAGTCTAACAAAAACTGACTAGAAACCTCGAAAAATGAAAAATGCAAAAGTAAGTCGTAGAAAAAAATAACTGTTAAATGCATGCATATGTGTGTATGGCAAGTGCTCCCACTCTCCTGTTTTAGAATTGCACATTATTTTATTTCTCGCTCACTCTCTCTCTCTAATGTTGTTAGATAGAGTTGGAGAGCATTGATGATCCATTTCTCACACACTCCGCTCTATGCAAATATAAAGTGGGGGGAATTGCATGGCAGGTGGAGAATAATAATGAGAAATAAGGAGAAAATGCTTGCTAGGGCAATGACCGCTCTCAAGTAGGGCTGCCATATAATTTGAATGAAAAATCCTGAAAATGACTATAAATGGAACAAAATATAAAAAAGTCAAATATATTTAAAAAAAAAATCAACAAATTGATATGAGCACATTTTAAGTATATGTAAAAAGTATTTTAATCATTAAATACGTAAATTAAACATGAACGTTATAGTTTTTATAAATAAATACAAAGTATATTAGGAAGGATTTCGCATTAAAGTGCCTATTTTGCTATGACAATACGAAGGTTTATGCGAACAATTTAAGATCACATTTGGAATGGTATTTTTTTGTTCGCATGTTATTTTTTCTCAAGCCGAAATAATTCCTGAAATTTTGATATTGAAAATTTTGTGTTTCAAATCAAATATTACATTCTAATAACGAATTGTATACTTTTCATTTTTTTTAATTTCATGAAAACCAAAAACATTAGTTCTTAAAATACTAAATAGATAATTTTACTTTTACATCTTCTTTAAAAAAAACCCGGAAATATAAATTTGTAAACGGTACCTCCTAATATTCGGCATTTGAATTAGTTTAAAATTTCATATTTTAAATTGAGAATCGGTATTACGGCCCATACTTATGAAGGACCATGTCTTTGTATAGTTGACATCTTGTTTAAGACATTTTATTTAAGGGATTAAGATATTTTATTTTTCTACGAAATTTTTTGGAAATTTTTCAAGTTCCTTCAAAATGGTGGATGGTATAAAAAGTTCAGCCCGGCCGAATTTATCCCCTTTTTTGCTAGTTTTTCCTTAAGGAGCGTAATACCTAATACCTTGGCAAAGGCGTAGTGGGTCTATGTTTCTTAACAAGATAATATCCAAATCTAAACTGATTTCAATATATTTTGACAAAATTTATTTTTAGTCCAAATTCCGCCACACATTCAAAATTTCATTGAAATTGCAGAAACATGTCTGGTTTAGTGTATCAAATATCTGAAATCTGCCGAAAATATATATGTTGCTATATCCAAATCTGAACCGATTTCAATATAATTTGGCAGATTTATTTTTGTATTAGATTCCATCACTTATTTCGAATTCCATTAGAATCGGACACAACTGTCGTTTTTGGTACATCAAATATGTGAAATCAACTGAAAATATATATGGGAGCTATATCGAAATCTCAACCGATTTCAATATAATTTGGCAGATTTACCAGTCCACATTTGAAGATTTTATCTACAACCGATCAATATATATGTGCATTGAAAATCTGAATTCCAGTTAAATATAAAATTTTACAAAATTTATATAGCCTATGTTACTTTCAGGCGATGCTGTAATACATATGGAAATATTCAGGAAAAACTCTCTTCAGCGGTTTTTGAGTCTATAAATTACAAACAAACAATCGAACGTACCAACATTATCCTCTTTAATAGATATAGATTTTGCGAGTCGGGGTCCCTTTGTATGTGGTCAAAAACAACTATTTTGGGGTTTTGGGTTTTAATCAAAATAATGAAACTAACTTTCGAATTTTTCACAACACTATTGGATACAAATTTTAGGGACTCACAATGAAATTTCATTCAGATTATTTCTTCCTGTGACACTTTACTAACAAAAAAATATTAAGAGAGACTTTGATTTAGAATTGCAATCTGCTTAATTAGCAGTAAATAACGTAAACTTATACAATTCAGAATGACGATTTATTAAAATCTATTAAACGAAAATAAGTGAATTATCCTGTGATTCTATATCACAAAAAAATTAAAATGTGGGTAGAATATATCCTCTTTTGAAGCTTCAATCCTAAAACGAAATATTAGGTTATTTCCACGCATAACATCGAACAAAAATCCTAGGAAAGTTGATAAAAAAAAAAATTGGAAATAGTTTCGCGTTTTTGACAACGTTTCCGAGGGTCAGATGTGCCACATTTCTAAAGAAGTGATTTCGTCGGAAATAAAATTTTCAGTAATAAGAATATTTGCGCATTCATGGAGATTTTTATGTGTTTTATGACCCATTTCTCCCGGCAAATATTATTTGATGGCCATCCAAAATCATGAGCTTCTGTTCTGTTTCAAATTCTAGCCCTATGCAAAATTCAAAACCCATTGAGTTGATTTGGCTAAATACATCTAATCTAAATGATAAATCAGCAACAAATTCAGTTGTTGATCCATTTCTTCTCCTAAATATCTGGCGATCATCTTTCCCAATTTTAAGCCTACCCCTAACTCCTTGCTAAATTTCGTGGAGATTGGACCATAATTGCGACATGTATTATAAATTAATATGGATAATAAATTAACATGGACGGAGGAACACACATAGCAAGATCGACTCAGCTCGGCGAGATAGGACGATACATATATTAAACTTAGTGGATCTAGTACCGCTATTTCGCGGTGTTACAAACTTTTTGGCCTAATTATAATTACAATATCCCAAGGATATTCAAATATAAAAAGTACCCTTTTGGTGGAACTGAAGAAAAAATTGTTTAATGTCTATTTAATTTTTTTTTCAATTTAAAATATATTTATATGTTCGCATTTTAATTTTTTCACATTTTTTAAATGTAATTTGGATATAATGAAAAGGATTTATTTCGCTTTTAGAACATAAAATTTGATTTGAAATATGGGAATTGACATGTTTTTTCAATAATAACAAAATTTAAGGATTTTTTCGACATTAATTTTTTTCGGCCATCAAATTTTTGATTTATTTTGAAAATTGAAAAACGCAATTGGTATGGAGTTTTTATTTCGCATCTATCTTCGTATTCGGCACTTAAATGCGAAATTCTACTTCATATATATTTTGTATTTATTTATGAAATATACATCTTTTTTGCTTAATTCTAATTTGAAATAAAAAAAGTTGCATATATATTTAAATGTGCTGATTATTTTTGTTTCTTGAGGATTTTTTAAAATAGATTTAATATGTTTTTTTTCTATTCATAGTCATTTTCAGAATTTTTTGATTAAAATTAGATGGCAACCCTTCTGGAGAGCGGTCATTGCCCTACCAAAATGTTTCTCCTTATTTCTCATTATTATTCTCCACCTGTCATGCAATTCCTCCCACTTTATATTTGCATAGAGCGGAGAGTGTGAGAAATGGATCATCGATGCTCTCCAACTCTATCTAACAACATTAGAGAGAGACGGAGAAATAAAATAAGTGCAATTTCAAAACGGGAGAGTGGGAGCACTGAGCATACATACATATGCATGTATTTAACATTGTTAACAGTCATTTTTAATTTCGCTTCCTTCAGAGACTTCCTTTTTGGAGTTTGGAGTCAGTTATTGTTAGACTTTAAATTCGTTCGCATATTTTCATGAAAGGCTCCACGGTTCTGTTAAATAAATTGCCAAAACTAATGAAACAGACAATTTAATGCCTTACAGTCGGTGTATTTGTTAATTCTAAGTTGAAATAATGTATAAATATGTGTTGGGATTGCTAGACAAGAAAAATAAATTACATTTCTAGTAGACGAAAGCCAAAAATTGTTGAGAATTCATTCGGCGTGTCGTTCGTTTTCTTATAATAAAATCGGTTTCGGGAGGTTTGTGAATTTCGTAATAAATATGAAAAGGAAAAAGGTTGTGGCATCTGCATTTGTTGAAGTTGAACACAAATCTCGGTGGACTAGTGCAGTTAATGAATAAAAGATAAAGAGACTGCCCTTCACCCCTTCATTTCCATTGTGGCTAGAGCTTGTTGATGTGTTGAAAATAACTTCTGCTAGATGAAGTCGAGAGCTTCAAATATGGTCAAATCAATTACTACTACACTCTCCTCATTATTACTGTTTAGTTTCCGAGAGGGGAAAAAGGGGAGAGTGTACATTTGAGAATAGCATTGGGGGTAATGGAAGGGTTGGCATTTTTGCGCCAAAAGTTTTTGACAAAAATTGTGAAAGAGGGAAGGTTGATTAGATTAAAGAGTGGGGTAAAGAACATCATATGTATGTGTGTGTGAATGTAAATCAAGAAAAATGGTGCCCCCTTCCACCCTCTTTCCATAGACTCTTTTGATGCAAAAAAGGCGGCAATGGTGTTTAAAAAAAAACAGTTTCACTTACCTCATGCGTGGAGCAACAAAGAAGTAGTGAGAGGGAGAGACAAGTGCAAAGAGTAGCAAATGCGTGTATTTGTTGTTATTTAAATGCAATTTTTGGCAAAATAAGTAGTAGATTTAATGAGACAGAACGTCGACAGAGTCATAGTGTGGAGCATCGGTAAACGGGCATGTGTGTGTGAAAAGAAATTAAAAATTGGCGCGAATGATGATGTGTGAAATAGTGTTTGTGCGCCTACAAAGAAACCTTTGCAAATTTAATGGGAAGTAGTTTTAGCATTAAAAAAAGCATTAACTTTTTAGAATTTAAAGAAAAAGGAATTTGTGAATGGTGAGTTTATTGATATTTATTCCCTATATTAACAATTTATGTAGTTACCCTTTTTGGTCAGTTATTTTAATAATTAAAAAGCTCTAATGCTATAAATTGGGAAATCTATTTGAAATAGGTAAAAATGGTTTTGCTTGAAAAAAATTAATAATGTCCTTTTTAAATGAAGCGACGATAAGTGTCAGTAAACATTTCCAAGAAAATATGCATTTTAAATAGTCTATCTTCAAATTCAATCTAAGAGTACTTTCTGGGAGAGTATCAAAAAGAGAAAGCCAATCTTCGACGATGTACGACCAACAATTAAGACTATATGAGTATCGAAGTGAAAAAGGAAATTCCTACAAGATTATGTGATTATTTTTTAAAGACTATCAGTAAACGTAGATTTTTTCAAGAACTATCCGTAAACGTGGATTTTTTAAAAATATTTTTTCAAGGACCAAACATGGATTTTTTAAAAATATATTTTCAAGGACCAAACATGGATTTTTTAAAAACATTTTTTCAAGGACCAAACATGGATTTCATAAAAATATTTTTTCAAGGACCAAACATGGATTTTTTAAAAATATTTTTTCAAGGACCAAACATAGATTTTATAAAAATATTTTTTCAAGGACCAAACATGGATTTTTTAAAAATATTTTTTCAAGGACCAAATGTGGATTTTTTAAAAATATTTTTTAGGGTCTATTCTCAAATGTAGGGTTTTAAAAATATTTTTCAGGGTCTATTCACAAACGTGGGGTTTTAAAAATATTTTTCAGGGTCTATTCACAAACGTGGGGTTTTAAAAATACTTTTTTTTTTGTTTTTTTTATGTTTTTCAAAAACAAAAATCGAATTTTTTCAAAATATGTATTTTTCCGGACCAAATCTGGATCTATTAAAAACTTTTTCAAAAACAAACCTGGGTTTTTAAATTTTTTTCAAGGACCAAATCTGGATTTTTTAAAAATATTTTTTTATTCAAAAACAAAACACGGATTTTTTAAATTTTCTTTTTCAATGACTAAATCTGGATTACTTAAAAATATTTCTTCGAGGACAAAACAAGAATTTTTTAGAAATATTTTTTTAAGGACAAATTGTGGACCAAACTTGGATTTAAAAAAAAAAAATATTTTTTCAGAACCATACATGGATTTTGGAAAAATATTGTTTTCAATGAGAAAACGTGGATTTTGTGAAAATATTTTTCCAGGGAGAAGACGTGGATTTTTCAAAAATATTCCTTCCAAGGACCAAAACTGGACTTTTTAAAAATATATTGTCCAAAGACCAAATTTGGATTAAAAAAAAAATATTTTGTTAAGGACCAATGGACTGGGTTTTTAAAATAATTTTTAAAGTACAAAACGTGGATTTTCTAAAATATTTTTTCAAGGAATGTAATTACTTTATCAATGACTATCCGTAAAAGATTTTTTTTAAATTTTTTTTTTCAAGGACTATCCATAAAGTGGATTTTTAAATATTTTTTTCAGGTACTATCTTTAGGACAAAACGTAGATTTTGTAAAAATATTTTTTTTTTTCAAGTAAAAATTTTTTTTCGAGTAAAAAAAATAAAGACTAAAATTGTATTAAAATATTTTTTCAAGTAAAATGTTTTAAAATATTTTTTAGGTAATTTTTTTAAAATATTTTTTCAATGACTAGCAAAATTTTTTAAAATATTTTTTCAATGCCTGTCGGTATAATGTTTTAAAATATTTTTTCAAGAACCAAACGTTGATATTTTAAAAATATTTTTTCAATGATTATCAGCAAAATTTTTTAAAATATTTTTTCAAACAAAAACTAAAGGGACTTCTTTCAAATAACTTTTTAAGAACCATCAATGGCCACCAAAGCAAACAACTTTTAAAAATTGCTATAAATAGAATATATAGTGCTAAAAGTGTGTATTTAAGTATCTTGAAAAGTTTATTTTATCAAAAAAGGGAGATTTTAATAATATTTTTTCATGGACCGACCACCAGAGATTAGAAACTTGAAATTATTACACGGACATCCAGAGTCAATATTAAAGATTTATTTAATATTATGAATATTGTTTTTTAAGGACGAATCATGTCGATTAAGCACATCTGAGTTAAATTTCATCAACCTACTTCATTTCGTTCGAAAGCTGAAGTGATTTGCACCGACGGACGGACATCGCTAAATCGACATAGAATTGAATGCTAATGAATAATACATATAGTACTTGGGGGGTCTAACATACCCTCCATGCTATGGTGGATGGTATAATAATAAAAATTTCAAAAACTCAATCGCATTCACACTCGCTTCGTCATATACAAATAGGTACTTAATTGCGAAATTCTTCTCTGATATAGTTTGTATTTATTTATAAGATATACAACTTTCATATTTAAATTACTGATTTAAAGTAAAAATACGTTTCACATTTATTTAAATATGTATTTTTTTAATTTTTTGACGATTTTTTAAAATAAATTTGATTTTTTTCATCTTTATTCTATTTAAAGTCATTTTCATGATTTTTTATTAAAATCACCTGGCAGCCCTTCTGGAGAGCGGTCTTTGCCCTAGCAGTCATTTTCTCCTTATTTCTCACTATTTTTCTCCACCTTACATGCAATTCCACCCACTTTATATTTGCATAGAGCGGAGAGTGTGAGAAGTGGATCATCAATGCTCTCCAACTCTATCTTACAACATTAGAGAGAGAGAGAGTGAGCGAGAAATAAAATACTGTGCAATTCTAAAGCAGGAGAGTGGGAGCACTGAACATACACACACATATGCATTCATTGAACAGTCAATTTTTTGATTTCGCCTTCCTTCAGAATCTCCTTTTTTGGAGTTTGGAGTCAGTTATTGTTAGACCTTAAATTCGTTCGCATATTTTCGTTAAAGGCTCCACGGTTTGGTTAAATAAATTGACAAAAATAATGAAATAGACAATTTAATGACTTATAATCGGTGTATTTGTTAATTCTAAGTTGAAATAATGTAAAAACTTGTGTTGGGATTGCTAGACAAGAAAAAGAAATTATTTTTTTGTATTCGAAAGCCAAAAATTGTTTGACAAATCATTCGGTGTGTCGTCCGTTTTCTTATTATAAAATCGGTTTCGGGAAGCGTGTGAATTTCGTAATAAAAATGAAAAATGAATTAAGTTATGGCATTTGTATTTGTTTAAGTTAAACACAAACCTAGGTGGAATAGTGCAATTAATGAATAAAAGAAAAAGAGTCTCCCCTTCACCCCCTTCATTTGCAGTGTGTCTAGAGCTCATTGATGTGCTTTAAGAATTAACTTCTGATAGATGAAGTCGTGAGCTTTGAATATGGTCAAATCATTTACTACTACACTCTCCTCGTTTTGACTGTTCTGATTTCGAGAGGGGAAAAGGGGAAGAGTGTACAGTTGAGAATAGCAATGGGATTAATGGAAAGGTTGGCATTTGTGCGCCAAAAGTTATTGACAAAAATTGTGAAAGAGGAAAGCTAGACTAGTTTGAAGAGTGGAGTAGAGAACAGCATATGTATGTGAGTGTGAATGTAAAGCAAGGAAAATGGTGCCCCCTTCCACCCTCTTTCCATATACTCTTTTGATGCAAAAAAGGCGGCAATGGTGTTTAAGGAAACAGTTTCACTTATCTCCTGAGGGGAGCAGCAATTTGTTTGGAGAGGGAGAGACAAGTGTAAAGAGTAGCAAATGCGTGTATTTGTTGTTATTGAAATGCAATTTTTGGCAAATTAAGTAGTAGATTTGATGAGACAGAACATCGACAGAGCCATCGTGTGGAGCATCGGTAAACGGGCGTGTGTGCGTGTGAAAAAAAATCTAAGAAATACGGAGTGTGTTCGTTGTGAGTAGGGAATTAATCGGTATTTATAAAAAATCATAGTTGTTTAGTATTTGTAAAAGAGACAAAAATAGAAACGAATAAAAATTCCCAACAAACCAAAACGCTTTAAAATAAGTTTGTAACAAACTTACTATCATAAGATTTAAGCTTAGAAAACTGTTATGATTACTGTTATGAAAGGCAATTTAATAATTATAGAATAATGAAAATTGAACCCTTGTGATAATATTACTAGTCAATAGTATGAAACAAGCTAGTAACTTTAATCTTAGAATAAGCTTGTTATTACTATTATGAAAGGCTTGTAAACAATTGCTGAATAAATCAAATTGAACCCTTGCTTTAATATTGCTGGTTTATAGTTTGCAACAAGCATAGAAGTCTAATTATTAACTATGCTTGAAGAAAAATAGTTTTCTTATCATATATAAATTAAACTTATCTTCGTAATAGTTTTATAAACCTTTTAATTTTATTATTTTTTATAGTTTAATTTTTATTTTGTACATTTTTATCAGGTGTATTATTAATATAAGGTATATTACTAACATAAGAAAAAAATTAATTTTTGTTTTTTGTCTTTGGAGTATATTTTTGTTTTGATTCTTGCCTATTTTTCGCGAACTGGAAAAAAGATTTTGTGCTTTTTATATATTCATCCTCGCTCAATCCAATAGAAATTGCTGCATCTATAATATTTGAAAAGAATTAGAAAAGCAAGTAAATATGTAAATTAAGAACACGTGTAAATTACTTACTTCTTATTGCTTTTGCTGAACTATGGCTGCGTACACTTTTTTTCTCCTCTGTCCCCTTCCAACACATCTTTTGCGCCAGTTCGTCTACTAGTAGCTTTCGCCAACAGTTTTTTGTAAAATTTGGAGTTTTGGCAACCGTTAACAGCTCCTTTCCCTTAGAAGAAGTTTATTATATTATTAGGTTACGGTTAATTTTCCTTTGCTACTTACAAACATATTCAAAAACTTTTTGTCTTCCTGCAATTTTTTTTCGAAATCCATAAACTCGTCTATATTTTTAAAAGGGCTTTCAGGCATCAACAACTCAACAAGCGATTTCTCCTTCTTCAATTCCTTAACTTCATTACGCAGGACATTTATTTCATGACGTAATGAAGTGACTTCATTAGTAAGCCTAATAAACATGGGTTCAATTGCTTTTGAAAAATGTGCCACCATCCCTGAAAAGAATTAGAAAAAATATCGGCAATTGGTGTCCATTATACCATCGAAATATTTCACCGAATATTTACCTTCTAGTGTCACAGGTTGTAGGGGGCCCATATTATTTAATACTGGTTGTAAGGAAGTAAGATTATGCGAGTTGTTGAATATGTTGTTGAAATTTATGTTACTGTCCTCAGTCATAGTGTATAACTGGAAAAAAGCCAAATTCATCATTTTTGTTTCTTAAAGCACAGATTTTAGTAATGTCTTTCAAGCTATGTTGGTAGGATTCTTGTGAAACTGTTAACTTAGTTGTTTGCCAAATATCAAGAAGAGACGATTCCAGTGGATTATGGAACATTGAACTCAAATTCAAAACTTTCTGTCCAATGACTTTACTATCTTGATTGCTTATTGATGACACGCGATATAGATTATTTTGAGCTTTATAATAATTATTAGGGTGGACTACTGAAAAAAATGCACATATTTTGGGTTGTGTATTATCCCTATGTGAGATGTTGATACTTTGCTCCACTAGTCGATTATATAGTTGAGCCGATATATTATTTTTTTTCTTTAAAAGCCTTTTCAACATTCCCAGCTTATTTTCAAATTTAAATGCACTAAAAGTTTCACATGATCCATATTGCAAACAATCGCTGGCTAGGTGAGTGAGACAATGAAAATTGTACGTTGAAATACTTTCGTCATAAAATTTAGGCAAATACTTCAAAAAATTCTTTAATAATGCGTCAGCGCACTTATTCTTTGATCTACATTGTTCAGGGCTTAACAAAATTCTAATAGCTAAACTCAATTGCAGAAAATGAAAATACCGCTCGTCATCCAAAATTCCTTTTAAGATAAACGGACCAACATACAAAAGAAATGTTCGCAATTCAGTTGCTTTATACCGATCAAACTCATTGAGATCTCTTGTACTTCTTCTAAACTCACGAGGAAGTTGTCCTTTTAAACACAAGAGAAGATTGTTTAATATTGTAATTTTGTCCCTTGAAAGGGATGATGTTGTATTTCTCTTTTTTATCCATGAAGTCATTAAAGTTTTGACAACACCCAGGCAAACCACATGCATATAATCCATGGGAAACGATGTTATTAGGTCTATTGGCAAGTCTTCTATGGCCATGTGATTATGTATTTTGTGATGATTTTTATCTAAGCGTTTTCTAAAATTTTCATCAGTGCGTATTGTGTTCTCTTCATATTTGAACACCATGCGGTTGTTTATATGATCACCCTTCTGGTTGCATTTGTGGCAACAACTGTATCCAGTATGAGTTTTTATTCCCAGAACTAGTGACCTTGCCGGCGCATCACATATGAAAGCTCTACAGTTAACTTTATATGTCTTATTATCAAACGAAAAATTGTCCTTCATAAGCTCGGTTAATTCTTTGATAAAGGGACCTAAAAACTCATTAACATCTATTGGCTTACTGTTTCCACTATAAATACCAACTGTATGCACAAAATCAGTGTCATTGACATTAATAAGAACGGGCCAGGCTTGTGCTAATGAACTTTTTGCTACCGGTAATCCATCTATGTTAATATTTAAATCAATAGAAGTCTTTAGATATTTTTTCGTGCATGACAAGAAATCGGTTAGACAATCTTTCAATCCGTAATGTACATAGTTTCCTCCTTGTATTGCAACTATCGGTGCATCGCGCGGTGTTTGTTTTAATGTCCTAGCATCTTTTGGTAAAAAAGGAAAGAATTTTCTTAAAATATTCAGCAAATCATTTGTAGCACTAGTTGTTATTGTGTGTTTGATAGCCCAAGCTGCAATTTCACTCTTTATATCAGCTGAATCTATAAATTCGGCATTGTCGTCCGAACTGGAAAACTCTATTTTATTTAAATTGTCATCACTCGAATAAGAACCACTTTCACTGGCGCCGACTACATCTTCGTTGGAATCGTCTTCTTTACGTTTTTTAGCATTTAACAACAATTCAACAATTTCTTTTGATTCTTTACGAACACTATGTTTTAATTTGTACGGCATATTTAAAATATGACTTAATACGTACCTGTGTCAATTATATAATATAATAATTATTCAATTAAGTTGACTTTTATTTTTACGTTCACTTTTTATTGGGCACTTTTTAATCTTCACTCTTCAAATAAAACTCGGAGAATGAAGTAAATCAGAATATTGCAAAACACTCCTGTTAAAATAACGGGATACAATTTACAAAACATTTGTAAAACTGTTGCAAGCATAAGTCGTTTGCAAACACATTTGCGAAATTGTTGTTCGCACGAAATGTATAACAAATGTTATTGCAAACAGTTACAATGCTACGCGTTTTTAAAACCCTGCTTGGCAAAGACATTTGTAAAATTATAGCGAGCATAAGTCTTTTCCAATCACATTTGCAAAATTAATATTCTGACAAAGTGTATTGCAAGTGTTATTGCAAATATTGTTGCAATGCTAACCGTTTTTGAAGCTCAGTTTGAAAATGTTATTTCGAAAATTCTTATATAAATCTTGCGAACATAAGTCATTTGTAATCGCATTTGCAAATATATTATTCTAGCAAATGTTTTGCAAGTGTTATTGCAAATACAATTACTATTTTAACCGTTTTTAACACACGGTTATAAAAGTATTCATATTTTCTACTTTAACAAACCAATCATAAGTATGCTTATAACAGGTTGTAGAAAATGGCTTATTGTAAGTTTATTTTTGTATTCATTTAAGATGGGTTAATGAAATGGTTTATTGGGTTGGCGCGAATGATGATTTGTGAAATAGTGTTTGTGCGCCTACTAAAAAATCTTTGCAAATTTAATAGGAAGTAGGTCTAGGTAGAAAAGAATTATATTTTTCGAATTTAAAGAAAAGAAAATTTTAAAAGGTGAGTTTATTGATATTTATTTCCTAAATTAACGATTTATGTGGTTACTCATTTTGGTCAGTACTTTCATAATTTACAAGCTTTTATGCTATATATTGGGAAATATATTTCAATTATGCAAATGTTTTTATTGGAAAAATTAAAAAAAAATATAATGCACTTTTGAATTGAATCGACGTTTAAATGTCATGAAGCATTTCCGTGATAAAACTGACTAATAAATGTATTTTAAGTGGTCAATCTTCCAAATTACTTTCTGGGAGAGTATCAAAAAGAGAAACACAATCTAGACAATTTTCGAAGATGTAAGACCAAACATGGCAATATGTGTATCGATATGAAGTTCTAGTGTCGCTGATAATAAATTATTTTTTTTAAATGTGATTTAAGACACCTTCGTACCAATCATTTTTTATAAATATTTCTACCAAAACTATTCACAACCGTTGGTTTTTTGAGAAAAATTTTTTTAAAGACAATTTACAAACGTGGATTTAAAAAAAAAAAAAATATTTTTCCAAAGGATCAACTTTGGAGTTTTTAAATATATTTTTCCAAGGAACAAACGTGGATTTTTTTTAATATTTTTCCAAAGGATCTACTTTTTAGTTTTTAAATATATTTTTTCCAAGGAACATACGCGGTTTTTTTTTAAATTATTTTTTTCCAAGGATAAACTTTTTAAATATATTATTCCAATGACCAAACCTGGATTTTTTACAAATATTTTTGATGATGACTATCCGCAGAAGTATTTTTTTAATATATTATTTCAAGGACTATTCACTAACGGGAATTTTTAAAATATTTTTCAATGACTATCCAGGTACATTTTTTTGAGTATTTTTTTTCAAAAACTATCCGGGAACTTGAATGTTTTAAAAATATTTTTTTTTTCGAGAACACAACGTTGTTAAAAAAAAAATCAAGGATCAATTTGTTTCCAAGGACCAACATTTTTCAAATTTTTTTTTCCAAGGACGAAATTTGGATTAAGAAATATTTTTTCAGAGCAAAATGTGGATATTTTTTCAAGGACAAAATTGGAATTTTTTTGAAATATTTTTTTCAAGGATGAAACTTTTTTTAACAAACTTTTTTCCAAGGACAAACGTGAATTTTTTAAATATATTTTTTGAAGTACAATCTACACACGTGGATTTTTTAAATATATTTTTTGAAATACAATATACAAACGTGGATTTTTTAAATATATTTCTTAAAACACAATTTAAAAGCGTCGATTTTTTAAATATATTTCTTAAAACACAATTTAAAAGCGTGGATTTTTTAAATACAATTTTTCAAGGAAAATCCATAAACGTGGATTTTTCAAAAATTTTTTTTTCAAGGACTTTCCATTAATCTTTGTTTTAAATGTTTTTTTCAAGGACTATTCATAATATTTGTTTTAAATATTTTTTTCAAGGACTATCCATAAATCGGACTATTTTAAATAATTTTCTCGTGGATTTTTTTAATTATTTTGCCAAGAACTAAATGTGGAGTTCTTTAAAAATATTGTATTCAAGGACCAAACGCGGATTTTTAAAAAATATTTTTTAAGGACAAAAGGGGGATTTTGAGAATTATTTTTGTAAGGAAAAAATGGGTGTTTTTTATTTCTCTCTTAATTCTGTCCAAACCTACATTTTTTTAAATTTTTGCCAATCTACAAACGTGGATTTTTTAAATATATTTTTTGAAGTACAATCTACAAACGCAGATTTTTCAAAAATATATTTCTTCAAGGACAATCCATAAAAGTGGATTTTTTAAAAATATTTTTTTCAAGGCTATCCGTAAACTTGGATTTTTTAAAAATATTTTTTTTCAAGGCTATTCGTAAACTTGGATTTTTTAAAAATATTTTTTTTATTCAAGGACTATCCATTATTTTTTTTAAATATCTTTTTCAAGGACTATCCATAAATCAGACTAATTAAAATAATTTTCTCGTGGATTTTTTTTTAATTATTTTGCCAAGAACTAGACGTGGAGTTTTTTAAAAATATTTTATTCAAGGACCAAATGCGGACTTTTAAGAAAAATATTTTTTTCCCAGGACCTAACGTGGATTTTTAAAAAATATTTTTTAAGGACAAAAGGTGGATTTTGAGAATTATTTTTGTAAGGAAAAAAGGGGTGTTTTTATTTCTCTCTTAATTCTGTCCAAACCTACATTTTTGTTTTTAAATTTTTGCAAGGACAAAATGTGGAGTTTTTAAAAATATTTTTTGCTAAGGAACAAAACATGGATTTTTTACAAATGTTTTTCAAAGACTATCCCTAAACTTAAATTTTTAAAGTATTTTTTTAAGGGACGTTTGTAAATCGTGAATTTTTTCTGAATAATTCTTTCAAGGACCAAACCTAGAATTTTTAAAATATTTTTTCAAGAACAAAACTTGCATTTTTTTAATATTTTTTCAAGGACTATCTGTAAATTTGGAATTTTTAAATTATTTTTTAAGGACTATCCGTAAACGAGGATTTTTTAAAAATATTTTTTCAAGGACAAAACTTTGATTTTTAAAAAATATTTTTTCGGGGACAAAACGTGGATTAAAAAAAATATTTTTTCAAGGACTATCCGTAAACGTGGGATTTTTAATAGCATTTTTTCATGAATTATACGTAAATTTGAAATTTTTAAAAATATTTTTTCAACGATTATATTTTCAATAACTACCAAAACGAATAAAAAAGTGGAATTTCTTTTAAATAACCTCTTAAAGAAACTTAAAAATATTTTTTTTTTTTGGTTAAGAATACAAATGTGAATTTAAATATATTAAAGGATATTTTTCCAGGATCACCAAAAGCTTTAAGGATTTTAATAATATTTTTTCATAGACCGACCATCAGAGATAATAAACTCGAAATTTTTACAAGAGCATTAAGGATTTTTTTTTTACGTTATGAAGAATATTTTTTCAAAGACCAATCGAGTCAACTAAAAGAGGAAATTGTAAGATTATTTTTTCATAGTCCATCAAAGACAGAAAATGTGCATATTTTTCAAATAAATTTGTAGGACCATTCGATAAAAAAAAAAAACAAAAATATTTTTGTTCCAATAAGACGTAGAGAAATAAAAGAGTATTGAAACTCTTTTACTTTCAAGTCAAAACAAAGAAAGGTTGGAGTTGCAAAGCGGATGGAATTAAAAAGCGTCTTAATTTTAAATGTAGTTGCCCTTATAACGAACCGTCATGATTTTCGGGATTCAGAATGTTTCAGCCATAATATCAAAGGGAATGAGCTGTTAGTCGACGTTTAGGGTCCAAAGTTCACAAAATCGCTCAATATATGTCCTCTGTTCAGCATAGCTCTTTTGCTACGATACCTTTGGATTTAAAGGATTTGCGGTTTGATAAAGGTTCTTGTCTCATATATATACAGAAAGGGTAACAATTTTTTATTTTTTTGGGGTTTTACCCGCTTTTTTACCTTATTTTTCAAATTGACTTTAAAGTTGCCCCTTAGCATTTAAATCCAATTTTTTTATAAAATTGCAAAACCAGCTAACGTATACATATTGTCATTAAATATACGCCACATGGCCATCGAATATCTCGAGACGTATACGTCCTGTCATAAAGTATACGCCCCACATGATCCTCAAATTTGTCCTCTCTTATCATTTAATTTTTTCCTTAACTTCCCATACTCCCCAAATCGAAATGTCCTTCCACATTTAATTCAGAACTCCGCAGAAAAAAAAAAACTGTTCACTTTATTTTCATAGTTTTGTAATTCATCGTTACCATACCATCATTTTACGAGAACATCTTTCAATGCTTTCCTAGTTTTCTGTGTTTTTTTTTTCGTTGCTTCCATTTTTTAGTTGGCATTCTTTGTCGTTTTCTTTTGCCTTAGTTTGCTTAAATAACTCTCACAGCAATTGTGTGTCGGTGTATTTGTGTGGAGTTCAAGAAAACAATTTTCGTCGTTCCAACTCCCACCGAAAATGCTTCATAAAATACTGTTAAAAAGGAAAAGCATGTGCAAAGCAAACGCAACTCTGAAAACTTTTGCCAAAAGATTTGTTTAAGTCAAAAGTTTTCGATTTTTTTCCTCTTCGCTTTTCTTCTATTTTCAAAGGGATGGTAGGGCAAACTTAACAAGTTTCCTGTTGCTGGGCCAATGGTAAAACACAAAAAAAGGAAAATTCAACGAAAAATAAAAAAAGAAATAAAAGACCCTAAAGTAGATAAAGAATGTGAAGGAAAAAACTTGTTTTCGTTAAATGTTTTGGAAAACAAAAATTGCTCCTAACCACCTAGCATTGAGCGCAACTACTCGCCTCATTCATGATCTGCGAATTGCTGGGAAAAATAAAAAATATATCTATTAAAATGAAACTTGAAGTTTTTCTTTTTTTCAGCGAATATTTTTTTTATTCTGCTGATGGTTTTCATTTTTGTTGGGCCCTCCTTTGGGGGCTCTTATAGTCAGTTGCAATTGAAGCCTGCAGGATTTTCTATTTCCTGTTAATTCTTTATGTAATTAACCCCGCCCCTCATAACCAACTTTTTAACAAAAATTCTTGTCCTCCACAGCCTGTTGAAAAATAATGTTGAAATCATTTTTTGTTTTTCAAAAATTGTTCAGCCAGTGAAATTAAATGCACTCGCTCCACTTCTCACCGGAAGTAGGTATTTAAATAACTAACTCAAACGCCTCCTTACTCTCCCTCTCTCTCATGCTGTTTGCTGATATTTTTCGGGGTTTCCCCCCTCCACCAACTTTGTGTAAATATTTGAATAAAATTTTCAAGTGTAAATCGAGAACAAAATATGCAAATTATTATTTTAATTAAAAATTAGAGTAAAAAGTTGGCAAAACTATTTTTCGGCCGAGGAGAATTAATAACAAATTTATGTTGTCTTAGGCAGAAAACTCATGAAGTGAAAGTATTTGTGGTGGCAATGTGGAGATAATAAAGTTTCAACAAGTATTTCATTTGAATAAAATTCATGTCAGTGGGAAAACAATAAATTTTGGGTCAGGAGCCCACACATTTTAAAGAAAATAACATAAAAATAAATATTTTTAAAAATTCACATTTTTTAAAAAAATAATATTCAATAATAATTTTAATATTTTTTAAGGATGTGAATTGTTAATCTTTGAAAAAAATATTAAAAATTCACGTCTTTGAAACAAAATGTTTTAAAAAATCCACGTCTGTGAAAAAATATTTTTAAAAATAAAAGTCAATTCCAATTTATTTTATTTAAATTCAAGTCTTTCTCAAGTAAATTATCGAAAAAATAATTTTATTAAATTCAAGTCTGTCCCTAGTCTATGAAAAAATATTCATTAATAATCCACGAGTTCCAAAGTCCCTGAAAAAATATTAAAAAAAACGTATTCTTGGAAAATAGTTTTAAAAAATCCACGTGTTCAAAAGTCCTTAAAAAAAATTATTGAAATAATTTTTTTTTTTTTTAATTCACGTCTTTTGAAATCCTTGAAAAGAAATATATTTTTTTTTCAAACACAAGTCCTTGAAACAATATTTTTTTAAATTCATGTCTTCTTTAGTGCTTGAAACAATATTTTTTTTACAAAAACAAGTCCTTGAAAGAATATATATTTTTTTTTAAATTCTAAAGCCCTTGGAAAAAAAATATTAAAAAAACCAAAACTTCTAAAGTCCATGGATAAATATTTTTAAAAATCTTTTTTTAAAAATCCCGTCTTCCTTAGACCTCGAAAAAAATTTTAAAAACTCCATGTCTTCCTTAGAACTTGAAAAGAAATTTTTAAATTCTTTTTAATGCTCCGACTTCCTTAGACCTTGAAAACATATTTTTAAAAACTCTACGTCTTCCCTAGACCTTGAAAAAATATTTTTAAAATCTCCATGTTATCCGTAGACCTTCAAAAATTCCACGTCTTCCTTAGTCCTTGAAAAAATATTCTTAAGAAATCTGCGTTTGTGAAAAGGCCATGAAAAAATATTTTTAAAGACTTCTTTTTTAGTCCTGGAAAAATATTTTTAAAAAAATTCACGTCTTTTTTAGTCCTGGAAAAATATTTTTAAAAAATCCACGTCTTTGTTACTCCTTGAAAACATTTTTTTAAAAAATCCATAACTTCCGTGGCCCTTGAAAAAATATTTTTAAAACACCCACGTCTTCCGTGGTCCTTGAAAAAATATTTTTAAAACACCCACATCTTCCGTGGTCCTTGAAAAAATATTTTTAAAACATCCACATCTTCCGTGGTCCTTGAAGAAATATTTTTAAAAAATCCACGTTTGTGAATAGCCCTTGAAAAAATATTTAAAAAAATCCACGTTTGTGAATAGTCCTTGAAAAAATATTTTTAAAAAATCCATGTTTGTGAATAGTCCTTGAAAAAATATTTTTAAAAAATCAACGTTTGTGAATTGTACTTGAAAAAATATTTTTTTAAAATCCACGTCTTCCTTAGACCTTGAAAAAATATTTTTAAAAAATCCACGTCTTCCTTAGACCTTGAAAAAATATTTTTAAAAAATCCACGTCTTCCTTAGACCTTGAAAAAATATTTTTAAAAAATCCACGTCTTCCTTAGACCTTGAACAAATATTTTTAAATACTCTACGTCCTCCTTAGACCTTGAACAAATATTTTTAAAAACTCCACGTTTTCCTTAGACCTTGAAAAAATATTTTTAAAAACTCCACGTCTTCTTTAGACCTTGAAAAAATATTTTTAAGAGCTTCACATCTTCCTTAGACCTTGAAAAAATATTTTTAAGAACTTCGCATCTTCCTTAGACCTTAAAAAAATATTTTTAAAAACTCCACGTCTTCCTTAGACCTTGAAAAAATATTTTTTAAAACTCCACGTCTTCCTCAGACCTTGAAAAAATATTTTTAAAAACTCCACGTCTTCCTCAGACCTTGAAAAAATATTTTTAAAAAATCCACGTTTGTGAATAGGTTTTGAAAAAATATTTTTAAAAAATCCACGTTTGTGAATAGGTCTTGAAAAAATATTTTTAAAAAATCCACGTCTTATTTAGTCCTTAAAAAATATTCTTAAAAAATCCACGTCTTGTTTAGTCCTTAAAAATATTCTTAAAAAATCCACGTCTTCCATAGTCCCCTTTACAATATCCTATATTCCAAAATACTTTGAATATTCTAAATTTAAATCTCGATGACATCTGAAATTTACAAAGCCCCTTGGCTCAATTTAGAACACATATTTTTTTTTATTTTTCGAAATTTTCTGTCAAAGCAATGTCGAGGAAAAAATCCCAATTAATCCTTTTGCTTTCATTACGCTTCATTTGCCTGAAATTTCATTTAAAATAGCATTCAAAGTAAATAGATGACGGGCGGGCGTTTAAATGTTACTCCGCCAACGTTGGCTGGGGATTTTCCCTTTCAAACGTATTATGTTAATAAAGAAAGAAAAAAAAACACAACGAAATGAAAAACGAAATCCGGTAAAATATTTTTGTACAAACCATTAACTTTGAGATTTTATAACCAAAGCATTTGTGTACTTTGTCACGGTGATACGGCGATGCGATGACATATTCACACAGTTAGAGTTCAGTACGTAATCCACCTAGCCGCCTAACCAACTACCCGACTACCTCCTCACATATCTGCCTTCAACGCCTGTCATCTCCTATCATTGGGACTGTGAATGCCATGGCAGCAAACCAAACAACAGCCATCAACATCAACATGGTGCCACACTCACACACATACACATGCACACACACTCATACATTCCCACTCACCGGCTCTAATCATGTGCTTCAAAGTAATTACTGCTCATTAAGTTGTCTTAAACATTTTCATACATTTGGCATTAAATCTAACAAAACACACGCCCGCCCTCTCCCACCCCTTCAATCTTTTGAACACCATTACCTCCATAAATTTACAGGAATACTTCCTTGTTCTCACCCACACATTTGCAGATTGTGTATAAACACATAATCACACCTGAATACACACAGACACACACACACTGACACACACACGTACACAATCACCCACCTTTGTGAAGATAAAATTGGTAACAGCAAAGGCAACTGCCACCACACGACGGACAAACAGCCAAAGCTCACCTTTAACATTCATTATCTAAGCATGGCGTAAGACGAACAGAGATACATACCCCTACAGATTTGAATGCCAAGTTGGTATGTTGTGGATTGAGGTGGGTCGGAGAATTTGATTTTTTAAAAATATTTTTTCAAGGCCTATTCCCAAACGTGAAATTTTTTAAAAATATTTTTCAAAGCCCACTCACAAACGTGGACTAAACAATATTTTTTTAAGGACCATAGACAAACGTGGATTTTTTAAAAATATTTTTTCAAGGACCATAGACAAACGTGGATTTTTTAAAAATATTTTTTCAAGGACCATAGACAAACGTGGATTTTTTAAAAATATTTTCAAGGACCCTTAAACGTGGATTTTTTAAAAATATTTTTTCAAGGGCCATATACAAACGTGGATTTTTTAAAAATATTTTTTCAAGGGCCATATACAAACGTGGATTTTTTAAAAATATTTTTCCAAGGGCCATTTACATACGTGGATTTTTTAAAAATATTTTTTCAAGGGCCATATACAAACGTGGATTTTTTAAAAAATATTTTTTCAAGGGCCATATACAAACGTGGATTTTTTAAAAATATTTTTTCAAGGGCCATATACAAACGTGGATTTTTTAAAAATATTTTTTCAAGGGTCATATACAAACGTGGATTTTTTAAAAATATATTTTCAAGGACCCTTAAACGTGGATTTTTTAAAAATATTTTTTCAAGGGCCATATACAAACGTGAATTTTTTTAAAATATTTTTTCAAGGGCCATAGACAAACGTGGCTTTTTTTAAATATTTTTTCAAGGACTATTCACAAACGTGGATTTTTTTAAAATGTGTTTTCAAGGACTATTCACAAATGTGGATTTTTTTAAAATATTTTTTCAAGGACTATTCACAAACGTGGATTTTTTTAAAATGTGTTTTCAAGGACTACTCACAAACGTGGATTTTTTTAAAATGTGTTTTCAAGGACTATTCACAAACGTCGATTTTTTTAAATATTTTTTCAAGAACCATATGCAAACGTGGATTTTTTTTAAATATTTTTTCAAGAACCATATGCAAACGTGGATTTTTTAAAAATATTTTTTCAATGACTATTCACAAACGTGGATTTTTTTAAATATATTTTTTCAAGACCTTTTCTCAAAACGTGGATTTTTTTTAAAATATTTTTTCAAAGAATACTCACAAACGTGGATTTTTTAAAAATATCTTTTCAAGGACTAAACACAAACGTGGAGTTTTTAAAAATGTGTTTTCAAGGACTATTCACAAACGTGGATTTTTTTAAATATTTTTTCAAGAACCATACGCAAACGCGGATTTTTTTTAAATATTTTTTCAAGTACCATATGCAAACGTGGATTTTTTAAAAATATTTTTTCAAAGACTACTCAAAAGCGTGGATTTTTTAAAAATATTTTTTCAAAGACTACTCAAAAGCGTGGATTTTTTAAAAATATTTTTTCAAGCACCCTATACAAATGTGTTTTTTTTTAAATATTTTTTCAAGGTCTATTCACAAACATGGATTTTTTAAAAATATTTTTTCAAGGACCATATAAAAACGTGGATTTTTTAAAAATATTTTTTTAAGGACCATATATCAAACGAGTATTTTTTAAAAATATTTCTCAAAGCCCACTCACAAACGTGAATTTTTAAAAAAAAATTTTTAAGGACCATAGACAAACGTGGATTTTTTAAAAATATTTTTTCAAGGACCATAGGCAAACGTGGAGTTTTTAAAAATATTTTTTCAAGGACCATAGACAAACGTGGATTTTTTAAATATATTTTTTCAAGGACCATAGACGAACGTGGATTTTTTAAATATATTTTTTCAAGGACCATAGACGAACGTGGATTTTTTAAATATATTTTTTCAAGGACCATAGACGAACGTGGATTTTTTAAAATATTTTTTCAAGGACCATATACAAACGTGGATTTTTTAAAAATATTTTTTCAAGGACCATATACAAACGTGGATTTTTTAAAAATATTTTTTCAAGGACCATAAACAAACGTGGATTTTTTAAAAATATTTTTTCAAGGACCATAGACAAACGTGGATTTTTTAAAAATATTTTTTCAAGGACCATAGACAAACGTGGATTTTTTAAAAATATTTTTTCAAGGACCATAGACAAACGTGGATTTTTTAAAAATATTTTTTCAAGGACCATATACAAACGTGGATTTTTTAAAATATTTTTTCAAGGACCATATACAAACGTGGATTTTTTAAAAATATTTTTTCAAGGACTATTCACAAACGTGAATTTTTTAAAAATATTTTTTCAAGGTCTATTCACAAACGTGAATTTTTTAAAAATATTTTTTCAAGGTCTTGAGTTTTATGCCGACCCACCTTAATGCCCAATACAATTCCACAAAGTAACAGAAAAAGTCAAAGGATTTTTGTTAGCATCTCACCCTGTTTGCTTTCAGGTTTCCCTACTTTGTTTTGCTGCTGCCTTTGATGTAAGAATAGGCTTATAAAAGAAGCGGGCAAAAATTAAGCCTAAATTAGATATGGTAACAGTGGAACCTCAAGCATCGAAGTAAATATGTGAACAGAAAATGGAATATAAATTTGATGTTTTTTCCACCATTATCGGATTTATGTTTAATAGCGATACTCTATATCAGAAGCAGAATTTTATATCAAGAGATGCTTGAAGTCCCATAACCTTAGAATCCCCCTGCGAAGCTTCAAATTTCTGCCTTCACTTCTGGAGTTGACATCAGTTGTTGTCCTTTAAATGTTCCACTGTCCGTGAAATAATTTCAATGGTGCTTTATTCTTTTCTCTCCAATTTCTCTTAATGCTGATGGCAAAAACAACAACCTAAAGTGATTAATGTAACGAACGGTTTTTTTGTCTCTCGTTTTTTTTATTTGGTTGTTTGTTTTTGTTACTGCCTACGAACGATGCGGTTTGGTTGGTTTTTAATGAATCAAAGGATGTGTTTCCGGTTTCAACAGCGGATTTCAGTTACTTTTATTTTTTTTCAGGTGGAATAGTTGAGATAATGGGAATAATTTAACTCCCTCTTGAACGTCCATGGATAATGTGAAGGGAATTTAAAGAAAATATTGGGTCTAAATATAAAACGGAAAGGATTGGGAAATTTTATGTAGCTTTGTTTCGATATTTGTAATTGTGTTTGATGTAGAGATTTGGAGGAGATCAAAGTCATAATTGTAGAATTTATAATTTACCCACAGCAGAAATCGGAAAAAAATATTTTTAAAAATCCACTTCTTCTGAAATTCTTCAAAAAATATATTTTTATAAAGTCCACGCAATCTGAAGACCTTGGAAAAATATTAAAAAACCAAGACTGCCAAAATCCTTGAATATTTTTTCTTCAGGAATCCAAGACGTTATTTTTTTCCAAGGAGTTTGGAAGACGTGTTTTTTTTAAATTATTATCCAAGAGTTAGAGACATGGACTTTTTAATCTTTTTTCCATGGAGCTTAGAAGATATGGATTTTTTAAAAATATTTTTCCAACGACTTCAAAAGACGTAGGTTTCTTAAAAATATTTTTTCACGGACTTCAAATGACGAAGATTTCTTAAAAATAATTTTCCAAAGACTTCAAAGACGTAGATTTTTTAAAAATATTTTTCCAAGGACTTCAAAAGACGTCGATTTCTTAAAAATAGTATTCCAAGGACTTCAAAAGACGTATATTTTTTAAAAATATTTTTTCAAGGATTTCAGAATGTTTGGATTTTTCAAAAAAATATTTTCGAAGGACTTCATAAGACGTGGATTTTAAAAAAAATATTTTCGAAGGACTTCAAAAGACGTAGATTTATTTAAAATATTTTCCAAGGACTTTAAAAGACGTAGATTTATTTAAAATATTTTTCGAAGACTTCAATTTTTCCAAGGACTTCAAAAAACGTAGATTTATTTAAAATATTTTTTCAAAGGCTTCAAATTTTCCAAGGACTTCAAAAGACGTATATTTATTTAAAATATTTTTCCAAAGACTTCACTTTTTCCAAGGACTTCAAAAGACGTAGATTTATTAAAAAATATTTTTCCTAACACTTCAATTTTTCCAAGGACTTGAAAAGACGTAGATTTATTTAAAATATTTTTTCAAAGACTTAAATTTTTTCAAGGACATCAAAAGACGTAGATTTCTTAAAAATAGTTTTCCAAGGACTTCAAAAGACGTATATTTTTTAAAAATATTTTTTCAAGGATTTCAGAAGGCGTGGATTTTTCAAAAAAAAAAATTTCGAAGGACTTCAGAATACGTGGATTTCTTAAAAATATTTTTCCAAGGACTTCAGAAGACGTGGATTTCTCGAAAATATTTTTTTCACGGACTTCAAATGACGTAGATTTCTTAAAAATATTTTTCCAAGAACTTCAAAAGACGTACATTTCTTAAGGATTTTAAAAAGACGTGGATTTTTTAAAAAAATATTTTCGAAGGATTTCAGAAGATGTGGATTGCTTTAAAAATATTTTTGAAGGATTTCAGAAAATGTGGACGTGGACGTCCATCTATTTTCGATGGACTTCAGAGGACGTGGATTTTTTAAAAACTATTTTCGAAAGACTTCAGAAGACGTAAAATTTTTAAAAACTATTTTCGAAAGACTTTAGAAAACGTAAAATTTTTAAAAATCTTTCTTTCGAAGGACTTCAGAGAGACGGACTTTAAACAAAAACATATTTTCAAGGACTTGAGAAGACGTGAATTTTTAAAAAAATATTTTTCCAAGGACTTCAGAGATATGGATTTTTAAAAAATATTTTTTAAGATCTTCAGAAGACGTGGTTTTTTAAAATATATTTTTTTTTTAAAAAACCACTTCTTCTTAAGTCCTTGAAAAAATATTTGTTAAAAATGCATCTCTCTGAAATTTTTAACAAATATTTTTTCAAGGACTTAAGAAGACGTGGATTTTTAAAAAAATATTTTTCCTAGGACTTCAGAAGAAGTGGATTTTTTAAAAAAATATTTTTCCTATGACTTCAGAAGACGTGGATTAAAAAAAATGAATTATTTAAAAATTATTTTCTAAGTAGTGTAGCTGACGAGCATTTTTTAAAAATTATTTTCCAAGGATTTAAGTTGACGGGGATTTTTAAAAAAATTTTAGAAGGAGTTTAGTTGACGTGGATTTTTTAAAAATTATTTTCAAAGGAGTTTAGTTGACGTAAATTTTTTAAAAATTATTTTCCATGAAGTTTAGTTGACGTGGATTTTTTAAAAATTATTTTCCATTGAGTTTAGTTGACGTGGATTTTTTAAAAATTATTTTCAAAGGAGTTTAGTTGACGTGGATTTTTTAAAAATTATTTTCCATGAAGTTTAGTTGACGTGGATTTTTTAAAAATTATTTTCCATGGAGTTTAGTTGACGTGGATTTTTTAAAAATTATTTTCCATAGAGTTTAGTT
>NW_026712311.1:1337770-1677320 GCF_030504385.1 Musca domestica | reverse complement strand
AAAAAATTTTTTCAACAATCCAATGAAACGTGATTTTTTAAAAAATAGTTTTTTCAACAATCCAAAGAAACGTGGATTTTTTTAAAAAATATTTTTTGCAACAATCCAAAGAAACGGGATCTTTTAAAAAATATTTTTTCAACAATCCAAAGAAACGTGGGATTTTTTAAAAAATATTTTTTCAACAATCCAAAGAAACGTGGATTTTTTAAAAAATATTTTTTCAACAATCCAAAAAAAGTGGATTTTTTTAAAATATTTTTTCAATAATCCAATAAAACGTGGATTTTTTTTAAAAATATTTTTTCAATAATCCAAAGAAACGTGGATTTTTTAAAAATATTTTTTCAATAATCCAAAGAAACGGTGGATTTTTTAAAAAATATTTTTTCAATAATCCAAAGAAACGTGGATTTTTTTTAAAAAATATTTTTTCAATAATCCAAAGAACGTGGATTTTTTAAAAGATTTTTTAATATTTTTTCAATAATCCAAAGAAACGTGGATTTTTTAAAAATATTTTTTCAATAATCCAAAGAAACGTGGATTTTTTAAAAAATATTTTTTCAATAATCCAAAGAAACGTGGATTTTTTAAAAATATTTTTTCAATAATCCAAAGAAACGTGGATTTTTTAAAAAATATTTTTTCAATAATCCAAAGAAACGTGGATTTTTTAAAAAATATTTTTTTCAATAATCCAAAGAAACGTGGATTTTTAAAAAATATTTTTCAATAATCCAAGAAACGTGGATTTTTAAAAAATATTTTTTCAATAATCCAAAGAAACGTGGATTTTTTAAAAATATTTTTTCAATATCCAAAGAAACGTGGATTTTTTAAAAAATATTTTTCAATAATCCAAAGAAACGTGGATTTTTTAAAAAATATTTTTTCAATAATCCAAAGAAACGTGGATTTTTTAAAAATATTTTTCAATAATCCAAAGAAACGTGGATTTTTTTAAAATATTTTTTCAATAATCCAAGAAACGTGGATTTTTTAAAAAATATTTTTTCAATAATCCAAAGAAACGTGGATTTTTAAAAAATATTTTTTCAATAATCCAAAGAAACGTGGATTTTTTAAAAAATATTTTTTCAATAATCCAAAGAAACGTGGATTTTTTAAAAAATATTTTTCAATAATCCAAAGAAAACGTGGATTTTTTAAAAATATTTTTCAATAATCCAAAGAAACGTGGATTTTTTAAAAAATATTTTTTCAATAATCCAAAGAAACGTGGATTTTTTAAAAAATATTTTTTCAATAATCCAAAGAAACGTGGATTTTTTAAAAAATATTTTTTCAATAATCCAAAGAAACGTGGATTTTTTAAAAAATATTTTTTCAATAATCCAAAGAAACGTGGATTTTTTAAAAAATATTTTTTCAATAATCCAAAGAAACGTGGATTTTTTAAAAATATTTTTCAATAATCCAAAGAAACGTGGATTTTTTAAAAAATATTTTTTCAATAATCCAAAGAACGTGGATTTTTTAAAAAATATTTTTTCAATAATCCAAAGAAACGTGGATTTTTTAAAAAATATTTTTTCAACAATCAAAAGAAATGAATTTTAAAAAATAAAAAGCCCCTCTTAAAATCTCCCATTATATATGAGATTGAAATTTAAGCAACATGAATTAAAATTAATTTTCCAAAACAAACACAAGGCCTTATTCTACATCCGTTCCATTCAGATAGATTTTTTTTGTATTTTATCCTGCAATGATGTTCATTAAAAATCCATTGTCTTTAACTGTTTTATACAGCCTTTCATGTTGGGGAAAAATATTCGTTTTCTCTTTTCGTTTTGTTAATGGCGCTCACATAAATTCATAAAAAGCTAGAGACACACATTTTTTTAATTATTATAATATTTATATTATAAAAAATATGATGCCAAAACATGGTCACAAACACACTCACGCACACACACACACATATGCCGATAAACAATAAACTGAATATCGTTTAAAACTATAATTCACAATGCAAATATGTTTATTCTTTTGGTGTCCTTTAGACCATCATGGCTAAAGCAACTGCACACACACAGAGCAATGGAGATGATTTTTGCTGCTGCAGCTGAGGCTGCTGCAATAATTGTTGTTGTTTGATGTTTTGCTATCATAAATCGTCTTTTGTTTTATGATTCCTTTCAAAACCAGAAACTCGGAAAACCCCCAGAAAACAATAGATTTTTTGCTGGTTTGTTGGTTTGCAATAATATGTTGTTGGTTGGTTTTTGGTATATAATGTATATATTACTGGTACAGTGGGAAATACAATTTTTCCAAGGACTTTAGATGTGGATTTTTTAAAGAATATGTTTTTCAAGGACCACAACATGCGTGGATATTTTAAAGAATATTTTTTAATCGATCACCAGAGGCGTGGATTTTTTAAAGAATATTTTTTCAAGGACCATCCAAGGCGTGGATTTTTTTAAAAATATTTTTTCAAGGACCACGACAGGCGTGGATCTTTTAAAGAATATTTTTTCAAGGACCATCCAAGGCGTGGATTTTTTTAAAAATATTTTTTCAAGGACCACGACAGGCGTGGATCTTTTAAAGAATATTTTTTCAAGGACCACATGAGGCATGGATTTTTTAAAAATATTTTTTCAAGGACCACGACAGGCGTGGATCTTTTAAAGAATATTTTTTCAAGGACCACATGAGGCATGGATTTTTTAAAGAATATTTTTTCAGGGACAATCTGAGGCGTGGACTTTTTAAAGAATATTTTTTCAGGGACAATCTGAGGCGTGGACTTTTTAAAAAATATTTTTTCAGGGACAATCTGAGGCGTGGTCTTTTTAAAGAATATTTTTTCAAGGACAATCTGAGGCGTGGTCTTTTTAAAGAATATTTTTTTAGGGACAATCTGAGGCGTGGACTTTTTAAAGAATATTTTTTCAGGGACAATCTGAGGCGTGGACTTTTTAAAGAATATTTTTTCAGGGACCATCCAAGGCGTGGATTTTTTAAAGAATATTTTTTCAACAGAATTATTCCTAATAAAATTCTACAAAATTCCTCATAAAATTCTATAGAAGGCTCTAGAAGAACTCAAAACCCTAAATCTTACCTTAACGCCAGAAATTCAGATATATTAAAACCCAATTTTAGAGTTAAAACTCTTTGTGAGTTTATGTAAAAATCTCCAATTAGTCATCATTGTAGGAGAATTATATCAAAGACAAAAATATTCTTCATTAAATTCTACTATAAGTCACCAAAGAAAAGAAATCTCTATCTCCATTGCATAGCGAAAAAATATTTCCAACAATGTTGCCAAGAAATTCCAAAAATATTCCCTAATTTTTTTGATAAACTTTTCTCCGGAGTTTTTTCGAGTTGACGCCTGCAAGTAACATAAAATTTCATTTTAGGTGGAAGGTGCTAAGGGAAGATCTATTCTTTACAAAATTTCAGTATAAATATCAGAAGAGACTATATATCTAGGTACAATAGTTGTGAAGAAAAATACAGTCGAATTATATGTACTAACAATGATGAATTTGTGGGTGCTTTTTTGCGTTTAATTTTACACGTTACGAAATCAAGTCAAAATCTCCCTTTAGACTTAATTTTTTGGGGATGATATCAAAGGAGGAATTATTCTAGATCAAATTTCATTGTCAGTTTCTGAACAAAAGAAAGTTCTATATTCAAGATGTACCCTGAAAAAATATCTTCAATTTTTGTTCATAAAAAACCTTGTTTATTTCTGGAAAATTTAGCACTTTTCCCAATTCGCTGCAAATTTTCTTATAATTTCACTACACAATGGCCAGTCTGAGTTATGGAAAATGTCAAATGGAAAGAGACCTATACTATATTTATTATTTATTTGATCCATCAACGAGAATTTAAAAAAAAAAATATTTTTCCAAAAGTCAAATTCTGGAAAAATCATTTGAAAATGTCAAATGGAAAGAGACCCCCGATTTATTTGCTATTTTTATTTGATCCATCAACGAGAATTTAAAAAAAAAATATTTTTCCAAAAGTCAAATTCTGGAAAAATCCTTAGTAAAATCCTTTTCTGTCAACAACATCTGATAGAGACTCCAAGGATATCATCTTCTTGTCCACTGTATGATGTAGGCCAACGGAATATGAAAAACATGTTTGAAAGTCCTTCACATTATTTTCATGAGCTCTGCTGAAAACGAAAATCAATAAAATTAAAATTTATTTATATTTGATTGCAGATAATTGTTATGAACCGGACGCATACTTTTGCAAGTTTGCACAGACATAAATGGACAACATTGGATTGCTGTTTGAAAAAAAAACAGAATCTTTGATGTGCCGGCCCAAATATAAAAAAGGTAGCGTCTCCTTCCTTTTGACCCCCAACTTTGCAATTTAAAATAAGCCCCAAATAGAACTCCAATGCCCTTTTCCTTTCAGTATTTGAAAGAAAAAAGAGAAAATCACACACTCATACACACACATGAAAATTGTTATCCCTTTTCTTCAAAGCCAAAAAACACATTCATAACTTTCAATCAAATCAAAATTTGTTCCTTTGCCTCCTTTGGCTATGTTGCCATTTTCAGTTGGGATTTCGTTGGGCTTTCTCATGATTGTTGTTTACCATATTTATAACAATGTTTGGTCTGAAACACATACACACAAATACATCTGTAGCTCTACATATGTATGTATTATGGCATATTGCCAATTTTATTGATTGTCTTCACATTGCGAACAGAGAGAGAAAACAGTGTTTTTCCTTTCTTGGGACTACAATTTCAACCAGACCCTATCGCCATCATACCACGCCTTTGAAGTAGCTCAAAAAAAATTTGCCAACGAACGAAAAACACAACAAAACATTTGCCCAAAATTGCTTTCAATTTAATCAAATTATACTTTGGTTTATTTTGTTGTTGTTGGATTCCATTCCATTTTTCCTTTTTTGTTTGTCTACATTTATTTGGGTGCCCTCCTGGTGCACCTTCTTGCTGAGAATAGAAAAAAATAATATAGGCATACCTAATTTCCCCATATATATGTGAGTGTATGAGTGTGTACATATGTCTATCATAAATATATAAAATAGCCCGCAAAGCAAATCGACAGACAGATAACAGATGTAAAGTTCAGCTTTGCAATATTTATGAATATTTTGGCGAAAATGTTGTATTCCATTATGGCCTTTTAATGACACTTAAGGATGAATTATTGTATTCGGAATTCGATTTCAAAGACGAAATAAAATGAAATAAATATTTGTTCGTAAAAACCTATATTTCTTTATTTTTTCGAAAAAAAAACAAAGACCCTTGAAAATATTTTTAAAAAATCCACGAATTTTTATATACTCCCAAAAAATATTTTTAAAAAATCCACGAATTTTTATATACTCCCAAAAAATATTTTTAAAAAATCCACGAGTCTTTATAGACTCCCAAAAAATATTTTTAAAAAAATCCACGAGTTTTTATAGGCTCCTAAAAATATTTTTAAAAAATCCACGAGTTTTTATAAACTTTTAAAAATATTTTTAAAAAATCCACGAGGGTTTATAGACTCCCAAAAAATATTTTTAAAAAAATCCACGAGTTTTTATAGGCTCCTAAAAATATTTTTAAAAAATCCACGAGTTTTTATAAACTTTTAAAAATATTTTTAAAAAAATCCACGAGGTTTATATACTCTTAAAAATATTTTTAAAAAATACACTAGTCTTTATAAACTCTTAAAAATATTTTTAAAAAATACACTAGTCTTTATAAACTCTTAAAAATATTTTTAAAAAATCCACGAGTCTTTAAAAGCTCCCAAAAATATTTTTAAAAATCCACGAGTCTTTATAAACTCTTAAAAATATTTTTAAAAAATCCACGAGTCTTTATAAACTCTTAATAATATTTTTAAAAAATCCACGAGTCTTTATAAACTCTTAAAAATATTTTTAAAAAATCCACGAGTCTTTATAAACTCTTAAAAATATTTTTAAAAAATCCACGAGTCTTTATAAACTCTTAAAAATATTTTTAAAAAATCCACGAGTCTTTATAAACTCTTAAAAATATTTTTAAAAAATCCACGAGTCTTTATAAACTCTTAAAAATATTTTTTAAAAAATCCACGAGTCTTTATAGGCTCCTAAAAATATTTTTAAAAAATCCACGAGTCTTTATAGGCTCCTAAAATATTTTTAAAAAATCCACGAGTCTTTATAGGCTCCTAAAATATTTCTAAAAAATCCACGAGTCTTTATAGGCTCCTAAAAATATTTTTTAAAAAATCCACGAGTCTTTATAGGCTCCTAAAAATATTTTTTAAAAAATCCACGAGTCTTTATAGGTTCCCAAAAATATTTTTAAAAAATCCACGAGTCTTAAAAGAGCCCCAAAAATATTTTTAGAAAATCCACGAGTCTTAATAGAGCCTCAAAAATATTTTTAAAAAATCCACGAGTCTTAATAGAGCCCCAAAAATATTTGTAAAACATCCACGAGTCTTTATAGGCTTCTAAAAATATTTGTAAAACATCCACGAGTCTTTATAGGCTTCTAAAAATATTTGTAAAACATCCACGAGTCTTTATAGGCTTCCAAAAATATTTGTAAAAAATCCACGAGTGTTCATAGACTCCTAAAAATATTTTTAAGAAATCCTCGAGTCTTTATAGGCTCCCAAAAATATTTTTAAAAAATTCACCAGAAAAAAAATATTTTTAAAAAATCCACGAGTCTTAATAGAGCCCCAAAAATATTTTTAAAAAGTCCACGAGTCTTAATAGTGCCCCAAAAATATTTTTAAAAAATCCGCGAATCCTTATAGACTCCTAATATTTTTTTTAAAAATCCACGAGTCCTTATAGACTCCTAATATTTTTTTGAAAAATCCGCGAATCCTTATAGACTCCTAATATTTTTTTTAAAAATCCACGAGTCCTTATAGACTCCTAATATTTTTTTGAAAAATCCACGAGTCCTTATAGACTCTTAAAAATAATTTTAAAAAATCCACGAGTCCTTATAGACTCCTAAAAATAATTTTAAAAAATCCACGAGTCCTTATAGACTCCTAAAAATAATTTTAAAAAATCCACAAGTCTTTACAGGCTCTCAAAAATATTTTTAAAACATCCACGAGTCTTTATAAGCTTCCAAAAATATTTTTAAAAAGTCCACGAGTCTTTATAGGCTTCCAAAAATATTTTTAAAACATCCACGAGTCTTTATAAGCTTCCAAAAATATTTTTAAAAAGTCCACGAGTCGTTATAGGCTTCCAAAAATATTTTTAAAAAATCCACGAGTCTTTATAGACTCCCAAAAATATTTTTAAAAAATCCATGAGTCTTTATAAACCCTTAAAAATATTTTTAAAAAATCTACGAGTCTTTTTTAAAAATATTTTTGAAAAATCCACGAGTCGTTAGAGGCTCCCAAAACAATTTTTAAAAAATCCACGAGTCTTTATATGCTCTCAAAAATATTTTTAAAAAATCCTCGAATCTTTATAGACTCCAAAAAATATTAAAAAAAAAATTAAAAATGTTTTTAAAAAATCGAGTCCTAAAATAGAGTCCTAAAAATATTTTTAAGAAATCCACGCGTTTTTATTGAGTCCTAATAATATTTAAATATTATAATATATATTTAAATTTGAAGAACTTCTTTTAATACCCCTAAAACATTATTTAGTATAAAACTTCCAAATATTAAAACATCTCCTTTATTCTCGTTTCAGGTACGTTAAATTCTCATCCCCAATCGACCTAAAACGCAGGCCGAGAAATTCAATAATATGTATGTAAGTTTTTCTTTGAGTTTCCATTTAACAACAATAACAAAAACATTTCATTATACTCTCTCAATACCCAACTTCAATAACAATTCAGTTTCGTTCACAAAGCTCCTCTACTTAAGATGCTACACGCAATAAAACTCTAAACAAATTATCAAAGTTCAAGGCAAAGCAGTACTTTGACTTTCAATATTGTTTAATATTATAAATGTTTGATAAGTAGATTTATAAAAGAAGTTGAGCGAAACACAAAATATTTCAAAAGTTGAAACAAAGGCAAACACAAAGTTGGGGGGAGGACTCTTATGTATAATATTTAAATAAATAAATTGAATAAATAACGATGGCAGTGCTTAATGATGTATTTCAAATATCTTTTGTTGTGAGGGGTGAGGTGGCGTATGATAAACGCATTATAACAATCATACGCTACCATGTACCGATGACTTGCCTTTAGAGTTGTGACAATCTGATTCGATCGAACGAAGTAGTTCTTTATCAAGTTGCGTGGACTCCGGTCGTTTATATGAAGAAACGTCTGCGTATGAGTGATATGAAATTTATGAAATCACTCATACGTTTAGGAACTGGTGTACTGATCTATGGACTAGATTGCCACAACCCTGCTTGGCTTCTTTAAAGAATAATTTTCATGGGCTATCAGAGCAGTAACCGTAATTCTTTGAAATTTTTCTTTCAAAGGTCTCACCGATTTTTGCAGGAATATTTTTTAAGAAAAGTAGGAGTTAAAATCTTCCATTTTTATCGGAAAGTTACTCAGCGGACTATGGGACAATTGCGAAGGGCTATAATATAATGGCGGTTTTTACTACAGTCAGATCAATTAATATGAATTATTTCAGAATATTTTTTCAAGGATTTTGAGAATAATAATCGTCGAATTTGTCCATTTTTAGAATATATCTGGAGAGGCCTCAAATGATTTTTTTTCGAATATTTTAAGGGTCATAAGTCCAATAATTGTGGATTTTATAAAAAGTATTTCAAGGAGGATTTAACCAATATTTCTGACATTTCCAGGATGATTTTATTAAGGACCACCCATGCAAAAAAAAAAAACGTTGAAAATTGTTTTCCCAAACTGAAAAGGAGGCTTTCTTAGTTTTTTTTTTTTCAAAGAACCCCAGAGAAATGAAGGTGGTGTGTTTTGTTATTCGTTTTAATGATTTTCGAAAATACTAAAGGTTTTTAATAGCACAATTTTCGAGAATATTTTTTTGAGAATCAGTTATAAAATTTGATTTTCGAAGAATATTTTTTTAATATCTTTGAATTTTTAAAAACTAGACTTTTAATGGCCAACATGACCATAAACTTGAATTTTTGAAAAATATTTCATAAGGACGAAAAATGAGGATTTTCAAAAAATTTATTGTATAGGGATATCTGAAACAATATTCCAATCCATAATAGCAGATTTTTTAAAGAATATATTTCAAAGAACCAACAATACACGAGGATTTTTTAAATAATATTTTGTTAAGGAGCCTCCCAACAATAAACGCAAATTTTTTGTAGACTAGTTTTAAGGACCATCAGACTAATAGACGTAGATTTTATAAAGATTTATTTTCGAGGATCATCAGACTATTAAGGACCCTCCCAAAAGTAAACGTGGATTTTTAAAGAATAATTTCTCAAGGACCACAAGACTATCAAGGACCCTCCCAACAGTAAACGCATCTCATTTAAAGATTGTTTTTTCAAGGACCCTCGGTCTAATAGGCGTGTGTTTTTTAAAGAATAATTTTTCAAAGACCATTAGACTAATAAGCTTGGATTTTCAAAGATTTTCCAAGGACCATCAAACTAATGAGCGTGGATTTTTTAAAGATTATTTTTTCAAGCTCCTTCAGACCATTAAGGATCCTCCCAAAAGTCAATGTGGATTTTTAAAGATAATTTTTCAAGGACCATTAGATTATCGAGAGTCCTTGATAAATACTGAAACATGGATATTTTAAAGATTTTTTTCAAGGACCATCACACTATTAGGCACCCTCCCAACAGTAAACGTGGATTTTTGAAAGATTATTTTTTCAAGGACCATCCCAGCAATAAACGTGCATTTTTTAATAATATTTTTACAAGGATGATCAGGACATTAAGTGTGGGGTTTCTAATGAGTATTTTTATATGGATCAGTAGAACCATAAGCGTGGATTTGTAAATATATTTTTAGAAGGTACATCAGGACAATAAACGTGGATTTTTAAAAAATATTTTTACAAGGATCATCAGGACAATAAACGTGGATTTTTAAAAAATATTTTTACAAGGACATCAGGACAATAAACGTGGATTTTTAAAAAATATTTTTACAAGGATCATCAGGACAATAAATGTGGATTTTTAAGGAATATTTTTGCAAGGATCATGAGGACAATAAAGGTGGATTTTTAAAGAATATTTTTTAAAAGGATAATCAGGAAAATAAACGTTGATTTTTTAAGAATATTTTTACAAGGATCATCTGTACAATAGACGTGGATTTTTAAAAAATATTTTTACAAGGATCATCAGGACAATAACATGGATTTTTAAAAAATATTTTTAAAAGAATCATCAGAACAATAAACGTGGATTTTTAAAAAAATATTTTTACAAGGATCATCAAGACAATAAATGTGGATTTTTAAGGAATATTTTTGCAAGGATCATGAGGACAATAAATGTGGATTTTTAAGGAATATTTTTGCAAGGATAATCAGGAAAATAAACGTTGATTTTTTAAGAATATTTTTACAAGGATCATCTGTACAATAGACGTGAATTTTTAAAAAATATTTTTACAAGGATAATCAGGTCAATAAACGTGGATTTTTAAAATTTTTTTAAGGATAATAAACGTGAATTTTCAAACATATATTTAAAATGATCATCAGGACAATAAACGTGGATTTTTAAAAATATTTTTAAAAGGAACATCAGGACAATAAACGTGGATTTTTAAAAATATTTTTAAAAGGAACATCAGGACAATAAACGTGGATTTTTAAAAATATTTTTAAAAGGAACATCAGGACAATAAACGTGGATTTTTAAAAATATTTTTAAAAGGAACATCAGGACAATAAACGTGGATTTTTAAAAATATTTTTAAAAGGAACATCAGGACAATAAACGTGGATTTTTAAAAATATTTTTAAAAGGAACATCAGGACAATAAACGTGGATTTTTAAAAATATTTTTTCAAGGACCATCCCAACAATAAACGTGATTTTTAAAAAAATATTTTTTCAAGGACCATCCCAACAATAAACGTGATTTTTAAAAAAATATTTTTACAAGGATCATCAGGACAATAAACGTGGATTTTTAAGGAATATTTTTGCAAGGATCATGAGGACAATAAACGTGGATTGTTAAAGAATATTTTTTAAAAGGATTATCAGGAAAATAAACGTTGATTTTTTAAGAATATTTTTACAAGGATAATCAGGTCAATAAACGTGGATTTTTAAAATTTTTTTAAGGATAATAAACGTGAATTTTCAAACATATATTTAAAATGATCATCAGGACAATAAACGTGGATTTTTAAAAATATTTTTAAAAGGAACATCAGGACAATAAACGTGGATTTTTAAAAATATTTTTAAAAGGAACATCAGGACAATAAACGTGGATTTTTAAAAGGAACATCAGGACAATAAACGTGGATTTTTAAAAATATTTTTAAAAGGAACATCAGGACAATAAACGTGGATTTTTAAAAATATTTTTAAAAGGAACATCAGGACAATAAACGTGGATTTTTAAAAATATTTTTAAAAGGAACATCAGGACAATAAACGTGGATTTTTAAAAATATTTTTTCAAGGACCATCCCAACAATAAACGTGATTTTTAAAAAAATATTTTTTCAAGGACCATCCCAACAATAAACGTGATTTTTAAAAAAAATATTTTTACAAGGATCATCAGGACAATAAACGTGGATTTTTAAGGAATATTTTTGCAAGGATCATGAGGACAATAAACGTGGATTGTTAAAGAATATTTTTTAAAAGGATTATCAGGAAAATAAACGTTGATTTTTTAAGAATATTTTTACAAGGATCATCTGTACAATAAACGTGGATTTTTAAAAAATATTTTTACAAGGATAATCAGGACAATAAACGTGGATTTTTAAATAATATTTTTACAAGGATAATCAGGACAATAAACGTGGATTTTTAAAAAATATTTTTTCAAGGATAATCAGGACAATAGGTGTGCATTTTTAAAGAATATTTTTACACGGATCATCAGGACAACAACCATTTTTATTTTTCTGTAAGAAGTACTATTACAAGGATAATCATGACAATAAATATGGATTTCTATACCATCAGCCTTATGGATAGAGAGGGTATATATCACTTTATACGGCCAAAACGTACCTTATCGAAATGACGATCTTAGACCTTAGGTCTCTTTGAACCAAATTCGTTTCAGGACATTTAGAGTCGATCTAGCATGTCCGTTCGTCCGTCTGTCTGTCTCGTTGGCTGGTGCGCACGATAACTCTCGAAGGGAGTATCCGATTTGATACAAACTTGGAACAGTTCGGAGATGGGCAATACGGTCCACTCCTTCTGGTACATCCCCCACAAAATGTCAACATTTTCCAAGAACATAATTTACTGCCCAGAAAGAGAAAGGATAATCCGAGTTTGTTCCAACTTTGCAAATCCTAATATTTGCATCACTGCTAAGTCAGTTGCAGAAATTGATAATGTTGGTTGGTGGAGATTGGACCATTTCTTCTGGTACCTCCCCCACAAAGGCTCAACATTTTGAATAACCACGAAGCTCATGTAACGCGAAATTAACATTCGATTTCATTCAGACTTGGCACATCTCAATATTTCCATCAACCAAAGATCTTTTGTAAAGATGATAGAGATGGGACCGTTCCTTCTGGCACCTCACCCACAAAGGGTTCAAATTTTGAAAAACAAAACGCTGAAAGAAACCGAAATAAGCACATTGCTATAACTAAATATTTCTCTTAACCAGAAATTTTTTTAATATTCTCTAAAAAAATGCACAAATATTGTCCTAAGTTCCTTAAAAATATTCTTTAAATCCAAATTTATTGACGTTAAGTCCTTTCACAAATATTACTTACAAATCTACAATTATTCTCCAAATTTGCTTAAACATCTTTTGAAAAACTGCAAATATTGCCCTAAGATTTTCCAAAATATAGTCCTTAAAAATATCAAGGTATTGTCCTAAGGTAGTTGAATTGCCTTTAATAGCAAGGTTGGCACTAAAAATACCAAAGTGGCGATCACCTCAAGCAAGCGCTTCGCCGGAATTGGCAGCGTGTGACGGTTTCATTGGTCAATGTTGTTGGGTTTCAAGCCGTATTTTCAATAACCTTGAAAAAAAAAATAATTGTGGATTTTAAGGAAGACAATAAGATTTAATTTTTTTAGGGATATTATCTTAAGGACATTTGGGCTATTTTCGTAGATTTTTAAAGGCAATTCATGTACCTTAGGACAATAATCCCCGATTTTTAAGGAATATTCTTCGAAGGACCTTTGTAGATTTTCAAAGGATGTTCGTCATAAGGATAATAATCCAAAAAAAAAAAATACGAATGTGCCGATCACCTTAAGCAAGCGCTTCGCCGAGAATGGACCAAAATACCGCAGACCAACATTCGAGCAGCGCATGACGTTTTATTGACCGTTTGAAGGCCATAATTTGTGTCAAAGGTGACCAATTCGAACAAATCTAAATTTATTCTTAAATTTGATGCTATTTCCGACAATTTTTGCTTTCATTCAAAAAAAAAAATTAAAAAAAAAAATGTAAAAATTATGGCGTTTGACTTTGTTGCAGTTTTTTTATCTCACCCTGTATTCCGACCAAAATTCAAACACTGTCCATATTTAGCAACAGTTGAAATATAGCTCTGAAATTTTTTAAGGAGCTTTTGATTACTTCAAGAACTATTGATCAAATTTTTCCCTTAGTCGCCATATAAGGATAAACCTAGATTTCAAGTACAGGGTTGCCCATATTCGTCGGACCCATCTGGCAATGCCATAACTTTTGACAGAGATGTCACATCGCTTAATGACATACCGCGTTTGAAGCGTCAGTCCAAGCAGATTTTTACCATGAACCAATACACGCCACGCGAGCTCTCTGAAATAGTTGAAATTTACAAGAAGTCAATTGTGAAAACTCAACGTGCTTTTAAAACATTAAAAAATGTGAGAAGTGCGCCTTCTAAGAATACCATCAAGCAGTTATACGAAAAATTTTCGACTGGTAAGGCTCTTTCTAATCCGAAGAGGCCATATAAAAGTCGACCAAGGCGATCGGCGGAGAATATCGCTGCCGTACGAGCCAGTGTTGAGAGGTCCCAAAAACGCCGTTCTCAGCAGTTGGGCATGGCTCGGTCCACTTTACAACGGATTATTCGCATTGATTTGCATTTGTTCCCGTACAAAATTCAATTGCCTTCGGACAAGCCTCGTCGATTGGAATGGGCCGAAAGGGTCATCGAAATGGCCGAAAAAAAAAACATGGGTCCGTCGAATATGAGCAACCCTGTATTTTTTACGTTTTCAGCCACATTTTATCCATGCATTGACGGCAGAGCCTATGCGATTTGCCATCTTTACTTTGACCCAATTTTTCTTTTCTCTCAATCTAGCATTTCTTTTTCCATCCTTTGGCTGCTTAACTTTGTATTTCTGTGTGGTTGGTATTCGTGGTTTGATATTATGTTGCTGCAGCAGCTGCTGCTTCTTCTCCAAGGGTTTTCTATAACCACATCAACCGAGCTCTTCATTGCCGCCACATAAAAAATGCTTGCTTTTATGTGGCAATAAACTATTCAAACACACACACACACATACTGACACACACATGAGTGTGTGTATGCATTTATGTTGCATGCATGCATTATGAGGTAAATTGCATGATGCATACCTGCTATTCCTATTACCGCTGGAAGATGTCTAAAAATCCTTGACATATTGCTGAAAAGATGATAGTGTTGCATATTTTCATTGCAGGCACCATGACCTGTCTTTGGAGCTACCAGCTATGGTCCATGCCTTCATCCAGCTGTCAGGTTACTCATGCTGCCAGCAGTGTTAGAGTGACTCAGGTTCGCTTATCCTTATTCTTGGAGAACGTTTCTTTATCCCCTTCCTCCCTTCTCTCCTTCCTCTGCTTCCTTCCATGGGTTTGGATGTCAAAAGTAAATGGGATTATTATAATATTTTGAAATGTTAAGGTTCTTTTACTGTCGTCATCCTTTCATACATTTCGTGTTTTTTTTTTTTTTTTGCTGTTGAGCCACATTTACATTGCCTTGCATTGCGTGTCTTACGCTGCTCGTTGTGTTGATAAGATTTTAATATTTGAGTGCAAGGAGATTTGCAGTTGTATTGAAAGGAAAAAAGAAAACACACACACGCATGCATACACACAAAAACCAAAAACAAGAAGATTATCAAAAAATCACACACACACACACTCACTTACACATACGCATTCATGCATACTGCATATTGTGTACGAAGAAGATGGCAAATAGGGAGAAAAAAGTCTTGGGCATGCATACAGAAGCAGATCTTGTGGTTTTTGTGGTTTCTCATTTCATTTGTGCGGTGTTGATAAGAAGATATGCATGAAATACAAGGACTATTGTGGTTATGTATCGTAGGCAACCAACCGAACAAGGAACCAAACACAAAAAAAAGTGAAAAAAGAAAGAAAGAGATATATAATTGTGTTTACTTCTGTGTGTGCGGATAATTTAATTGAAAACAAAAGTTGATTATAAGATAAAAATTTAAGTTATTATCACTTCGAAGCACTTCCGTGCGTATACTTGTTACAAATTGTCATTTGGTGATTTTGATAATAATCATACGCCATGGGGGGTAGATCTTAGGTGAATATACAGGGTGAATAAAAAGCCATTATTTTTACTTTTTTTAAATTTTATTGAATAAAAACAAACAATTTCGGAAATAGCATCAAATTTTAGAATAAGTTTAGATTTCGAATTGGTCACCTTTGGCACATATGGTCTTTGAAAATATATTCTTTAAAAAATCCACGCCTTGGATGGTCTTTGAAAATATATTCTTTAAAAAATCCACGCCTTGGATGGTCTTTGAAAATATATTCTTTAAAAAATCCACGCCTCATATGGTCTTTGAAAATATATTCTTTAAAAAATCCACGCCTCATATGGTCTTTGAAAATATATTCTTTAAAAAATCCACGCCTCATATGGTCTTTGAAAATATATTCTTTAAAAAATCCACGCCTCATATGGTCTTTGAAAATATATTCTTTAAAAAATCCACGCCTCATATGGTCTTTGAAAATATATTCTTTAAAAAATCCACGCCTCATATGGTCTTTGAAAATGTATTCTTTAAAAAATCCACGCCTCATATGGTCTTTGAAAATATATTCTTTAAAAAATCCACGCCTCATATGGTCTTTGGAAATATATTCTTTAAAAAATCCACGCCTCATATGGTCTTTGAAAATATATTCTTTAAAAAATCCACGCCTCATATGGTCTTTGAAAATATATTCTTTAAAAAATCCACGCCTCATATGGTCTTTGAAAATATATTCTTTAAAAAATCCACGCCTCATATGGTCTTTGAAAATATATTCTTTAAAAAATCCACGCCTCATATGGTCTTTGAAAATATATTCTTTAAAAAATCCACGCCTCATATGGTCTTTGAAAATATATTCTTTAAAAAATCCACGCCTCATATGGTCTTTGAAAATATATTCTTTAAAAAATCCACGCCTCATATGGTCTTTGAAAATATATTCTTTAAAAAATCCACGCCTCATATGGTCTTTGAAAATATATTCTTTAAAAAATCCACCCCTCATATGGTCTTTGAATTTAGATTTGTTCGAATTGGTCACCTTTGGCACGAATTATGGCCTTCAAACGGCCAATGAAACCGTCACACGCTATCCCAATGTTGCTCTGCGGTATTTTGGCCCATTCCCGGCGAAGCGGGATCTCGAGGTGATCGACTCTTTGGTATTTTTTAGTGCCAACCTTGCTTTCCAAAATACTCCAGGCACAATGGTCCAACGGGTTGGTATCCGGAGTTTTTGGTGGACATTGTGCGCTGGAAATGAAGCGAGGAACCTCATTTTTAACCATTCTTGGGTGGCGCCTGCTGAGTGCGATGGTGCTGAGTCCTGGTGAGTTGGAATGTCCAAGGTCTGCTGCCAAAATGTTTGCCATTGTTCTCTGGAAATGAAGCGAGGAACCTCATTTTGTAAACATTCTTGAGTCCTGAGTCCTTTTGGAATGTCCAAGATCTGCGGTCTGCCAAAATGTTTGCGTGCCCAAGGCTTTAATACATCCTCCAGAATATTTTCGCGATAATATTCGGCATTTATTCTGATGCCACGGTCGATTAATACGAGCGAAGAGCGACCATACGCTGTTATGGTGGCCCACACCATCACCATGGCCGACCCTTGAGTTCTTGTGGCCAACCGAAGGTGCACATTTTCAGCTGACCTCTTTGGCAAGTAATCACGATCATTTTGTTTGTTTATAAACCGCTGGACAACGAATGTTTTCTCATCGGAGACGGAGAAAACCAAATTCGGCAGTTCACCACTTTCGGCCAAGTGAAGCTCTTTAGCTCCTTTGAGTCTAATTTCTTTCATTCTGTTGCGGTGTAAGTTCTTGCACTTTTTGGAATTTCCATGGCTGTACCCCGAGCTTATTTTTCAATATTTGCCGAATGGAATATTGCGATATGTTCAGCTCAGGAGTAATTTTTCGGTCACTGCGACGCGGGTTTCGATCAAGTCATTTCTTTAATTGTCGGGCCATTTCTGCTGATGTTCTTCCGTCCACTTTCCTGATGTCGGGCTACGCTACAAGTATCACGGTAACGAGCGATGGTACGAGACACAACGAGATTTATTCACATTTAAATGCTGGAGTGCTCTAACCATAGCCACTTGTGGTTTTCCAGCCAAATATAAAGAAATCACACTAGGACGCTTGAATTCCGAATAACTTTTTTTCTGGAAAGTTCTCACCAAAATGGTTTGGTTCGCTTGTAAACAATATAATGAGCTGTCATTGGAGTAATTTTAACAGCTATCGGACGAGTGGCTTGCAAATGACAGCAGTCTGAAGCTGGCTGCAGTTTTTTCATCTCATCCTGTACAAAATAATCAAATAAAATATATGAACATAGGACCTCAGGAAATTCAAGTTGAGGGCTCCGAAATGTCCTTGAGCAAGCATTCCAACAATGTCCTTGGCAGAAACTTAGGATGGTCCTTAAAAATATTTTTCTAAACTTAAGTCAATGTTATTGGGTTTAAAGCAGTATTTTCAATGACCTTTGGAAAAAAATAATCGTGGATTTTAAGGAAGACAATAATATTTGATTTTTATAGGGATATTATCTTAAGGACATATGGGCTATTTTCGTAGATTTTTAAAGGCAATTCATGTACCATAGGACAATAATCCCCGATTTTTTAAGAACCATTTTTTGAAGGACCTTAATTCAATATTCTTAGATTTTCAAAGGATGTTCGACATTGGGACAATAATTGTGGGTTTGTAAAAAATATTTTTGCCAGGACAACATTTTTGTTTTTAAGGAATATTTTTAAGGAACTTAGGACAATATTCGTGAACTTTTTAAAGAATATTCAGGAATATTAATGGATTTTAAAACAAGTTAACGCGTATAAGTCGGGTTTGCCGACAGATTTATACCCACAGCCAATGTTCGATAATCTAAATATATTTTGACTTCTGTTATAATTATTCAAATTGCTGATTTTCTATGGAGTAGGCTCTGAAGGAATGGGCCAACATTATCTATTTCGTATCGGACCTAAATAAATATAATTTAAATATTGTGACGTGCCAGGTTTGGACTTTATCGACCGCAAGTATATGAGATAGAAAATGTTAAAATGTGCGTAAGGTATCAGATATAGACGACCAAAGTATTCCATTCTCACACTTCATCTAATACAGATAAAAATATTGGTATAGGCAAAATTATAAGAAAATCGAAAATATATATACAATTTTATGCGAAACCATACATTCCGTATTCATCTCAGGCTTTTGGTTGAGAGAAATGTTTAGATGAAGCATATGGTATCAAATTATATATACCCACTATAGTCATAGGGCTGAGAGTATAAAAAGCACAATTATTGGCATGGAAGCCCTGTAAAATAATTCAGGTTGTTAGGCCAGAATGTCCTTAAAAATGTTCTGAAAGATTAAAAGTTTTAGTCAACGGTAAGTCTTAATTGAAAAAAAAAAAATGAAAATGAAAAAATGAAAATTAAAAAACTCAATGATGTCCTCTATGAGGTCCTTGTAAAATACTCTGAAAAATCACAATATCCTTAAAATCCAAAATTTTCCTGAAAAATGCTTTTAAAAGTCCAGAATGCACATGACGAATTAGCGCAGGGACCTTGAAATAATGTACTAAAAAAATCATGATATTTTTCAAAATCCGTCTTGCACACATTTCTTTTTTAAAAAATCCACGAGTTGTTTAATACGTTAAAATTCCCGAGGTTCTTGAAAATGTTTTTCAAAAGTCCACGAGGTCATTGAAAAATATTCTTTAAAAATTTCACAATTTTTTTCTGGGATGATCTTATTATTTTTTCTTTAAATATCCAAAATATGCTTGGAAAACCTTGTAGGGCGGACCAGAGAGTTAAGTTTTTTTTTTTTTTTTTTTTGTTTTTAGAAGTTCCCTGAAAAACTAATATTTTAAAAAATTTATATATAATATTATTATATATATTATTATTAAAAATTATAATTGTCTTAAAAAAATACCTAGATTTCGACAGGATGTAAAGTAAATCCTTTGATAAATCCCTGTTGTTAAGTCAGAATGTCATAAAAAAAATCTTCAACAAAATCACGATTCATAGTCAAGAATTCTTTTCAAAGATCCATGACTCATGGTCGAGAAGTCATTGGAAAGACCCAGAATTCACGACCAGGAAATCCGATGTTAAGTTAGAATTTCTGTGGAAAATGGTTAAAATAGTCCAAGACTTATAGTTAGACAGACCTTTAAATAATCCCTCAATTCATTATCTGGAAATTATTAAAAAATCCACTGTTAATGGCTAAGAATTCCTTTACAAGAACCACGATTCATCGTAATCATCTTTTTTATTTTTTATAGATCCATGATTCATGTTTTGCAAGTCCATAAAAAATACCCAATATTAAGTCAGGTACTCCTAAAACATACATTTTTTAAAAAGTCCATAATTTATTGTAGAAAGTCCTTGAAAAATCTCTTAATAAAATCATGATTCAGTCAGATAGAAGAAGACTTGGACAAAGGGTACATTTTCTTCAAATATCCTGACAGAGAGTTCTAGGGTCTATATCTGTTCTTTCAAGGGTGTTTATTGTCATCGTATCAAATGATATACACCGGACGTAGCCATAAGACTTAAGGTATAAACATCCATGGGTGTTTCCCTGTTTTATAATATTTTTGTTGGATTCTCTGAAATGTTTTCAATCTTCCTATATATAAAGATTATTTTTTCTCCTCCTCCCAGCCACACCAACAATTTTCGAAAACACTTCTTATCAACGTTCCATTAAAAAAATATGTATATTTTTTTCATAAAATAACATGTTCTACGACGATTATAACACTGCATCTTTAATATATCATTAGTTGGTGTGTGTCTATGTGCATGTATTTGTGTGTGTGTGTGTAAAGTAAACATGAACATTTCGAAACAAGCGGATAGGAGCAAAAAAATGTATATGCGGGTTTAAAACAACACTTCAAGTGGTAAATATGCAAATAGTGGAGGTTTGCCATGTGAATCGGCGTGTAGGTGTGTATGCATCCTTGTATGTGCATGTATGTATGTATGTGTGTGTATAGGGGTGCCCAAACATATGTTTATGTATGAATAACTTGGCGTGTTTTAAGCAGATGTTAACAAATACACTAAAACACATTCACACACACACATACACCTACTAATCCATGTGGGGGCGGTGAAAATGTGTTTGTAAATGTTCTCCGAACGCTAATGCAATGGCTGTCATACATAAAAAAACCACAACAAGGTAAATATTGAATGGAATATTGCACATATGAGAAAGAGAGGGGGAAAGGGGGGCTATAGAGAAATCTACAGAACAGAAAGATCCAAAGGTGGGTGAAACGGAAAAGAAAAATATTTCTCATAAAAGAAAAATTTTTTTTTATTTTAAAAATCCCCACTTAAAAAATTTCAAACAATGAACAATGTGTGGTGCATACTTTTAGGGGCATACATTTAAAATATCAACAGCTGTAAAATCTGATATTTCATTTAAATCCAAAATGCGTTGAAAAAAATTATTTCGTAATTTGGATATAATACTGTACTGTAGTATGACCCACCTTAATACACCACACTTAAAATGCATGCAAATTTCCATTCATATACACTTCTTGCAAGCCTAAGCATGGTTGGATTTAAAGAACTTGTGGTACTGAATTTTAAATGCAATGTTTCATAAGAAAAAAAAAATAGTTTCTGAATAGAAAATCCTTCTATAGGTCAAATGAGGTAAAAAGATTTTTAAACGACTTCCATGGGCATCACAGATATTTAAATAATCTTTAAGAACTTTTGGAGGATTTTTAACACAGATGAATTCTTTGAAAAACCCACGCCTCAGTTGGTTGGTCGTTGAAAAAATATTCTTTAAAAAATCCACGCCTTGGATGGTCGTTGAAAAAATATTCTTTTAAAAATCCACGCCTTGGATGGTCGTTGAAAAAATATTCTTTAAAAAATCCACGCCTTGGATGGTCGTTGAAAAAATATTCTTTAAAAAATCCACGCCTTGGATGGTCGTTGAAAAAATATTCTTTAAAAAATCCACGCCTTGGATGGTCGTTGAAAAAATATTCTTTAAAAAATCCACGCCTTGGATGGTCGTTGAAAAAATATTCTTTAAAAATCCACGCCTTGGATGGTCGTTGAAAAAATATTCTTTAAAAAATCCACGCCTTGGATGGTCGTTGAAAAAATATTCTTTAAAAAATCCACGCCTTGGATGGTCGTTGAAAAAATATTCTTTAAAAAATCCACGCCTTGGATGGTCGTTGAAAAAATATTCTTTAAAAAATCCACGCCTTGGATGGTCGTTGAAAAAATATTCTTTAAAAAATCCACGCCTTGGATGGTCGTTGAAAAAATATTCTTTAAAAAATCCACGCCTTGGATGGTCGTTGAAAAAATATTCTTTAAAAAATCCACGCCTTGGATGGTCGTTGAAAAATATTCTTTAAAAAATCCACGCCTTGGATGGTCGTTGAAAAAATATTCTTTAAAAAATCCACGCCTTGGATGGTCGTTGAAAAAATATTCTTTAAAAAATCCACGCCTTGGATGGTCGTTGAAAAAATATTCTTTAAAAAATCCACGCCTTGGATGGTCGTTGAAAAAATATTCTTTAAAAAATCCACGCCTTGGATGGTCGTTGAAAAAATATTCTTTAAAAAATCCACGCCTTGGATGGTCGTTGAAAAAATATTCTTTAAAAAATCCACGCCTTGGATGGTCGTTGAAAAAATATTCTTTAAAAATCCACGCCTTGGATGGTCGTTGAAAAATATTCTTTAAAAAATCCACGCCTTGGATGGTCGTTGAAAAAATATTCTTTAAAAAATCCACGCCTTGGATGGTCGTTGAAAAAATATTCTTTAAAAAATCCACGCCTTGGATGGTCGTTGAAAAATATTCTTTAAAAAATCCACGCCTTGGATGGTCCTTGAAAAAATATTCTTTAAAAAATCCACGCCTTGGATGGTCCTTGAAAAAACATTCTTTATAAAATCCACGCCTTGGATGGTCGTTGAAAAAATATTCTTTAAAAAAGATCACGCCTTGGATGGTCGTTGAAAAAATATTCTTTGAAAAATCCCCGCCTTGGATGGTCGTTGAAAACATATTCTTTAAAAAATCCCCGCCTTTGATGGTCATTGAAAAAAATATTCTTTAAAAAATCCACGCCTGTGGTGGTTCTTGAAAAAATATTCTTTAAATAGTACACGTCTCTGTTAGTCATGGAAAAAAATCTTTAAAAATTATCAACGCATTAAAATTTATTATTTGAAAAATAAATAGTATAATGTTCTTAAAAAATGTCATTGATTTGTTCATTACAAAATCTTGATCTTCGAATCCTAAGCTCCTTCAATATGTTTTGCTACGTAATCCTTGTGCTATTTTCGTCACTCTCCATTCTGATATTTGAAATACTAACACTATGATGATGATGATGAAAAAATCCATTTATAATTAATATCCCTAACTTTCACTCATCCCGACCTTATTCGTGGCAATGTCATAGAAAATTCCATTATCCTTATTTTTCTGTGTGCTCTACTTCTCCACCTGTTGTTGCTAATGATGATAATGATGGTTGAAACTGTTATCATAAGCTGAGTATTAAGGGTAATATGCAAAAAATATTTCTACACGGAAAAATAAGTTCCTCGACAGCAACAACGAAAAAATATGCACCGACCAAGGACAATACCAACCATACCGCCACAACTTAAACTGGAGAGAGCACACAAAAAAACTTGAAATCATTTTTGCCCGCACCAAAATTCCTAACCTGAAATTTACACAAAAACGAAATTAAGCAGTGCTCGTTCGCACACACACACAGCCAAACAGGTTCACTTGTAGCTATGTAAATATTCAGCTATTATTGTGGGACAGTTCACCTCAAACTAGAGGACAAACAAAAAAAACTATCTCCAACAGCTACAAATGTGCAAGGCAGTGTTCCCAGAGAGTGTGAGCGAGAGAGGGTTGGGGTTTTTGTCCCTGGCTTCAATTTCATAATACCATTTGTAATCCACCACAAAATCCTCTTCCACAAAAAAAGAACTAGACAAAAGATTTAGAAAAAACAAAAGTATGGATAAATAGATGAGAGGAGGGTAGGGCAGCCAGAGAATGCTGGATAAGTATTAGTAAATATGATGATGCTTGGAATGAGCTTGGGAATGGGTTTTATGTCAGAATGGGGCAAGGTGAAAAAATGTTTGAAATAAAAAAGTGAAAGTTGGTTGGGAGGTTGCCTTGAGGTTGATAGACGTTGTGATGAATAAACAAAAGGATACCAACAGGACACTGCAACTGACGTTGTGGTTTATTGTGCAGAAGGTGAAGTGGCTAAGATTTATAAACCTGTAACATTTCTTGTAAGCATTAAGGAAGAGATTGTAAGTTGATTTTGCGTTTAGACAATGAAGTTTTGGAATTAGCTCATTGAATGCGAAAGCAGAGCAAAGGACTTAGGGGCCATACTATGAATATATTTTTTAAGGACCTTCTAAGCAGTAAACGTTAAAGAATATTTTTTCAAGGATCAACAGAGACGTGGATTTTTTTTAGAAAATATTTTTTCAAGGATCAACAGAGACGTGGATTTTTTTAAAGAATATTTTTTCAACGACCAATTGAGGCGTAGATTTTTTAAAGATTTTTTTTGCAAAGTCCAAGAGAGACGTGGATTTTTTAAATAATATGTTTTCAAAGTCCAAAAGAGACGAGGATTTTTTAAAGAAAATTTTTTCAAGGACCAGCTGAGACGTTGGTTTTTCAAAACATATTTTTTCAAGGACCAGCGGGACGTGGATTTTTTAAAGATTATTTTTTTCAAGGACCACCAAAGGCGTGGATTTTTTAAAAAATATTTTTTCAAGGACCAGCAGAGACGTGGATTTTTTACAGATTATTTTTTCAAGATCAAAAGAGTCGTGGATTTTCTAAAGAATATTTTTTTAAGGACCAATAAACGTGGTCCTTTTTTTTCGAGGACCAATAAACGTGGATTATTTAAAAATATTTTTTCAAGGATCAACTGAAACGTGGATTTTTTAAAAAATATTTTTTCAAGGATCAACTGAAACGTGGATTTTTTAAAAACTATTTTTTCAAGGATCAACTAAAACGTGGATTTTTTAAAAAATATTTTTTAAAGGATCTACAGAAACGTGGATTTTTTAAAAAATATTTTTTAAGGATCAACAGAAACGTGGATTTTTTAAAAAATATTTTTTAAGGATCAACAGAAACGTGGATTTTTAAAAAAAATATTTTTTCAAGGATCAACAGAAAAGTGGCTTTTTTAAAATTTTTTTTTCTAGGATCAACAGAACCGTGGATTTTTTATAAAGATATTTTTTCAAGGATCAACAGAAAAGTGGCTTTTTTAAAAAATATTTTTTCTAGGATCAACAGAGGTGTAAATTTTTTAAAAAATATTTTGTCTAGGATCAACAGAGGTGTAAATTTTTTAAATAATATTTTTTCAAGGACCAATAAACGTGGATTTTCTAAAGAATATTTTTTCAAGGACCAATAAACGTGGATTTTCTAAAGAATATTTTTTCAAGGACCAATAAACGTGGATTTTCTAAAGAATATTTTTTCAAGGACCAATAAACGTGGATTTTCTAAAGAATATTTTTTCAAGGACCAATAAACGTGGATTTTCTAAAGAATATTTTTTCAAGGACCAATAAACGTGGATTTTCTAAAGAATATTTTTTCAAGGACCAATAAACGTGGATTTTCTAAAGAATATTTTTTCAAGGACCAATAAACGTGGATTTTCTAAAGAATATTTTTTCAAGGACCAATAAACGTGGATTTTCTAAAGAATATTTTTTCAAGGACCAATAAACGTGGTTTTTTTAAAGAATATTTTTTCAAGGACCAATCAACGTGGATTTTTTAAAGAATATTTTTTTCAAGGATCACCACAGGCCTGGATTTTTTAAAGAATATTTTTCAAAGACCACCACCGGCGTGGATTTTTTAAAGAATATTTTTTTCAAGGATCACCACAGGCCTGGATTTTTTAAAGAATATTTTTCAAGGATCACCACAGTCGTGGATTTTTTAAAGAATATTTTTCAAGGATCACCACAGTCGTGGATTTTTTAAAGAATGTTTTTCAAGGATCACCACAGTCGTGGATTTTTTAAAGAATATTTTTCAAGGATCACCACAGTCGTGGATTTTTTAAAGAATATTTTTTCAAGGACCAACCGAGGCGGGTTTTTTTAAAAAAAATATTTTTTCAATGACCACCAGTCACGTGGATTTTTTAAAGAATATTTTTTAAAGGACTAGCAGAAACGTGGATTTTCTAAAGAATATTTTTTAAAGGACTAGCAGAAACGTGGATTTTCTAAAGAATATATTTTCAAGGACCAAAAAAAAGTGGATTTTCTAAAGAATATCTTTTCAAAGACCAAAAAAAATGGGTTTTCTAAAGAATATCTTTTCAAGGTGCATCCAATTTTGTCCCTGGCTTCAATTTCATAATACCATTTGTAATCCACCACAAAATCCTCTTCCACAAAAAAAGAACTAGACAAAAGATTTAGAAAAAAACAAAAGTATAGAAAAATAGATGAGAGGAGGGTAGGGCAGCCAGAGAATGCTGGATAAGTATTAGTAAATATGATGATGCTTGGAATGAGCTTGGGAATGGGTTTTATGTCAGAATGGGGCAAGGTAAAAAAATATTTTAAATAAAAAAGTGAAAGTTGGTTGGGAGGTTGCCTTGAGGTTGATAGACGTCGTGATGAATAAACAAAAGGATACCTACAGGACACTGCAACTGACGTTGTGGTTTATTGTGCAGAAGGTGAAGTGGCTAAGATTTATAAACCTGTAACAATTCTTGTAACCATTAAGTTTATTTTACGTTTAGAAAATGAAGTTTTCGAATTAGCTCATTCAATGCGAAAGGAGAGCAAAGGACCATGAGACCATACTATGAATATATTTTTTAAGGACCTTCTAAGCAGTAAACGTGAATTTTTTTAAGAATATTTTTTCAAGGATCAACAGAGACGTGGATTTTTTAAAGAATATTTTTTCAAGGACCAGCAGAGACGTGGATTTTTTTTGGAATATTTTTTCAAAGTCCAACAGAGACGTGAATTTTTTAAAGAATATTTTTTCTAAGTCCAAAAGAGACGTGGATTTTTTAAAGAATATTTTTTCAAGGACCAACAGAAACGTGGATTTTTTAAAAAATAATTTCTCTAGGATCAACAGAAACGTGGATTTTTTAAAAAATATTTTTTTCAAGGATCAACAGAAACGTGGATTTTTTAAAAAATATTTTTTCTAGGATCAACAGAAACGTTGATTTTTTAAAAAATATTTTTTTCAAGGATCAACAGAAACGTAGATTTTTTAAAAAATATTTTTTCTAGGATCAACAGAAACGTGGATTTTTTTAAAAAATATTTTTTTCAAGTATCAACAGAAACGTGGATTTTTTAAAAAATATTTTTTCAAGGACCAGCAGAGACGTGGATTTTTTAATAAATATTTTTTCAAAGTCCAAAAAAGACCTGGATTTTTTAAAGTATATTTTTTTCAAAAACCAGTAGAGACGTGGATTTTTTAATGAATATTTTTTTAAGGACCATATGAGGCGTGGATTTTTTAAGGAATATTTTTTCAAGGACCATATGAGGCGTGGATTTTTTAAGGAATATTTTTTCAAGGACCATATGAGGCGTGGATTTTTTGAGGAATATTCTTTTAAGGACCATCCAAGGCGTGGATTTTTTAAAAAATATTTTTTCAACGACCATATGAGGCGTGAATTTTTTAAAGAATATTTTTTCAAGGACCAACTGAGGCGTGTATTTTTTTCAAAATATTTTTTCAAGGATCACCACAGGCCTAGATTTTTTAAAGAATATTTTTTCAAGGATCACCACAGCCGTGGATTTTTTAAAGAATATTTTTTCAAGGACCAATAAACGTGGATTTTTTAAAGAATATTTTTTCAAGGACCAATAAACGTGGATTTTTTAAAGAATATTTTTTCAAGGACCAGTAAACGTGGATTTTTTAAAGAATATTTTTTCAAGGACCAATAAACGTGGATTTCTTAAAGAATATTTTTTCAAGGACCAATAATCGTGGATTTTTTAAAGAATATTTTTTCAAGGACCAATAAACGTGGATTTTTTAAAGAATATTTTTTCAAGGACCAATAAACGTGGATTTTTTAAAGAATATTTTTTCAAGGACCAATAAACGTGGATTTTTTAAAGAATATTTTTTCAAGGACCAATAAACGTGGATTTTTTAAAGAATATTTTTTCAAGGACCAATAAACGTGGATTTTTTAAAGAATATTTTTTCAAGGACCAATAAACGTGGATTTTTTAAAGAATATTTTTTCAAGGACCAATAAACGTGGATTTTTTAAAGAATATTTTTTCAAGGACCAATAAACGTGGATTTTTTAAAGAATATTTTTTCAAGGACCAATAAACGTGGATTTTTTAAAGAATATTTTTTCAAGGACCAATAAACGTGGATTTTTTAAAGAATATTTTTTCAAGGACCAATAAACGTGGATTTTTTAAAGAATATTTTTTCAAGGACCAATAAACGTGGATTTTTTAAAGAATATTTTTTCAAGGACCAATAAACGTGGTTTTTTTAAAGAATATTTTTTCAAGGACCAATAAACGTGGATTTTTTAAAGAATATTTTTTCAAGGACCAATAAACGTGGTTTTTTTAAAGAATATTTTTTCAAGGACCAATAAACGTGGATTTTTTAAAGAATATTTTTTCAAGGACCAATAAACGTGGTTTTTTTAAAGAATATTTTTTCAAGGACCAATAAACGTGGATTTTTTAAAGAATATTTTTTTCAAGGATCACCACAGGCCTGGATTTTTTAAAGAATATTTTTCAAAGACCACCACCGGCGTGGATTTTTTAAAGAATATTTTTTTCAAGGATCACCACAGGCCTGGATTTTTTAAAGAATATTTTTCAAGGATCACCACAGTCGTGGATTTTTTAAAGAATATTTTTCAAGGATCACCACAGTCGTGGATTTTTTAAAGAATGTTTTTCAAGGATCACCACAGTCGTGGATTTTTTAAAGAATATTTTTCAAGGATCACCACAGTCGTGGATTTTTTAAAGAATATTTTTTCAAGGACCAACCGAGGCGGGTTTTTTTTAAAAAAAATATTTTTTCAATGACCACCAGTCACGTGGATTTTTTAAAGAATATTTTTTAAAGGACTAGCAGAAACGTGGATTTTCTAAAGAATATTTTTTAAAGGACTAGCAGAAACGTGGATTTTCTAAAGAATATTTTTTAAAGGACTAGCAGAAACGTGGATTTTCTAAAGAATATATTTTCAAGGACCAAAAAAAGTGGATTTTCTAAAGAATATCTTTTCAAAGACCAAAAAAAAATGGGTTTTCTAAAGAATATCTTTTCAAGGTGCATCCAATTAAATGTTTAACTCTTATTTCCTGTTTTTCTACAATTTCTTCTCATAAAACAGCAGCCATACATCCACAAATATTGTCATCCTAAAGAGATTTTGTTTTCGTGTGTCTATGTGCCTCTTTACCAATCTCATATAAGGCATTTTGTATTGGTCCCAAAATGATTCAAATACCTTGAAATAATCGGCATATTTGCAAAGAAGATATTGAGAGGATATGTGCGTACAATCGAAAGGTTTTATGTATGTGTGTCAGGACCTTTGATATAGGTTACTCTGTGGTGAAATAAAAACTAAAGAACGCTCCTCTGTATTTAGTAACATATATTTCCAAGGACCCTTATCTCTAACTATGATTCTCAATTTTGTTCAGAATTCTCAATGATATAAATGTACATTTTGTAAAATATATATTTTCAAAGGATCCTTCCATTATTTCAGGCCTTTTTTTCGAATATTTCAAAAATGTTTGGGAATTATTGTCTCCATATAAATATTTTTACAGTTCCCTCAGAGCCAGATTTTTAAATTTGTTAAGGTGTATTTTTTCCAAGTATTTTTCATTTATCCGAAATAATTTTTCCTAGGACTTTCGACATTATAAATGGGAACATTTAAAAATATATGTATTTATTAATTAATTTTATTATTATTATTATAATTTAAAAAGTTTAAATATTTTAAAAAATATTTTAAAAATACTTTTCCAAGAACTATCATAGCTTATCATCATAATTTTTAAATGTGAATTTTTAAGCATAAATGTCTTTAGTTTCAAAAAAATATACATTTTTCAGACTTCTCGAATAAAGACTTCGCTTATTATTTGAACTTCCAAGGACCCTCAGAGCTAGGTTTTTTCGCAATTCATATTATTTATAATTTTTTTTTTATAAAAAAAATCAAAAATTTCCTAAAGTGAATACACTTTAATGTAAATTATTCCACACGACCTTAAAAAAAATAATTTATACATAATAATATTTTTCTAAGGTTTCTTAGAGGTATGAATATGGAATCTTTTTAAAAAAATATTTTTACATAACTCTTAGAGATTCTGAATTTTTGAAAAATATTTTTTCCTCAGAGTCTTTAAAAAAAAAACAATTTTTTAAGATTTTTTTTTTTTTTTTTGTAAAAAAATTAATTTTCAAGAACTTTTTAAAAATACTTTTCCAAGGACTATCAAATTCTGCGACCAGAATTTTTAAATATGTATTTTAAAGCATAGAATTGCTCAGTTCCAAAAAAAATATATATTTTCCGGGCTTTTCAAAAGTTAAGAATGAAATTTTTTTAAATACAAAATATTTTTTCCATAGATTTGAGTTGTATTGTTTCCAAACCTAAAAGCCAGAATTTTGGTATTTATAATTTTTGTATTTATATATTATTTAAAAAATTGAAAAATAAAAAATAAAATTCCTGGGACTCTCAGAGACAAAGCATTGCCAAGTATTTTTCTTTTATTTGAAATAATTTTTCCAAGGAGGCTATAAATGTGATCTTTTCATTTTTTCCAATTTTTTTTTAATTATTGTTTTCAAGAACAATTCAAAAATGCTTTTCCAAAGATTATCGGAGCTTATGACCAGAATTGTGAAATAATTATTTTAAAACATAGAATTCCTTAGTTAAAAATTTTTATTTCCAGTCTTTTCAGAGTTATGAATGTGGTTTATTTTGAAAAATAAAACAAAAATTCCCAGAATTTGCATATTATTGGAATTTTGTCTGAAGACACTCGAAGGTGGGCTTTTTTATATTTAATATTCTTTCAAAGTTCCTTAATTATGGATCAAGAACTATCCTAAAAACATGTAAATTTTGATACAAATCGTTCCACATGACCTTGAAAAAATTGATTTACAAAAAAAAAAAAAAAAAAGAACAAAAAAAAGAGCTATGAATATGGATTTTTTTGTAATATTTTTACATAACTCTCAGAGCTCGCGAATTTTTAAAAATATAATTTCCAAGGAGTCAAACACCATAAATATGACTTTTTTTAATATCTCGCTATAAACTCAAACTGCTATTTTTTAACTATTATTAAAAGTAGAAACGTGGATTTTTGAAAATATTTTCTAATGAATCTCTGATGATATTTTTAAAGATTTTGGTCCCAATTCCTCTCATAACCAAAAATGTCGATTTTCTAAAAATATTTGTTCCAAAGGCTCTTAGAGCTTTGAACGTTGATTTTTTTAAATATATTTTTTCTCACATGGACCCTCCCCATTTTATATCTTTGAGAGGTATTTCATAATGAAATATTTTATGGATTTTCAAATCAAAAAATTCCATTTGAAACAGTTTCGTTTAACAGCAATTTATTCCCCTTTCACAAACACAAGCATGGAGTGACCCATACATGTTGGCAATTGCTTGCTGGGTTTGTTTGCAACATGGCTTCCTTAATTTTCTTATTTGCTGTTGACCGTTCATTGATTTTGATCTGTTTTTTTTTTTTTTTTTTCTTTTTTTGGAATCCGAATATATCCCATACAAATGGTGCTAATGTGTCTTTTGGGTTAATACAAATGCATGTGGCCACTGTCAACAGATTCGGATACACAAGCACTCTCTCACTCTCTCTCTCTCTCTCTCACACACACACGTACACACATATCTGTGCAAAACAATCAATATTTTTATTGGCATTGTGGAGATTGCGGTAAAATTGTCCGTAATAATACCTGACAAAAGCTGAGAGGGTTTGTCCAACGGGCCGCAAATATACACACACACACATTTATTACCAATACAAAGACACACACTCTCACACATGCACTCATCTTTCACACTTGAATACAATTTGATATGGTGTTTGTATTTGTTTTTTTTTTTTTTGCAATGGAAATTCTTTCGAAAGCCCCCATAATGCTCACACACACACCCATACTTCGTGTCCAATGAATTAATGGCGTGTGAATACCATAAAGATGTGGTCTTAGTGATAATAAACCCCTCAATAAAGGTTTGGGATTTCCAATAAATGGTAGCTGGGTAGATGTTTTTCCATTAATCGTTGACACACACACACACATCCACACACTCTCTCTCTCACTCACTCAGAGACATACATTGAATGACATTTCAATGGAAGATGGATGGATAGATGGAAGACTGAATTATAAGTGGGGGGAGGTGGGCTTCTCATACGGTACCTTCTCAATGAGAGATTTATTCTCATGGCTGTAGATTTTTTTGCAGTTTCCATTTTTCTTCTGAAGGTGTTGAGGTGTCAATTCTGGAACGGTCAATTTAATTGGAAACGGTTGCAAGTGTGATGTTAAATGAAATAAGTTCTTTTTTCGGAAAATATAAAAATGGGTCAGAAGGTCAAGACTTGAAAAAATTATAGAATTTCTATATTTGTCTCTGGATCCTTGGGACGTATACACAATGATATCAATCATACGCAATAATGTACATCAAAGCGAAATGGATTTTTTATATTTTTTAGGTACTACCAGGAATATTTTCAAACATTTTTTCAAGTATTCTTACCTATTTTTCGGATTTTTTAAATTATTTTTTCAACGACTCCGTAATGAGAGGTTTTCCTTTTTCCAGGTAGGATCCAAGGATTCAGAATTTTATTTTTATATATTTCAATTATTATTTTATTTTTTATTTTTTTATTTATTTATTTATTTATTTTATTTTTTTTTGAGAGAGAGAAAGAGGAAGGTTTTTGTTTTAGTTTTATCATACTCTTTTTGGTTTAGGTAATGTGAGCATGAACCTTTAACGTGCTTATTATCTGTTAAGTTGATAATATCGTACTAGTCTTCAGTCCGACATAAGCAATGGATCTTGGACTCAAGTCCTGGATAACTACTCTAGACAGAGGAAAAGGAAGCATGGTTTGATTCTCACAATTCGGGATTCACGACTACCGAATGGATTTTTTTGTGAGAGACCTTTATAAGTACTCAAGCACGACATATGAGGGAGTGTAAGGCTACGTCTACAGGACATTCAATCCGTATTAGTTCGGGGGTATTCAAGAGACCTTAATAAATACACCAGCTATTTCACAAGGATATGCAAGGCTAAAGGGATATGCAAATCCAATTATGGGAGAGACCTTAATAAGTACCCAAGCGATATCTGCAGGGATAGACAGATCTTTATAAGCACTCAAGCAGGATATGCAGGAATACTTCTGCAAGGATATGCGAGTCTGAAAGGATATGCGAGGCAACGTCAGCGAGAAGTATATACGAAGCTACTGTTGCGAGAGACTTTGAAAAGTGCTCAAGCAGGACCTATGAAGGAGTGCATGATAGGGATATACGAGATACCTTAATAAGTAATCCTGAAATTTTACAAGGAATCTATTTCTGCGAGAGACCTTAATGAGTACTTTACCAGGATCTACAAGGATATGCGAAGCGAAATTTCCGATAGATCTTTATAAGTACTCAAACAGGATCTACAAGGATATGCGAGGCTACGTCAGCGAGAGATATATACGATGCTACGGTTACGAGAGACCTTAAAAAGTACTCTACCAGAATCTATAAGGATATGTAAGGCTACTTCCGCGAGAGACCTTAATAAGTACCCCAGCAGGATCTACAAGGATATGCTTCTGGATACTATGGGGATTCAATGATTCAAGACTGCGAGACCTGGATAAATAATCTAACGAAGAATGTCTCTAAGAAGAATGTATCTCTCCCTCTCTCGAAGGGAGTATCTGAAACTCCGGTCCAAACATAGTGCACCGTTTTGCACCATTTATCAAACTTAGGTCGAGTTCGGAGATGGGCAATATCGGTCCACGGTCCAAAAACGTTTTTCTTTTTTTTTTCAGAAATATTTTCTTAAAATTTAATTTTTACTATTTATAAAAAAAAATTTCCTGAACGCAAATGACCAAAATCGGTAATTATCAAAACATAATTTTGAATTTTCAAATACATAAAAATAATTTTACAAAGGACCAATACATGCGTGGATTTTTCAAAAATATTGTTTCAAGGATTAACGTAGGCGTGGATTTTTAAAAAATATTTTTTTCAAGAATTAACGTAAGCGTGGATTTTTTAAATATATTTTCTTCAAGGACTAACTTAAGCATGGATTTTTTAAAAATATTTTTTCAAGAATTAACGTAAGCGTGGATTTTTTAAAAATATTTTTTCAAGAATTAACGTAAGCGTGGATTTTTTAAAAATATTTTCTTCAAGGACTAACTTAAGCATGGATTTTTTAAAAATAATTTTTCAAGAATTAACGTAAGCGTAGATTTTTTAAAAATGTTTTCTTCAAGGACTAACTTAAGCGTGGATTTTTTAAAAATACTTTTTCATGGACCATACTTAAACGTGGATTTTTTAAAAATATTTTTTCAAGGGCCATACTTAAACGTGGATTTTTTAAGAATATTTTTTCAAGGGCCATACTTAAACGAGGATTGTTTAATAATAGTTTTTTAAAGACCATCCTTAAAAGTGGATTTTTTAAAAATATTTTTTCGAGGGCCATGGATTTTTTAAAAATATTTTTTCAAGGGCCATACTTAACCGTGGATTTTTTTTTATAATAATAATTTTTTAAAGACCATCCTTAAACGTGGATTTTTTAAAAATATTTTTTCGAGGGCCATGGATTTTTTAAAAATATTTTTTCAAGGGCCATACTTAAACGTGGATTTTTTTTATAATAATAATTTTGTAAAGACCATCCTTAAACGTGGATTTTTTAAAAATATTTTTTCAAGGACCATATACAAGCGTGGATTTTTTAAAAATATTTTTTCAAGGACCATACTTAAACGTGGATTTTTTAAAAATATTTTTTCAAGGACCATACTTAAACGTGGATTTTTTAAAAATATTTTTTCAAGGACCATACATAAACGTGGATTTTTTAAAAATATTTTTTCAAGGACCATATTTAATCGTGGATTTTTTTAAAATATTTTTTCAAGTACCATACTTAAACGTGGATTTTTTTAAAATATTTTTTCAAGGACCATACTTAAACGTGGATTTTTTAAAAATATTTTATCAAGGACCATACTTAAACGTGGATTTTTTAAAAATATTTTTTCAAGGACCATACTTAAACGTGGATTTTTTAAAAATATTTTTTCAAGGACCATCAATAAACGTGGATTTTTTAAAAATATTTTTTCAAGGACCATAAATAAGCGTTGATTTTTTTATATATTTTTTTTAAATTGTAATTTAAAGAATTTATTAAATACGTTTTTCCTGAACTCAAATGACCAAAATCGGCAATTAATTATTTGAATTTTTAAATATATGAACTTGATTTTTTTTCAAGGACCATACTTAAACGTGGATTTTTTAAAAATATTTTTTCAAGGACCATCAATAAACGTGGATTTTTTAAAAATATTTTTTCAAGGACCATAAATAAGCGTTGATTTTTTTATATATTTTTTTTAAATTGTAATTTAAAGAATTTATTAAATACGTTTTTCCTGAACTCAAATGACCAAAATCGGCAATTAATTATTTGAATTTTTAAATATATGAACTTGATTTTAAAATGTGGTTTTTAAAGGATCAAAACTTGTTTGTTTTAATTTTCTAGGGCCCTTGGAGCCGTACTTGAAGACTTGAACTATGTAAAATACTTTTCAAGCAAAACTCTAATTTTTGCTGATTTTTGGATTTTTTTAAATATGCTTACCTTAACTTTGGGGTTTTAACGACTATTTGTCAAAGACATAGACAATTCTAATTGTGGAATTTTTCAAATATTTATAATAAAGCTCGGAGGGGCTCTCACATTAAATATCTCCTAAAACCCCCAAAACTTTAACTCTTCAATATCTCCAAAAAAACTGCCATTGAATGCCTGCGTATTAACAATGAATAAACAATGAATTAAAAACGTATGCAATGCCAATGAGTCCCGAAGGCATTATAAATAAAATGCAAACAAAAATTCAAAACAACAGAAAAACGAAAACAGAAAAATGAAAACGGCAACAAAACAAAGCACAGCAAAAACACAAATTCCGGTTACCAACAATGCTGTGTTAAATTGACAGGAAACGACTACAAGCATTCGACAACAATAAGTCGTTATAAACCACAGATAGGCGCACAAACACACACACACACAAATGAACAAATACATACCTTGCTACACATACACAAACAAGGATGCACAAAACACACACATACACACTGATACGGATTTCTATACAAATCCAAAATAGAATCAAATGAAATGAAACGAGAGGTAGACAGACAGACACATGTCTATGGTAATGCCGATCAGGATGATGAGGATGATGATGATGAGATAGGAATAAATTGATAGTTGATTGTTTACAATTCATTAATTCTCACCCAATTGACAAATGCTGGGTATACCACACACACAATAACAACAACAACAAAATTTCATTTACCAACAACATGGATAAACAGACTTTGGAGATGGCAAAAAAAATCAAACATCTGGTTTTTCCACTAAATATTCATGGAAGTGTGGATGGGGGTGGGGTAGAGAGAAAATTAGAGAAAAACTAGGAACAACTCATGGCAGCTGTTCATAATAATAATAATAATAATAACTGTAAACTTTAAGTGGAAAACGTGTTAAATTGAAAAGAAGAATAAAACACAACAACAACAACTACAAAATACAAATTTGCACAAGGACACCTCCAGCAGATTGCATCGAACAACAAACTAATGACTGACACCTCAAAAGCCTGTAAATGGGAAAGCAGGACAAGATTTACGATGTCTGTGGACAATACGCAACACACAGACGTATGAAGACACCATAGGATTGCGCTGAAAATGTCGATAGGTATTTGCTGGCTAAAGTAGAGCGATGAAAGATATCATCAACAAACAGGGTTGCCAAATGAAATATTTTGAAAATATTTTTTTAAGACCAATAAAAGCGTGGATTTTATAAATTTTTTTCCAGGACCATCCATTAACGCCGATTTTTTAAAAATATTTTTTCAAGGACCATCCATAAACGTGGATTTTTTAAAAATATTTTTTCAAAGACCACCCATAAACGTGGATTTTTTAAAAATATTTTTTCAAAAACCATCCATAAACGTGGATTTTTTAAAAATATTTTTTCAAGGAACATCTTTAAACGTGGATTTTTAAAAAATATTTTTTCAAGGACCATAGACAAGCGTGGATTTTTTAAAAGTATTTTTTCAACGACCAATACAAGCTTGGATTTTTTAAAAATATTTTTTCAACGACCAATACAAGCTTGGATTTTTTTAAAAGTATTTTTTCAAAGACCATTTTTAAACGTGGATTTTTTAAAAATATTTTTTCAAGGACCATCCTTAAACGTGGATTTTCTAAAAATATTTTTTCAAGGACCATCCTTAAACGTGGATGTTTTAAAAATATTTTTTCAAAGACCATCCTTAAACGTGGATTTTTTAAAAACATTTTTTCAAGGACCATCCTTAAACGTGGATGTTTTAAAAATATTTTTTCAAAGACCATCCTTAAACGTGGATTTTTTAAAAACATTTTTTCAAGGTCCACCCATAAACGTGGATTTTTTAAAAATATTTTTTCAAGGTCCACCCATAAACGTGGATTTTTCAAAAATATTTTTTTAAGGTCTATTCAGAAACGTGGATTTTTTAAAAATATTTTTTCAAAGACCACCCATAAACGTGGATTTTTTAAAAATATTTTTTCAAAAACCATCCATAAACGTGGATTTTTTAAAAATATTTTTTCAAGGAACATCTTTAAACGTGGATTTTTAAAAAATATTTTTTCAAGGACCATAGACAAGCGTGGATTTTTTAAAAGTATTTTTTCAACGACCAATACAAGCTTGGATTTTTTAAAAATATTTTTTCAACGACCAATACAAGCTTGGATTTTTTTAAAAGTATTTTTTCAAAGACCATTTTTAAACGTGGATTTTTTAAAAATATTTTTTCAAGGACCATCCTTAAACGTGGATTTTCTAAAAATATTTTTTCAAGGACCATCCTTAAACGTGGATGTTTTAAAAATATTTTTTCAAAGACCATCCTTAAACGTGGATTTTTTAAAAACATTTTTTCAAGGACCATCCTTAAACGTGGATTTTTTAAAAATATTTTTTCAAGTACCATCCTTAAATGTGGATTTTTAAAAATATTTTTAAGGACCATCCTTAAACATGGATTTTTAAAAACTATTTTTTCAAGGACTATCCTTAAACGTGGATTTTTTAAAAATATTTTTTCAAGGTCTATTCAGAAACGTGGATTCTTTAAAAATATTTTTTCAAGGTCTATTAAGAAACGTGGATTTTTTAAAAATATTTTTTCAAGGTCTATTAAGAAACGTTGATTTTTTTTAAAATATTTTTTCAAGGTCTTTTAAGAAACGTGGATTTTTTAAAAATGTTTTTTCAAGGTCTATTAAGAAACGTAAATTTTTTATAAATATTTTTTCAAGGACCATCCTTAAACGTGGATTTTTTAAAAATATTTTTTCAAGGACCATCCTTAAACGTGGATTTTTTAAAAATATTTTTTCAAGGACCATCCTTAAACGTGGATTTTTTAAAAATATTTTTTCAAGGACCATCCTTAAACGTGGATTTTTTAAAAATATTTTTTCAAGGACCATCCTTAAACGTGGATTTTTTAAAAATATTTTTTCAAGGACTATTCAGAAACGTGGATTGCCGATATTGCTCATCTCCGAACTCAATCTAAGTTTGAGAATAAAATTAAGATGTAACAAGTTTAGACCAAATCGGATACTCCCTTCGAAAGTTATCGTATATATATAATATATATTTTCACCCCTGGCAACCCTTACCAATACTCCCATAATGACAACCAATCCCATTGTGCACTCCAATGAGGACGGGAGGTGGTAACTGCAACATCATTGGGAGTTTGTTCGAACACACAAAAGAGTCATGTTGATTATTGACAACATCGTCGTACAGGACATAGACAGGCAAACAGAGCACAATATCAAGTTGAGCAACAATAACAGCTGTTGTTGTTATTGTCGACTGATGTAGATGTTGTTGCTACTACTTCTTTGCTTCTAAAGCTGAACAAGAATAGCATTGACAGCAATTATGTGACAGTTGTTTGGCAAAGCACAGAAAAAATCCAGGGAGAAAACGTAGAACGTGAGTGCTACAATTTCAGAAAAATACAAAAAAAAAATAAATGTAGGTAACAGGACAAGCAGTCAGAACGGATATTGGAAATGGGAAAAAACATAAATTTAAAATAGTTTGATTTTCAATTATATACAAATTTACGAAGTTCTTCATTGTTGTTGTTTAGGTTTTTTTATTGGACAATATTGGAAGGGAATGTATAGAACTCCCAAATTGAACAACAAGATAAGCATGGGTTCTGTCGAACAGGAAGCTAACACACATAACAAGAAGGACTCTAGATTTTGAGTATAGGGTTCAAATGTATAACAATGCAAAATTGGGTCACGTTATAAAATCGTGAGATACTTTTGAAATACTATGTAAATTATCCGTAAATTTTTTGAGTTCTAACCCCAATATCCGAATAATTAAGGTTAGTATCCATAACATCCAGACCATGTAATGCGGATAATATAGCCACATTGTTAAAATTATTCATTTCTGTAAAATATTCGAATTCAGGTCAGTCTAGACAATTGCTGGATAGGATTATGACTTTGTGGATATTATCCGGTAATTGTATAAGTTTATCCACGTTATTCGAATAACTGTGGAGAATTTTAGAAAATTAACTATTCAGAAACGTGTATTTTTTTAATATATTTTTTCAAGAACCATCCTTAAGCGTGGATTTTTTAAAAATATTTTTTCATGGATTTTGTAAAAATATTTTTTCAAAGGCTATTCAGAAACGTGGATGTTTTAAAAATATTCTTTCAAGGACCATCTATCAACGTGGATTTTTAAAAAATATTTTTTTCAAGGATCTTCTATCAAATCGGATTTTTTAAAAATATTTTTTCTAGGATCATCTATCAATGTGGATATTTTAAAAATATTTTTTGAAGGTCAATCTATCAAAATATTTTTTCAAGGACCATCCTTAAACGTGGATTTTTTAAAAATATTTTTTCAAGGACCATAAACAAACGTGGATTTTTTAAAAAAAAATTTTTTCAAGCACCATAAAAAAACGTGGATTTTTTAAAAATATTTTTTCAAGGACAATCCTTAAACGTGGATTTATTAAAAATATTCTTTCAAGGACCATTTGTCAATGTGGATTTTTTAAAAATATTTTTGCAAGAACGTCTATCAACGTGGATTTTTTAAAAATATTTTTTCAAGGATCATCTATCAATGTGGATTTTTTAAAAATATTTTTGCAAGAACGTCTATCAACGTGGATTTTTTAAAAATATTTTTTCAAGGATCATCTATCAATGTGGATTTTTTAAAAATATTTTTTCAAGGACTATTCAGAAACGTGGATTTTTTAAAAATATTTTTTCAAGGACTATTCAGAAACGTGGATTTTTTAAAAATATTTTTTTCAAGGACTATTCAGAAACGTGGATTTTTTTAAAAATATTTTTTTAAGGACCATCCTTAAACGTGGATTTTTAAAAATATTTTTTCAAGGACTATTCCGAAACGTGGATTTTTTAAAATAATTTTTTCAAGGACTATTCCGAAACGTGGATTTTTTAAAATAATTTTTTCAAAGACCATCGTGAATTTTTTAAAAATAATTTTTTCAAGGACCATACTTAAACGTGGATTTTTAAAAATATTTTTTCAAGGACCATACTTAAACGTGGATTTTTAAAAATATTTTTTCAAGGACCATACTTAAACGTGGATTTTTAAAAATATTTTTTCCTGGACCATCCTTAAACGTGGATTTTTTAAAAATATTTTTTCCTGGGCCATCCTTAAACGTGAATTTTTTAAAAATATTTTTTTCAGGCACCATCCTTAAACGTGGATTTTTTAAAAATATTTTTTTCAGGGACCATACCAAACTCGGATTTTTTAAAAATGTTTTTTTCAATTTCTATTCAGAAACGCGGATTTTTTAAAAATATTTTTTTCAAGGACTATTCAGAAACGTGGATTGCCGATATTGCTCATCTTCGAACTCAATCTATGTTTGACAATAAAATTAAGATGTACCAAGTTTGGCTGAAATTGGATACTCCCTTCGAAAGTTATCGTGCCAGCCAGCCAGCCAGATGGACGGACGAACGGACATCTCGGGATCGACTCCATATGTCCTAAAACGGATTTGGTCCAAAGAGATCTAGAGTCTAAGACCGTTATTTCGATGAGGCACATTTTGGCCGCATTAAATTATGGTCATATGACTAAGGTATAAAAAATGAGATCTATAGCATTATCCTCGCAATTGTAATACCTCTCTGAATCACCCATTATAAATCTCTCCCTCTCCCCAGAGCCAGAGCAATATATGTCAAAAAATAATTCCACAATGTCAATAGTTGATAATTTAATCTTCTTTATTGCAGCCACTACAGAGCAACAATTCCTGTTTTTCTATTTTTTTTTCTTTGCTTTTTTCAACAAACTGCCATTGCAAGGATCTGTGCAAGGACTTCTTTCACATAAATCGAAGTTGTAATGGGACGAGAAAAATAATAGAAATGGCCACAATTGCACATGGAATTGTTGGTGTTGGAGAAACGTATTGTAAATAAAATATATAATGGACAAACATTGAAGAAATACAAACACCTCACACCTACACTTGAGAGGGACACATGCACACACACACACACACACACGCGGGAACACACACTAACAGATACTTACAACCCAATCAACATTGCAATGTAACCAATTTAAAATGCCAACGAAGAAAATGCTTAAAAAATGGGAATGTGCAAGAGTGTGTTTGTGTGTGAGAGGCTACGTTACTGATATGTGATCAGTCAGGGGCGTAGTTAGGAGAATTTAAAAAAAAATCCACATTTTTCAAAATTACTTACCCCACTACGCCAATGAATTATTTCTTCGGAACCACTGAACCAAAATAAAACAAGTAAAGAAATTTTTAAAGTCGGTCGGGTCCGACTTTATGATACCCTACACCACTTTGCTAATTTAGCAAGGCTCCGCATAACAATTAAAAAGTTTTTATGGGAGAATTCAATCATACTCGCTACGAATAAAAATATAATTTAAAGTTCGAAGGACTAAATATGCCAAAGCATTTGTATCTTTTAAATTCCGACCTGTATTGTCCATTTGGTGTACAATTAATTTGAAATCGGATAAAAATATATATGGGAGCTATATCCAAATCTGAACCGATCTCGATAAAATTTGGCAAAGATATTTCTGAGCTGTATTTGATATATTTCCCTGAATATCGTTGTTACGGAGTGCATATTACGGCTGCGGAGGACAAATATGACAAATCGGATGAACAGTATATATGGGAGCTATAGCTATATCTGAGCCGATCTTCACCAAATTTGACATACTAGCTTCTAGACTCAATTCGGTCGCATGTGCCAAATTCCATCCCATTTGGGCAAATATTAGACGTTTGGTGCACAATCAAAGGTAAATCGGACGAAGTTATATATGAGAGCTATATCCAAATCGGAACCGATCTGGATAAAATTTGGCAAAGATATTTCTGAGCTGTATTTGATTTATTTCCCTGAATATCGTTGTTACGGAGTGCATATTACCGCTGTGGGTAACAAATATGACAAATCGGATGAACAGTATATATGGGAGCTATAGCTATATCTGAACCGATTTCGATCAAATTTGGTATACTAGCTTCTAGACTCAATTCGGTCGTAAGTGCCAAATTTCATCCAATTTGGGCAAATATTAGAAGTTTGGTGCACAATCAAAGGTAAATCGGACAAAGTTATATATGGGATCTATATCCAAATCTGAACCGATCTCTAAACCGATTTCGATCAAATTCGACATACTAACTTCTAGACTCAATTCGGTTGTAAGTGCCAAATTTCATCAAATTCGGGCAAATATTAGACGTTTGGTGCACAATAAAAGGTAAATCGGACGAAGTTATATATGGGAGTTATATCCAAATCTGAACCGATCTCGATAAAATTTAGCAAATGTATTTCTGAGCTGTATTTGATATATTTCCCCAAATATTGTTGTTACAGAGTGCATTTTACGGCTGCGGAGGATAAAAATAACAAATCGGATGAACAATATATATGGGAGCTATAGCTACATTTGAACCGATTTCGATCAAATTTGGCATACTTATTTTCAAGCCTAATTTGGTGGTATGTGCAAAATTCCATACTATTCGGGTAGATATTACACGTTTGGTGCACCATAAAAGATAAATCGGACGAAGATATATGTGGGAGCTATATCTAAGATTTTACCGATTATCTCCAATTTCAATAGGGTTCATCCTTGGGCCAAACAAATGATTTGTGCAAAATTTCATCTCAATCGGATAATAAATGCGACCTGCATTTTGTTCACAAAAATACATGGACAGGCGGACAGGCGGACAGACAGACGGACGGACGGACATGCATAAATCGACTCAGAATGTGATTCTTTGCAGATCATCAAATGAACTATGGGTCTACCTCCTTTCCTTTTGCCTGTTACAAACAAATGCACAAAGCCATTATACCCTGACCACCTTGTGGTGTAGGGTATAAATATGCCAGCTGCTGCATGACTTTAAGCTGCCTTTAACTGTTAGTTTTTTTCTTCTTCTTTTAATTCTTTTCTTTTTCTTTGCTCCTCTTCGTCGTCGTCTTTGACAACAATAAACACACTTAAACCCATATGAGTACAAGGGAATTCTTTGAGAAGGAAAACTATGTGTATGTAGAGGAAATAGAATGAAAACAAACAGAGGATAGAATAAGAAATGCAAAAAAAAAAAGAACGAATGAAAAACGAAATATGTTGGCAAATATGCAACGAACCAAAGCGCAATACGGCAAGAAGTCATTGCAAACCGACTCTAAGACTCAATGCATCAATGGAGTGTGGAGACATGTGAAAGGGAGTGTGTCAGAGCGGCTTACTGTGGGGATGTTGTAATGAAATTATTAGGCTCTTTCGCTGCTCCCTTCGATTTTTTGAACAGTAAAACCTCCTTTAAAAAATAGTTATGTATAAAAAGGGTAAAATTTTAAACCAATGTTTGTGTGGGTAGTAATACTCATCTGTCAGTAGTTAAAAAAAATCGCACCCTGAAAAATGTAATTTTTTCAAAAACAAAAATTAAATCTCGGAACGAAATGGAAATTATCCAAGTATTCGATACTATAAAAGGTTTTTCCATATTTATCACACACTTATCACTGGGCTGGTGCCCACGTTAACTCCCGAAGGGAATTTCCGATTTGGTCTAAACTTAGTACATCGTAATATTATTATCAAAATTAGATCGAGTTCGGAGATGGTCAATATCGGTCCACTTCTTCTGGCACTCCCCCACAAAAGGTAGAAATTTTCCAAAAAAAAAAAAATAAATAAATAAAATAAAATGCATAAAAAGAGAAAGGATAATCCGATTTGGCTCCAACTTTGCGAATCCTAATATTAGCATAAGTTCTATGTCAGGTACGAAAATGGACAATATTTGGGCCAAAAATTTTGAATAATTATTACTCTTACAAAATGCGATGGAAGAGTCCGATTGTCTTCAAACTACACAAATCGCAATATTTTTATCAATTAAAGGTGTGGTGTAAAAATAAAATATATCGGTCGACTCTTTCTGGTACCTCCCAAACAAAGGGTTAAAAATTTTGAATATCCATAAAGCTCATAAAACTCCAAATTAATATTCGATTCCATTGAGACTTCGAACATCTCTATATATCTATCAACTCAAGATCTTTTATAAATATGGTAGAGATCGGACAATTCCTTTTGGTACATCCCCCCACAAAAGGGTAAACAATTTGAGTACCCTTGGCGCACATAAAACGAGAAAAGAACATCCGATTCCATTCAGGCTTTGCACATCTCAATTATTTTTTTTTCAGCTCAAGATATGTTATAAAGACGATAGAAATCTGACCATTTCTTCTGGTACCTCCTCTATATAGGGTTCAAGATTTTGAAAAACAAAACGCTCTATGAAACCGAAATAAGCATCCAAATCTCTTTGAATTTCACACACACACAAACATTTTTGCTAACACAAGATCTCTTGTGAAGATAATATATATCTGCGAATCCCTTCCGGTACCTCTGCCACAAAGGGTCAAAATTTCCAATATATCTGTCATAAATTGCGAAACAAGTCAGCAATTCTTTCCAATTTGCTGTATCTGAATATTGCTCTTAACCAGAAAACTGAGATGAATATGGAATTTATGATTTCGCATTTATTGGATATAATTATTCGATTTTCCTGTGAACTATCCAAATTTTTCATAAGCTCTAAAAAGATTTTAAAAATTATACGAGCATTTTTAAAACCTTATCTGTGTTATCCAGATACCTTACACGTTATCCAGACACTGAATATGCATTATACACTTATACACAGGCACTGAATATGCTCTACCCGCGTTATCCAGACACTGAATATGTATTATCCACGTAATCTTACCACTCAATATATTTTTTATTCACATTATCCAGACGCTGCATATGCATCATCCAGGTCATTCAAATACTCAATATGCAATATCCTCGTTATCCAGATAATGTATATGCTTTATCCATCTTATCCTGGTACTCAATATGTATTATTCACGTTATCCGGACACTTAATATTATTTATCGACGTTATCCGGGCACTCAATATATATTGTATATGTTATCCGGGGACTAAATATGTATTATCCACGTTATCCAGACATTTAATATGCATTATACACGTTACCCAGGGACTGAATATGCTTTAACCACGCTATCCAAAAAATCAACATACATTATCCACAATATCCAGATCCTTATTAGACAATATTCATGTTATCCAAACACTGCAATATTTCAAATTAATGTCCACCTACTTATAAGGAAATTTTAAAATTATACAGTAAATTGGTGGACATTATTCAATTATCAGTACAAAATTAAGTATTATTCGTGGACATCGGATGATTATTAGGCAATATACAGATTATTCAGATACTTCTAGCACACGATAAATGTTATCCAAACACTTATTTGATATTTTCCATATTATTCATGCTCGATTTAAGCGTTATCCAGATTAATTTTGAATTATATCCAATATAAAAAATCCACGCTTCTGAATAGTCATCGAATTAACATTTTTTTAAAAATAGTCCTTGAAAAAATATTTTTATAAAATCCACGCTTCTAAATAGTCCTTGAAAAAATATTTTTATAAAATCCACGCTTCTAAATAGTCCTTGAAAAAATATTTTTATAAAATCCACGCTTCTAAATAGTCCTTGAAAAAATATTTTTATAAAATCCACGCTTCTAAATAGTCCTTGAAAAAATATTTTTATAAAATCCACGCTTCTAAATAGTCCTTGAAAAAATATTTTTATAAAATCCACGCTTCTAAATAGTCCTTGAAAAAATATTTTTATAAAATCCACGCTTCTAAATAGTCCTTGAAAAAATATTTTTATAAAATCCACGCTTCTAAATAGTCCTTGAAAAAATATTTTTATAAAATCCACGCTTCTAAATAGTCCTTGAAAAAATATTTTTATAAAATCCACGCTTCTAAATAGTCCTTGAAAAAATATTTTTATAAAATCCACGCTTCTAAATAGTCCTTGAAAAAATATTTTTATAAAATCCACGCTTCTAAATAGTCCTTGAAAAAATATTTTTATAAAATCCACGCTTCTAAATAGTCCTTGAAAAAATATTTTTATAAAATCCACGCTTCTAAATAGTCCTTGAAAAAATATTTTTATAAAATCCACGCTTCTAAATAGTCCTTGAAAAAATATTTTTATAAAATCCACGCTTCTAAATAGTCCTTGAAAAAATATTTTTATAAAATCCACGCTTCTAAATAGTCCTTGAAAAAATATTTTTATAAAATCCACGCTTCTAAATAGTCCTTGAAAAAATATTTTTATAAAATCCACGCTTCTGAATTATATCCATATTATTAGGCAATTAAAGATTGATATATTAAGTAGTTAGGTATTATCCACTTTATCCATATACTAACCAAGCATTATCCTCGTTATCCAGATACTTATCAAAACTTATCCGGACCATTTGTAGGCAAAAAAGACTCATCCAGAAAATTAAAAAGAACAAATAAAACGCAAACATGGCCAGTGCTGGGGAGAAATTTTAGAAAATGAAATGGGACTTGCAAAAATATTCTTTAAAAATCACTATAGTCCTAGGGAAAATATGGCCTTAAAATCCACGGGAATCCTTTAAAATATTCTTTAAAAATCCAAGATCATGTATCTGATGGTCCTTGAAAAAATATTCCTTAATATCCCGAATAGTCCTTGAGAAAATATTTTTTTTTTTTAAATTTACAGATGTTGATAACAAAATATTCTTTAAAAATTAAGGATTATGGCTCAGCGGGTCCTCAAGAAAATATTCTTTGAAAATTTGTAGGGAAACACTTTGTATCTAAATACTTTGCTTTAAATTGTTTCAACGAACATATGTTTTTTTTTGGAATATTTGTATATTTGAAATTTGAAGAGACAAAATAAATGTTTCATAATCCTGTTCGGAATATCAATTTGTATAACTATTTTTGTTCCTTGAATTATTCCGATATAAAATGTAATATCTGTGTTTGTTTCGCATAAAAGGCAAATATATAAGGGTTCCCCATTATATATTTGCCTTTTATGCGGAATTCAAACTCCTAATGGGAATTATTCTCATTATCCTGGCATACACACTATCCATTATCCGGGTATCCACAATATCCAAATTCATCAACTTTATCCAATCCTATCTTTGGCAACTTCTCGAAATTTTGCCCACTGTTAAATATTATATTAGTGTATTCGAGTAGAAACTCACATATGTATTTGTGTGTGTATGTGTGCACACAAAAGAAAATCATTGAAAATTGCAAGAATGTTATTGGTGTAAGTAAATTTTTGTTGTTATTTGCTCTAATATTCCTTGATGTTGCACCGCCGTCTACGTCTCCTCCGAGCAGGCAGTCAGTTCATTGACAATGAAGTCATAGTTGAAGTTGAAGTCGTCTTTTGACAATAATCACGTTTGCAAAGTAAAGTAAAGTAATTTTTATTAAAGTTAACTGCGTTGCAACACAAATAGCAATGGTGGAGTTTGGAGCGAACACACACACACATACATACATGCATAGTTATGGGGAGGTATATACACACATACATATGCGCATATGTCACTAACAAAGGAAATACTTCTTTGGTTATGAGAATTAAATCAAAAAAGGTGATATCGAGGTCCGAGTACAAAATCGGACTCAAAAAATTGAGCGATTGAAATTCGGTCTGAAACTACCTGGAGGATGAGGAATCAAAAAAACTTGAATTCCCTGTTGTAGACACAAATTTCCCAGATTCTGTTACAATATGCTACTACAAATCTCTCCTACAATTATAAAGATCTTTGGATGTTCCATATCATTCTCTGCGACCCAAATGGGTGACAGGTCAAACGGCTTGCTAGCACTCTATGATATATTATTCTGGTCTGATATAACGAATGGCTATTCTAATCTAAGACCCACTTTTAGAAATTTGTACATTTAAATTCAACTGGACTTGCTTTCTTCTTCCAAAGAAAGAACTCCAATTCTATCCCGACTGAGGGCGCTTTAAGCCCACATTTCACCCTCTTAATCAGTTAGCATTACCAATGTTTTAGGGACCTATTTCATTCACAAAACATCCCCTCTAATTAAATCCGATCTACCATAGCCCTTTCCATTTCCTCATTTCTCCGCATTTCTCATAATTCTCCCACACCCTACTACTACCAGCGAGTTCCCCATGAATTCGTTTTTCTGATTTTGTCCTTCACGTTGTTTCGTATCCATGGCAATGTCTCTGGAGTGGTCATTAATGTCATTATTTTCCTCTCAACTTATCACCACAGATATGCCACGAGATAAGGCATGGAATGTTTGAAGGGCAGAAGTACCAGCAGCTCTGCAGTGAGGACAGAAGTATCTCACATTACATTCGCCACATGAACTTGCCGAAGAATTTGTTGTTGCGATTTATTGGAATTCCATGGGCTTGGTCATAGGGGACATGTGGGCAAGACAAATGAAGAATCGTTGGTTTAAAGGTAAATAGGGTGGAAGGATAAATTCTGCTTAAAAAAATATTTTTAAAAAATCCACGCTTCTGAATAATCCTTGAAAAAATATTTTTAAAAAATCTACGCTTCAAAATAGACCTTGAAAAAATATTTAAAAAAAATCCACGTTTCTTTATAGACCTTGAAAAAATATTTAAAAAAATCCACGTTTCTTTATAGACCTTGAAAAAATATTTAAAAAAAATCCACGTTTCTTTATAGACCTTGAAAAAATATTTAAAAAAATCCACGTTTCTTTATAGACCTTGAAAAAATATTTTTAAAAAATCCACGTTTCTTTATAGACCTTGAAAAAATATTTTTAAAAAATCCACGTTTCTTTATAGACCTTGAAAAAATATTTCAAAAAAATCCACGTTTCTTCATAGACCTTGAAGAAATATTTTTATAAAAATCCACGTTTCTTTATAGACCTTGAAGAAACATTTTTATAAAAATCCACGTTTCTTTACAGACCTTGAAAAAATATTTTTAAAAAATCCACGTTTCTTTATAGACCTTGAAAAAATATTTTTAAAAAATCCACGTTTCTTTATAGACCTTGAAAAAATATTTTTAAAAAATCCACGTTTCTTTATAGACCTTGAAAAAATAATTTTAAAAAAATCTACGCTTCTAAATAGTCCTTGAAAAAAATATTTTTAAAAAATCCACGTTTCTTTATAGACCTTGAAAAAATATTTTTAAAAAATCCACGTTTCTTTATAGACCTTGAAAAAATATTTTTAAAAAATCCACGTTTCTTTATAGACCTTGAAAAAATATTTTTAAAAAATCCACGTTTCTTTATAGACCTTGAAAAAATATTTTTAAAAAATCCACGTTTCTTTATAGTCCTTGAAAAAATATTTTTAAAAAATCCACGTTTCTGAATAAACCTTGAATAAATATTTTTAAAAAATCCACGTTTCTGGATAGACTTTGAAAAAATATTTTTAAAAGTCCACGTTTCTGAATAGAACTTAAAAAACTATTTTTAAAATATCCACGCTTCTGAAGAGTCATTGAAAAAATATTTCTAAAAAATCTACGCTTCTGAATAGTCATTGAAAAAATATTTTTAAAAAATCCACGTTTCTGAATAGTCCTTGAAAAAATATTTTTACAAAATCCGCGCTTCTGAATAGTCCTTGAAAAAATATTTTTAAAAATCCACGCTTCTGAATAATCCTTCAAAAAATATTTTTAAAAAATCCATGCTTCAGAATAGTCCTTGAAAAAATATTTTTAAATAATCCACGCTTTTAAATAGTCCTTGAAAAAATATTTTTAAAAAATCCACGCTTCTGAATAGTCTTTGAAAAAATATTTTTAAAAAATCCACGCTTCTCAATAGTCCTCGAATTTTTTTTTAAATCCACGCTTTTGAATAGTCCTTGAAAAAATATTTTTAAAAAATCCACGCTTCTGAATAGTCCTTGAAAAAATATTTTTAAAAAATCCATGCTTCTGAATAGTCCTTAAAAAAATATTTTTAAAAAATCCATGCTTCTGAATAGTCCTTGAAAAAATACTTTTAAAAAATCCACGTTTCTTTATAGACCTTCAAAAAATATTTTTAAAAAATCCACGTTTCTGAATGGTCCTTGAAAAAATATTTTTAAAAAATCCACGTTTCTGAATGGTCCTTGAAAAAATATTTTTAAAAAATCCACGTATCTAAATAGTCCTTGAAAAAATATTTTTAAAAAATCCACGTTTAAGGATGGTCCTTTAAAAAATATTTTTAAAAAATCCACGCTTCTGAATAGTCCTTGAAAAAATATTTTTAAAAAATCCACGCTTCTGAATAGTCCTTGAAAAAATATTTTTGAAAAAATCCATGTTTCTTTATAGACCCTGAAAAAATATTTTAAAAAATCCGCGCTTCAGAATAGTCCTTGAAAAATATTTTTAAAAAATCCGCGCTTAAGAATAGTCCTTGAAAAATATTTTTAAAAAATCCACGCTTCTAAATAGTCCTTGAAAAAATATTTTTAAAAAATCCACGCTTCTGAATATTCCTTGAAAAAATATTTTTAAAAAATCCACGCTTCTAAATAGTCATTGAAAAAATATTTTTAAAAAATCCACGAAAAATCCTCTTTTGTTGTTACTAAAGTTTTTACACCTACCCATCCTAATGCTCTCGCTTGCTTGTTTTTTTTTTTCGTCTTTGTATATTTATTATCACATCTTATCTGTGCCATTGCCTAAGTACCCGACTGGCTAGTTACTAAGTAGGTGTATGGGTTGAATGGCCCACTAAAATTGTCTCCAACGGTTGTTAGCCAACTTTTTTCTCCAATTTTCTTTTTTCGCTGATGTCTTTAAGACTCTGTTACTTTTTTCTCGTTATCTTTGCTGTGTCTTTTGTTTCTGTGGTAATGCGACTCGCGTCAGTCTGTCTCCCAGACTATCTGGGCATGTGGCTTTGATGGTGATTTCTGGGAAGCGTGCCAGTCTATGCAATTCAATGCTGGTTTATTTCAATTCTGGGTAAATTTGGCTAACAAGAAAAACCGTGGACAAGCCAAATTGTTAACTGAAGAGATACTTAAATTGCGTTTTTTGGAAAAGAAAAAAATTGAGATTTTTGTGTGTGTGTGTACCACCAAGGTTATGCCAAAAGAAATTCTTTCCAAAGCCATTTAAGATAATGGCGAAAAAATGGTTTAATGAAATTTATGCCAAGGATGAAAATATGTTATTAAAGATTTCTTCTCTTTTAAAAATATTTTCCAAAGTCTAAACATAAACGTGGATTTTTTTAAAAATATTTTTCCAAGGTCTAAACATAAACGTGGATTTTTTAAAAATATTTTTCAAGGACCATCTATCAAAGGGAATTTTTTAAAAATATTTTTCAAGGACCATCTATCAAAGGGAATTTTTTAAAAATATTTTTCAAGGACCATTTATCAAAGGGAATTTTTTAAAAATATTTTTTTTAAGTCTACTCAGAAACGTGGATTTTTTAAAAATATTTTTGTCAAGGTCTACTCAGAAAAGTGGATTTTTTAAAAATTATTTTTCAAGGTCTATAAAGAAACGTGGATTTTTTAAAAATATTTTTTCAAGGTCTAGTTTGAAACGTAGATTTTTTTAAAATATTTTTTCAAGGTCTAGTTTGAAACGTGGATTTTTTTAAAATATTTTTTCAACGTCTATCCAGAAACGTGGATTTTTTAAAAATATTTTTTCAATGTCTATCCAGAAACGTGGATTTTTTAAAAATATTTTTTCAACGTCTATCCAGATACGTGGATTTTTTAAAAATATTTTTTCAACGTCTATCCAGATACGTTGATTTTTTAAAAATATTTTTTCCACGTCTTTCCATATACGTGGATTTTTTAAAAATATTTTTTCCACGTCTTTCCATATACGTGGATTTTTAAAAAATATTTTTTCAAGGTCTATAAAGAAACGTGGATTTTTAAAAAATATTTTTTCAAGGTCTATAAAGAAACGTGGATTTTTAAAAAATATTTTTTCAAGGTCTATAAAGAAACGTGGATTTTTAAAAAAATATTTTTTCAACGTCTATCCAGAAACGTGGATTTTTTAAAAATATTTTTTCAACGTCTATCCAGAAACGTGGATTTTTTAAAAATATTTTTTCAACGTCTATCCAGAAACGTGGATTTTTTAAAAATATTTTTTCAAGGTCTATCCAGAAACGTGGATTTTTTTAAAATATTTTTTCAAGGTCTATAAAGAAACGTGGATTTTTTAAAAATATTTTTTCAAGGTCTATCCAGAAACGTGGATTTTTTAAAAATATTTTTTCAAGGACCTCTTCTAAAAAAATAATAATTGAAATTTAATTTTGTTTCCAATATTAAATCATTTTACAACAGCTTGTCTTTTAAATACTCCCATATGCTGGCCTGCCGTTCTCTCTCGCTCTCAACGGAAGTGACCAGTGTTGCTTCACAAAAAATGCTTTCTTCCTCCGTTTTTTTTTTTTTGCTCCGCTGTAATTAATTTTCCATTTGCCATATTTTCCCCTACACATTCTCCTATAATTTCTTGTTTTTCATATTTTCTCAACTGGAGCAGCCGGAATGACTGCTTGGCTGGCGGACTGGCTTGCGAACTGCTTGATTCACTAGCTGCCTGTGTTGACTGTTTAAATATGTTATCTCTGCATGTAGTTGGGCATAAGCTGTGCCGACTCTATCTGTAGGCAATGATGTATGCGTATGCACTGCATGGGTGTGCATGAGTGTGTGTGCATGTGTATTGGTGCGTTTGAAGCTGCCAAAACAAAAGTATAAATCTTTTCAAAGCCATTTATAAAAATTAAGTTGTACGGCTGTCAGGGCTTCAATACTATAGCCGTAGTCGGGCCTTAGCCCGCACTTCTTGTTCTCCTCCCCTCTCTCTTTTTCTGCATGTGAGTTAAACAGTATAAATGTGTGTGTGTGTGGGGTGAAATAGAGCGACAGCATTTAAAAATTTCATTCCATTTCCTCAGGATATTTGTTACCAACAGAAGAACTCCCACACTCACTCCCACGCACACACACACACTCGCAACAAAACATAATTGTAAGTAAGCCAGCAGGCCAAACATATTCTGTGTCAGCCTCCAACGCTCTCCGCCCCTCTCTCATTCATTCACTCTCTCACCCACCCTGACATCCACATCCACTCATTTACAAAACTGTAAAGATTGTTTTAATAGGTTTTTAATTATTTTTATGGTAAATTTGTTAAAAGCTTTATGCGAACGCAACATAAATTTATAGCCCGACCGAAGTCAGGTTATCGCCAAGAAAACTTCGACGGTCAGAAATGTGTGCAAAAACAACAACAACAAAAAAATTATATGAAAATAAATCATTAAAAATGGCCTTGGGCCATTGAATTGAATGGGTGGCGCTGATGGTTGGGTGGGTGGTTGCATTGGCCTCACAGCAAAAAATTTACGAAGGTGTTGTTGATCAAATTTAATTCGAATAAATATGAAATTTAATTTTGAGGCATTTTTCAACATTGAATAATTTTTTATATCCTGCAACTCCATTATTTTATATTTTATTGAGCCAAAAAATATGTAATACCACCAAATATTGGTCCAATGCCCTCCATGTTATATATGGATCTCTCTATCTATCGATCTTACATAAACTTCCTCAGATGTAATTTTTTCTTTAAAGAATTCGTTATTTTGTGAGAATCAATTTTTCCGTTAAAGAACAAAATCCTAATGGGCTGAGCAACAATTTTTTTACCCTCCACCATAGTATGGAGGGTATATTAATTTTGTCACTCCGTTTGTAACACCTCCAAATATACATTTTAGACCCCACAAAGCTTAGCTTCTGAACAAAATGGATAAGGTTGATAAAATTTTACTCAAATGTATACTATGTCTGCAAGACTCTTGGTATTGAAAATGGGCCATGTAGGTCCACGTTTTGGTACCTGTAGGTCCCCCATATAATGGTACCCCCACTATTTTCGGTATTTTTGTGATTTAAGCGACATTATTCACCGGAATTGTTTCAAATTTTGTATTTGAAGTTCGTAATGGATACTACAGCCTATGACAGAAAAATGTCTGTGCAGGTCCACGCCTTCGTATAGCCCCCATATAACGGCACCTCCCGATAATCGGCATTTTGATGCTTTTAGCGGCATTATTCACCGGAATTTTTTCAAATTTGGTATTTGAAGTTCGTAATGGATACTACAGCCTATGACAGAAAAATGTCTGTACAGGTCCACGTTTTGGTATAGCCCCCATATAACGGCACCTTCCGATATTCGGCATTTTGATGCTTTTAGCGACATTTTTCACCGGAATTTTTTCAAATTTGGTATTTGAAGTTCGTAATGGATACTACAGCCTATGACGGAAAATTGTCTGTGCAGGTTCACGTTTTATAACCCCCATGGTACCTCCCTATATTCGGTATTTTGATGATTTTGGCAACACTACTCACCGATTTTTTTCAAGTTTCGCATTTGAATATTGTAATGGCTAATGACAAAAGTTGCCTATGCAGGTCCACATCGTTGTATAGACCCTAATATAATGGCTACATTCGGTATTTTTAAGATTTTAGCAGAATTTTTAACAGATTTTATCTATTTATTTTTTTCAATAACTGCCAAATTTGTTTCAAATGTTGGAGGGTATTAAAAGTTCGACCTTGCTTGTTTTAAATAACAATTCTCGGCTCCTGAAGGGCATTTCATCTACATATATTTTTTCTATATAAAATAATCTACAGGTTTTGAGCAAAAAAATCCTGAGACCCTGAGGGTCGATATTTTTTAATAGAAAAATATCTGTGGTCTCATGTCCCAATTTTTATACCCTCAGCCATATGACTAGAGAGGGTATAGATCATTTGAAACGTGGTTAGTCGAAATAACAGTTTGAGTTTCAGGACATTTGGAGTCGATCTAGCGATGTCCGTCCGTCTGTCTGTCTATCTGTCTGGCTGGCTGGTGTGCACGATAACTCTCGAAGGCAGTACACGATTTGGTCCAAACTTGGTACATCGTAATATTATTGTCAAACTTAGATCGAGTTCAGAGATACGAATATCGGTTCACTACTTCTAGTATCTCCCCCCACAAAAGGAGTAAATTTTCAAAAAAAAAAATGTTTTATTGTACGCAAAGAGAAAAGATAATCCGATTTTGCCCCAACTTTGCAAACCCTTTATTAACCCAAGGTCTGGTGTGAAGATGGAATATATCGGTCCACTCCTTTTGGTACCTCCCCCACAAAATGTCAGAATTTTCAAAGAAAATAATTTACTGCACAGAAAGTGAAATGATAATACGATTTTGCCCCAAATTTGCGAATCCTCGTATTTTCATCAGCGCTAGGTCAGGTGCGAAAACCGACAATATCGGTCCACTCCATCAAGCACCTCCCTCCAAACAGAGGGTCAAAATTTTGAATATCCATAAGGCTTATAAAACACGAAATTAAAATCCGATTCCATTCAGACATGGCACATCTCAATCTTTCTATCAACACTAGATCTGGTATACATATGGTAGAGATCGGACCATTCCTTCTGGTACCTCCCCCAAAAAGGGTAAACGTTTTGAATAACCAAAAATATTATAAAATCCGGAATAAGCATCCGATTATCTGCAAATTTCGCACATCCCACTACTTCTATCAACACAAGATCTGCTGTAAAGATGGGGTATATCTGTCCACTCCTTCGGGTTCCTCCCCCACAAAGAGTCAAAATTTTGAATACCCATGAAGCTCATAAAACGCGAAATTTACATCCAATTCCATTCAGACTTGGCACATCTCAATATAGTTACAAAATGAGGTTCCTCGCTTCATTTCCAGCGCACAATGGTCACCAAAATTTCCGGATACCAATCCGTTGGACTTATGTGTCTGGAGTATTTTGGAAAGCACGGTTGGCACTAAAAAATACCAAAGTATCGATCACCTCAAGCAAGCGTCGATCGCCGGGAATGGGCCACAATACCGCAGACGATTTCATTGGCCGCAGGAAGACCATAATTCGTGTCAAAGGTGACCAATTCGAACAAATCTAAACTTATTCTAAAATTTCATGCTTTTTCCGATATTTTTTGCTTTCATTCAATAAAATTAAAAAAAATGTAAAAATTATGGCGTTTGACTTTGTTGTAGTTTTTTTATCTCACCCTGTATATCTGGTACCTCAAGGATCAACAGAAACTTGGATTTTTTAAAGAATTTTTTTTCAAGAATTAACAGAAACGTGGATTTTTTAAAGAATATTTTTTCAAGGACCAACAGAGACGTGGATTTTTTAAAGAATATTTTTTCAAGGACCAACAGAGACGTGGATTTTTTAAAGAATATTTTTTCAAGGACCAACAGAGACGTGGATTTTTTAAAGAATATTTTTTCAAGGACCAACAGAGACGTGGATTTTTTAAAGAATAATCGGATAATCATAAAAGAAGTCGAAATATATTTATAGAAACGAACAGTGGCTGAGGGTATATATCTGTCGGTTTTGCCGACTTTTTGACTTGTACAATAGAATTTTTCTCAGGATCAGGAGAAACGTGGATTTTATAAAAAAATTTTTTTTTCAGAACCAACAGAAACGTTGATTTTTTTAAAAAATATTTTTTCAAGATTTTATAGGGGCGTGGATTTTATAAAAAAAAAATTCAGAATCAACGGAAACGGTGATCTTTTTAAAAATATTTTTTCAAGGATCAACAGAAACGTGGATAACATTTTTCTCAGTCTAAGGATATTTGGATTTTTAATTCAAAAAAAAAATTCTCTAGAAAAAATCCTCAATTTTTTTAAAAATCTATTTTTTTCATTGGAAATATTAATTCGTCTTTTAAAATATTTTTTTTCTTCATATGACCCATTTTAAGATACCCAAAAACGAGCTCTGTATTTTCTCTCTGTTCAAGTATAAACAATCCTTTTGAAGTTCAACGACCTTTACAATATTTATTATTATTTTTTTTTTTTCGAAACACCCACACAAATTATCTCTATTTTCTGCCATTACATCAATATCTAACTTTGGCATTCTTGTTAAAGTCATATTCCACTTTTCTTAACAATCCGGAAACGGAAACATGCTTAAATAAAAAAAGAAAATAACAAGAAAACACAAAGACCAAAATACTCGACTCTAAGAATATTGTCGCCAACAGAAAAAGGCTTTCGAAAAAAAATGCTAAAACGAAAAAAAAAACGCACACAACAAAGAATTTATTTTCCACATAACACTGTGGAACTGAAACATCTATGCCAGTAGTATGTTGCTGGCTCTGGCTGACTGGCTCTTCTATTCTTGCCTCTCTCTCTCCATGCATATTTTTACAATCTATCAAACATTAACATAGTCATCATAATCATCATCAACGTTATTGTTGCTATAGTTGTTGTTATTCATATTTACAAGAAATACGACAAAACTCATAATTCGGTCGACTACATAAAATTCGGCTCGAAAACCAGGCAGGATATCAACAAGGCTGGATGGTGAGAGGGAAGCAAGAAAAAAACATCTAAAATATTGCATAGGAAAAATTCCATGGCGAAAAAATGCAGGCATAGTAAGTCATACAATACACAGACACACACACACACACACACTCACACATTCTCACTTAGGCGACATTCCATTCCATTATCATGAACAGCACAAAGTAATCATGCCAGTGTCTGGAACATACTTTTCTAAAAAATACATATTCGAACTAACACACACACGCTGACATACACTTTGGTATTGGTAAGGAAGTGAAAGAAAATACAAAAAAAATCCCGAAACAAGAAACTCCTACCAGTTTTTTGTTTGTCACACACACATACATTAACATACCGAAAAATATGCATTCCCATTGAAATATTTTTAATACATACACCACCCACCCAGAACTCGTATCGCCCGCAACTCCTTTCCACTTAGCAAAATATATCAATTGTTATGCATTCGGAGCAGATACTTAAAGGAATGGAATTTTAACCTCATTTTGGATTTTTTAAAAAAAATATTTTTTCCAGGATAAACAAAGACGTGGATTTTTAAAAAAATATTTTTTCCAGGATCAACACTGACGTTGATTTTTTAAAGAATATTTTTTCCAGGATCAACACAGACGTGGATTTTTTAAAGAATATTTTTTCCAGGATCAACACAGACGTGGATTTTTTAAAGAATATTTTTTCAAGGATCAACACAGACGTGGATTTTTTAAAGAATATTTTTTCCAGGATCAACACAGACGTGGATTTTTTAAAGAATATTTTTTCAAGGATCAACACAGACGTGGATTTTTTAAAAATATTTTTTCAGGATTAACTGAAACGTGGATTTTTTAAAAATATATTTTTTTCAGGATTAACTGAAATGTGGATTTTTTAAAAAATATTTTTCAAGGATTAACTGAAACGTAGATTTTTTAAAAAATATTTTTTTTCAGGATTAACTGAAATGTGGATTTTTTAAAAAATATTTTTTCCAGGATTAACTGAAACGTGGATTTTAAAAAAAAAAAACATTTTTTCAAGGATCGCCTGAGACGTGGATTTTTTAAAATATATTTTTTCAAGGATCATCTGAGACGTGGATTTTTTAAAATATATTTTTTCAAGGATCATCTGACACGTGGATTTTTTAAAGAATATTTTTTCAAGGATCAGCAGAAACGTGGATTTTTTAAAAAATATTTTTTTAAGGATCAACAGAAACATGGATTTTTTAAATAATATTTTTTTCAAGAACCAGCAGAACCGTGGGTTTTTTAAAAAATATTTTTTCAAGGATCAAAAGAAACGTGGATCTTTTAAAAAATATTTTTTCAAAGATCATCTGAGACGTGGATTTTTTAAAAAATATTTTTTCCAGGATCATCGGAGACGTGGATTTTTAAAAAATATTGTTTTAAGCATCATCTGAGACGTGGATTCTTTAAAGAATATTTTTTACGGATCAAGAGAAACGTGGATTTTTTAAAGAATATTTTTTAAGGATCAACAGAAACGTGGATTTTAAAAAAAAAAATGTTTCCAGGATCCACAGAAACGTGGATTTTTTAAAAAATATTTTTTCCAGGATCCACAGAAACGTGGATTTTTTAAAAAATATTTTTTCCAGGATCCACAGAAACGTGGATTTTTTAAAGAATATTTTTTCAAGGATCTACAGAGGTGTGGATTTTATAAAAATTATTTTTCCCAAGATCAACAAAAACGAGGGTTTTTAAAGAATATTTTTTAAGGATTAAAAGAAACGTGTATTTTTTAAAGAATTTTTTTTTCAAGGATCAGAAGAAGCTTTTTTTTAATATTTTTGCAAGGACCAATAGAAACGTGGATTTTTAAAAAAATATTTTTCAAGGATCAGAAGATGCTTTTTTAAATATTTTTGCAAGGATCAACAGAAACGTGGATTTTAACATATGGATTTTTTAAAACATGGATTTTTTAAAGAATATTTTTTCAGCAACCAACAGAAACGTGGATTTTTTAAAGAATATTTTTTCAGCAACCAACAGAAACGTGGATTTTTTAAAGAATATTTTTCCAGGATCAACAGAGACGTGGGTTTTTTAAAAAATATTTTTTCAAGGATCAAAAGAAACGTGGATTTTTTAAAGAATATTTTTTCAAGGATCAACAGAAACGTGGATTTTTTAAAGAATATTTTTTCAAGGATCAACAGAAACGTGGATTTTTTAAAAAATATTTTTTTAAAGATCATCTGAGACGTGGATTTTTTAAAATATATTTTTTCAAGAATCATCTGAGACGTGGATTTTTTAAAATATTTTTTTTCAAGGATCATCTGAGACGTGGATTTTTTAAAGAAATATTTTTTCAAGGATCATCTGAGACGTGGATTTTTTAAAAAAATATTTTTTTTAAGAATCAAGAGAAACGTGAATTTTTTTAAAAAATATTTTTTTAAAGATCAAGAGAAACGTGGATTTTTTTAAAAAATATTTTTTTAAGGATCAAGAGAAACGTGGATTTTTTTAAAAATATTTTTTTAAGGATCAAGAGAAACGTGGATTTTTTTAAAAAATATTTTTTTAAGGATCAAGAGAAAAGTGGATTTTTTTAAAAAATATTTTTTTAGGGATCAAGAGAAACGTGGATTTTTTTAAAAAATATTTTTTTAAGAATCAAGAGAAACGTGGATTTTTTTAAAAAATATTTTTTTAAGAATCAAGAGAAACGTGGATTTTTTTAAAAAATATTTTTTTAAGAATCAAGAGAAACGTGGATTTTTTTAAAAAATATTTTTTTAAGAATCAAGAGAACGTGGATTTTTTTAAAAAATATTTTTTGGATTTTTGAAAAATGTTTTTAAGGATCAAGAGAAACGTGGATTTTTTTAAAAAATATTTTTTTAAGGATCAAGAGAAACGTGGATTTTTTTAAAAAAATATTTTTTTAAGGATCAAGAGAAACGTGGATTTTTTTAAAAAAAATATTTTTTTAAGGATCATCTGAGACGTGGATTTTTTAAAAAATATTTTTTGTATTTTTGAAAGATATATTTAAGGATCATCTGAGAAGTGGATTTTTTAAAGAATAGTTTTTGGATATTTGAAAAATATTTTTTAAGGATCATCTGAGACGTGGATTTTTTAAAAAATATTTTTTGGATTTTGGAAAAATATTTTTTGAAGAATTAACGGATACAGAGGATTTTTTAAAGGTTATTTTCCATTCTAATATGATTTAACTGCTTTAATTTCCTGAATATTTATCCTTGTTTTTGTTGTTATTGTTAAAGACATTGTCGTTTGATTCAAAAATGCAAATACTATCACTCGCTCGTTTACCCACCCACTGACTCGCTAACTTCCTCACAACCTCACTCCACTCATTCAAAACAAATTCCAACATTAACACATGCACATTTTTTTCCAAGCCAGCAAAAAATAGAATTCTCGAATCTAAAGAATGAATGAACCATGGAACGAAACGAACGAAATTTTTGTCATACATAATTTTCCTATAAATTCCTTTGGTGTTATGTTGTGTTTCCACATGTGCCAATGTGTGTGCATGTGTGTGTCCGCCTGTGTGTTGTTTTGTTGTTATTTTTCAAAAGCCTATTGTTGTTGACAACAACTGTGCCATTGTTGTTGTCACTCTTGTGTTTTGCATACAACGAACGAACGAACGAACCCCATCAAACTTGAAAAAAAAGAGATCCTGGAAATATGAAAAGGATTTCAAACTTAAAACTAGGAAGAAGAACATAACCAAGGACATATTCATGTATACAAACAGAGGAAGAAGAAGAGAGAGAGGGAGGGGGAAAACATAGCAGAAAATGGGAAAATAATCCAAAATATTTCGAGTAATGATAAAAAGAGTGCCTAAAGAGCCATGAAAACGAATTCCATCCTTTTGCTAATGGGCTTCGTGCTTTTGAGCCTGGCATATTCATCTAAGCATCTTAAAGTCACAAACATTGCCAGCAACAGGACAAAAGGGAGAAGAGGTTAAAAATCTGCACACATACCGTGCTAAGAAATAGGCATTTGTTCGTCAACGAAAATTTTAGACTAATTTGTGCAAATTATCTATTATTATTTTGGAGAATTTTCTTGAAATAAATTCACGATAATCGCCAAAAAAGTCCTTGACAAAAATTCTTAAACAATAGGAAACATTGAAAATGTTGGTGTGAAAAAATATGGATTAATCTTTGATTCTTGACCTTTTTTAAAAAAAAAATTAATCCTTGGTGATCCTTAAAAAAACACATTTCTAAAAATCTGGGCTTATATCCTTGGCCACTTTTGATTATTTTTTTAAGCCCATCTCTATCCCCATTTTTTGATCCATGGTGATTATTGAAAAATTGGTTTTTAAGAATCCCCTTTTAAATTATTGGGGATCCTTGAAAAAATATTTTTTAAAAATCTACGTTCATAAGTTTGAAAAATATATTTCTTAATTCTAAGTGATTCTAGAAAATAAAAAACTATTTTCTTAAAATACACGTTTACATCCTTGGGGATTTTTGAAAAAAAAATATTTTTTAATCTTTTCTGAACATTAAAAAATATTTTTTTGATGAACGTTTATATCCTTGGAAACCAAATTTATATTTTTGAGGATCCTTGAAAAATACGTATTTTTTAAAATTCATGTTTACCTCTAAAAAATATTTGTTAATAAGAAAATCCACGTTTACCCTTAAAAAATATTTTCAAAATCCACGTTTATATCCTTGAGGATCCTTGAATATACATATTTTTTAAAATTCGTATTTACCCCTGAAAAATATTTGTTAATAAGAAAATCAACGTTTACCCTTAAATTTTTGCTCCTTGAAAAAGTGTTTTTAAGAATCCCTTTATATAGCTTTGGAAATCGGTGAAAAAATATTTTTTAAAAATATATATAAAATATATTTTTTTAAAGTCCTTGATCATAGGATTTCTTTTATTTCACATTTTTACTGAGAAAATCCACGTTTTTTTCAAAATCCATGTTTATATCCTTGGGTATCCTTAAGGAAATATTTTTTAAAGTCCATATTTATATCTGAAAAAAAATATTTTTTAATACTTGGTGATTAAAAAAAAAACACATTTCTAAAAATCCACATTTATATCCTTGGTGATTCTTGAAAAGAATATTTTTTAAACTTTCCTGATCCTTAAAAAAGATTTTTTTTTTGATACGCGTTTATATTCTTGGGAATCCATGAAAAAATATTTTTTTAAAAATCCTTGCTCATCCCTGAAAATCTATTTTTTGCTCCTTGGTGATGCCTAAAAAAGTGTTTTTAAGAACCCCCTTTATATCCTTGGAAATACGTGAAAAATGTTTTTTAAAAATATTTTTTATATATATTTTTTTAAATATTTAAAAAATAAAATCCAAGTTTTTTTCAAAATTTACGTTTATATCCCTGATGATCCTTGAAAAATATATTTTTTAAAATTTGTATTTACCCCTAAAAAATATTTTTTAATCCTTGGTGAGTTAAAATCACATTTCTAAAAAAATATATTTTTTAAAATTTCGTATTTACCTCTAAAAAATATTTTTTTAATACTTGGTGATTAAAGAACACATTTCTAAAAATAAACGTTTATATCCTTGGGGATTCTTGAAAGGAATATTTTTTTAACTTTCCTGATCCTTAAACCATTTTTTGATACAATTTTATATTCTTGAGAAAACGTGAAAAAATATTTTTTTAAAAATTCATGCTTATCCCTGAAAATTTATTTTTTGCTTCTTGGTGGTCATTAAAAAAGTGTTTTTAAGAATCCCCTTTTATATCCTTGGAAATACGTGAAAAAATATTTTTTAAAAATATATATAAAATATTTTTTTTAAATCCATGATCATAGGATTTTTTTTAAATTCACGTTTTTACTGAGAAAATCCACGTTTTTTTTTTCTTCAAAATCTACGTTTATATCCCTGAGGATCCTTGAAAAAATATATTTTTTAAAATCCGTATTTACCCCTAAAAATATTTTTTTATCCTTGGTGAGTAAAAACCCCATTTCTAAAAATTAACGTCAATATCCTTGGCGATTCTTGAAAATAATATTTTTTTAAACTTTCCTGATCCTTAAACAATTTTTTTTATACAATTTTACATTCTTAAAAAAATATTTTTTTTAAATCCATGCTTATCCCTGAAAACTTATTTTTTGCACCTCGGTTATCCTTAAAAATGTTTTTAAGAATCCGCTCTTATACGTTTTGAAATACGTGAAAAAAATATTTTTTAAAAATATGCTTAAAATATATATTTCTTTTAAAAAATCCTTGATCATAGGATTTTTTTAATTCACGTTTTTACCGAGAAAATCCACGTTTTTCCAAGCTCCTTGAAATTTTTTTTTTTAAAAATCCGTATTTACCCCTAAAAAATATTTTTTAATCCTTGGTGAGTAAAAACCAAATTTCTAAAAATTAACGTTAATATCCTTGGGGACTCTTGAAAAAATATATTTTTAATCTTTTTCAAAATCTTCATTTATATGCTTGAGAATCCTTGAAAAATATATTTTTAAAAATCCGTATGTACCCCTAAAAAATATTTTTTAATCCCTGGTGTGTAAAACCACATTTCTAAAAATTAACGTTAATATCCCTGGAGATTCTTGAAAAAATATTTTTTAATCGTTCCCGATCATTGGGAATCCTTGAAATAATGTTTTTTAAAAATCTATGCTTATCCCTGAAAATTTTTTCCGCTCCTTGGTGATCCTTGAAAAAGTGTTTTTCAAGAATCCTTGGAACTCCTTCAAAAAAATATTTTTCAAAAATACATATTTATCCCGAAAAAATATTTTTCGATCTCTTGTGATCCTTGAAATCCACGTTTATATGCTTGGTGTTCCACTCTCAGTAATTGATATTTTTTAAATCCTCGTCTATATAACCTCTACAATTCTAAAAAATAAAAATAAAAAATATTTTTTTTAATACAAGTCCTTAGAAAAGGGGCTAAGGTCCTTAAAATAATATCTGTAAAAAATTTTTTTAGAAAATAAACACCTACGCTTATAATGTTACATGAAAAAATATTCTTTAATGAAAAGGATACAACCTCACTAAGGATACGAAAGCTTGTCCTTTAGCGCAGGTCAACGAAACACACATTACATTCCTAAGCTCTTGTTTTCAAGGTTGTTGAGACAATACCAAAATGCTTGGGCCCCATTAAAGGTTCTGTGTTTCTGCCACATACACCTTCTCTCTTCCCTTCCATTCGGCTAATCTAGCCATTTTTGTGTCTGTCTATCATTCCATTTGTCCTTTGGTCTGGGCTAATTTTAAACCTTGTGTTTCGTCCCCTTTTTTGTGTTGGGAAAATGCATTTTAGATCCATTCTTTGATGATTAAAACTCACTTGCTTTTGTTGTTTTGTATTGGCCCAGGCATGTGTGGGTAGAATATTTGTGTAGAATAAGTGTGTGTGTGTGAAGGTAAGTGTTTTGTGTCTTTGTTTAGCTACATACTTAACCCCCCCAGACCTGTAACACAAACAGTCGTAGCTGTTTTATCTGACACTTTAAAACCCCTTTCCATTCCTGTTCTCATTTTTAATCCGCTTTTCTTTTCAGTTGATTTTTCTCAATTCTTTGTATGGATATGAGCGATATGAGAGAGAGAGTGTACTTTGTCGTTGTATGACTTCCATCCATGGTTCCATTCAACCACCCACCCACCTATTTAGTCGTCATCACCCATTTGCTGGCTAAGTAGACGACAACTACCTCCCACTGTTTTGGGGGAGACAAATCGCCTTTCATATATCTTTGATATGTGGCATTTGCCTTTAAGATGAGCTTAGCACAATAAGCTCTTTTTATGTTCTCCATGGGTGGGCGGGTAATGGACTGGCAAGTTGTCGCCCTGTCTCACTATGGCATCAATGTCTTGTTGTGTTTTTTTCTCTTTCGAATAATACTGACTTTGGAGATTATGGATTGGTTTATTCTATAGTAAAAAATCTTCAGAAACTGAGGCCGAATTTTTTTCTATAGAAAAAAATCCTCAGAAACTGAGGCCGAATTTTTTTCTATAGAAAAAAATCCTCAGAACCTGAGGCCGAATTTTTTTCTATAGAAAAAAATCCTCAGAAACTGAGGCCGAATTTTTTTCTATAGAAAAAAAGTCCTCAAACACTGAGGACGAATTTTTTTCTATAGAAAAAAAATCCTCAAATACTGAGGACGAATTTTTTTCTATAGAAAAAAAATCCTCAAAGACTGAGGACGAAATTTTTTCTATAGCAAAAAATCCTCAGAGACAAAGGACGAATTTTTTTTCTATAGAAAAAATCCTCAGAGACAAAGGACGAATTTTTTTTCTATAGAAAAAAATCCTCAGAGACAAAGGACGAATTTTTTTTCTATAGAAAAAAATCCTCAGAGACTGAGGGCAAATTTTTTTCTATAGAAAAAAATCCTCAGAAACTGAGGCTGAATTTTTCTCTATAGAAAAAAATCATCAGAAACTGAGGCTGAATTTTTTTCTATAGAAAAAAATCCTCAGAAACTGAGGCTGAATTTTTTTCTATAGAAAAAAATCCTCAGAAACTGAGGCTGAATTTTTTTCTATAGAAAAAAATCCTCAGAAACTGAGGCTGAATTTTTTTCTGTAGAAAAAAATCCTCAGAAACTGAGGCTGAATTTTTTTCTATAGAAAAAAATCCTCAGCAACTGAGGCCGAATTTTTTTCTATAGAAAAAAGTCCTCAGCAACTGAGGCCGAATTTTTTTCTATAGAAAAAAAGTCCTCAGCAACTGAGGCCGAATTTTTTTCTATAGAAAAAAAGTCCTCAGCAACTGAGGCCGAATTTTTTTCTATAGAAAAAAAGTCCTCAGCAACTGAGGCCGAATTTTTTTCTATAGAAAAAAAGTCCTCAGAAACTGAGGCCGAATTTTTTTCTATAGAAAAAAGTCCTCAGCAACTGAAGCCGAATTTTTTTCTATAGAAAAAAGTCCTCAGCAACTGAGGCCGAATTTTTTTCTATAGAAAAAAGTCCTCAGCAACTGAGGCCGAATTTTTTTCTATAGAAAAAAAGTCCTCAGCAACTGAGGCCGAATTTTTTCTATAGAAAAAAAGTCCTCAGCAACTGAGGCCGAATTTTTTTCTATGGAAAAAAATCCTCAGACACTGAGGCCGAATTTTTTTCTATAGAAAAAAATCCTCAGACACTGAGGCCGAATTTTTTTCTATAGAAAAAAAGTCCTCAGCAACTGAGGCCGAATTTTTTTCTATAAAAAAAGTCCTCAGCAACTGAGACCGAATTTTTTTCTATAAAAAAAAATTCTCAGATACTGAGGACGAATTTTTTTTCCTTTAGAAAAAAATCCTCAGATACTGAGGCCGAATTTTTTTCTATAGAAAAAAAATCCTCAGAGACTGAGGCCGATTTTTTTTCTATTGAAAAAAATCCTCATAGACATTGACTTTTTTTTCTATAGAGAAAATTCCTCAGACGCTGAGGATGACTTTTTTTATTTTCTATCGATCCTCAGACTCCCATAGCAGATTTTCTATTTTGGATTTCTCCCTATATTTTTTACTTCCGCCATTATTTTCTCCCTAACATTTCACTTAGCCCATTTTCGGAGAATAAAGCCATTACATTTCTCATTTACTTATTGAAGTAAAAATATTTTTCCCCAGCTTTTTTACTTCATTTTTTCTTTAATTACCGACAACAGCGATGATGCCTGGGAAAAAAATGCAATGGCCATAAATATTTTTACTATCTCCTCACCACAACAATAAGAAAAAAGACTAAATGGCGGACACATCTTCTTAAGCAAGTCATTTTCGTTCGCTGGCCATTTCGCTGGAGCCTGTAGTAGAAGATTCTACTGGCTGGCTGAGACTCCTTCTAACCCGAGAAGTTATGGAGAGACATTTATCATTTGTCTTGCCACAAGGCCAACGGGAAGAGTACTTAGTGTTGAAGTTCCGGTCAAACGAAGAAGAGGAAGAAGAAAAAAATACTGCGTGCATTTTACAGCTGTGCCAACGTGGAAGTAAATGGCAGAGGAGATGTATAGGGGAGCACTAAAATAGAAGAAACCAATTTCAGCGATGACATGCATAAAATATTGTTTATGACCTTATTATATTTTCTTTCTTATTTTTTGTTTTTTTTTTTTTTTTGAAAAATAAACTCAAACTCTAAAGTTCCCAAAAGGTTCCTTTTGCTGGACACGAAAAAAAGACGGGTGTTGTTAATCTTAAAAGATGTTTATTCACTGAAAGTAGGAGAAGAGAGAAAAAAGGACTCTGTTGAACGAGGTGGATATTTGAAGTAAATTGCCATGCAGTTTAAGCTTTGGCTACAGGCAAGACAGGTTACAACGATTAGCGGCAGATGACGAGGGACTTTTTTCAAGAAAAAGAAAAAAAACAACAAAATTTTCGTATCGGAAAAAAGCTGGCATGATAAGCTGGGCTGAATTGAAGATCTGATTTTATAAAAAGAGTTTGAGATTTTTTTGAGTGTATTTTTAAAATATTTTTCCCATGACATTTGAAGACCCTTAAACGTGGATTTTTTTTAAATAATTTTCGAAGGACATTTGAAGACCTTTAAACGAAGACTTTTTAAGCTATTTTTGAGTAAATTAGAAATTATATAACGTGTATTTTTTACATATTTTTGATGACCTTAGAAGACCTTTAAACGTGGATTTTTCAAATATTTTTGAAGGGCATTAGGGAGCTTTTAGCGAAGGACATTAGCAGACCTTTAAACGTAGATTTTTTAAATATTTTTGAAGGACATTAGCAGACCTTTAAACGTGGATTTTTTAAATATTTTTTAAGGACATTAGCAGACCTTTAAACGTGGATTTTTTAAATATTTTTTAAGGACATTAGCAGACCTTTAAACGTGGATTTTTTAAATATTTTCGAAGGGCATTAGCAGTTCTTTAAATGTGGATTTTTTAAATATTTTTGAAGGACATTAGCAGACCTTTAAACGTGGATTTTTTAAACATTTTTGAAGGACATTTAAACGTGGATTTTTTAAAAATTTTGAAGGACATAAGCAGACCTTTAAACGTGGATTTTTTAAATATTTTCGAAGGGCATTAGCAGTTCTTTAAATGTGGATTTTTCAAATATTTTTGAAGGACCTTTAAACGTGGATTTTTTAAATATTTTTGAAGGACATTAGCAGACCTTTAAACGTGGATTTTTTAAATATTTTTCGAAGGACATTTGAAGACCTTTAAAAGTGATTTTTTTTAAATATTTTTGAGGGACATTAGCAGACCTTTAAACGTGGATTTTTTAAATGTTTTTCAAAGGACATTTGAAGACCTTTAAACGTGGATTTTTTAAATATTTTTGAAGGACATTAGCAGACTTTTAAACGTGGATTTTTAAATATTTTTGAAGGACATTAGCAGACCTTTAAATGTGGATTTTTTAAATATTTTGGATAGACATTAGCAGACCTTGAAACGTGGATTATTTAAATATTTTTGAAGGATACTAGCAGATCGTTAAACGTGGATCTTTTAAATATTTTTGAAAGGACACTAGCAGACCTTGAAACGTGGATTTTTTTAATATTTTTGAAGGACACTAGCAGATCGTTAAACCTGGATTTTTTATAGATTTTTGAAGGACATTAGTAGACTTTTAAACGTGGATTTTTAAAATATTTTTGAGGGACATTTGCAGACCTTTAAACGTGGATTTTTTAAATATTTTTGAAGGACACTAGCAGATCGTTAAACCTGTTTTTTTTATAGATTTTTGAAGGACATTAGTAGACCTTTAAACGTGGATTTTTTAAATATTTTTGAAGGATATTAGCAGACCTTAAAACGTGGATTTTTTAAATATTTTTGAAGGACATTAGCAGACCTTTAAACGTGGATTATTTAAATATTTTTGAAGGACACTAGCAGACCTTGAAACGTGGATTTTTTTAATATTTTTGAAGGACACTAGCTGATCGTTAAACCTGGTTTTTTTATAGATTTTTGAAGGACACTAGCAGACCTTGAAACGTGGATTTTTTTAATATTTTTGAAGGACACTAGCAGATTTCAAAGGACATTTGAAGACCTTTAAACGTGGATTTTTTAAATAATTTTGAAGGACATTAGCAGACTTTTAAACGTGGATTTTTAAATATTTTTGAAGGACATTAGCAGACCTTTAAATGTGGATTTTTTAAATATTTTGGATAGACATTAGCAGACCTTGAAACGTGGATTATTTAAATATTTTTGAAGGATACTAGCAGATCGTTAAACGTGGATCTTTTAAATATTTTTGAAAGGACACTAGCAGACCTTGAAACGTGGATTTTTTTAATATTTTTGAAGGACACTAGCAGATCGTTAAACCTGGATTTTTTATAGATTTTTGAAGGACATTAGTAGACCTTTAAATGTGAATTTTTTAAATATTTTTGAAGAACATAAGTAGACTTTTAAACGTGGATTTTTTAAATATTTTTGAAGGACATTAGCAGACCTTTAAACGTTTATTTTTTAAATATTTTTGAAGGACATTAGCAGACCATTAAACGTTTATTTTTTAAATATTTTTGAAGGTCATTAGCAGACCTTTAAACGTGGATTTTTTAAGGACATTTGAAGACCTTTAAACATGGATTTTTTTTAATATTTTTGAAGGGCATTAGCATGAATTTTTTAAATTAACTAGCAGACCTTTAAACGTGGATTTTTTAAATATTTTTGAAGGACATTAGCAGACCTTTAATCTTGGTTTTTTTAATATTTTGGGAGGACATTAGCAGTCCTTTGAACGTGAATTTTTCTTTAAATTTTGAAGGACATTAGAAGACCCTTAAACGTGGATTTTTTAAATATTTTTGAAGGACATTAGCAGACCTTTAATCTTGGTTTTTTTAATATTTTGGGAGGACATTAGCAGTCCTTTGAACGTGAATTTTTCTTTAAATTTTGAAGGACATTAGAAGACCCTTAAACGTGGATTTTTTAAATATTTTTTTATTTTTTTAAACGTGGATTTTTTAAATATTTTTTAAGGACATTAGCAGACCTTTAAACGTGGATTTTTTAAATATTTTTTAAGGACATTAGCAGACCTTTAAACGTGGATTTTTTAAATATTTTTTAAGGACATTAGCAGACCTTTTAACGTGGATTTTTTTAAATATTTTTGAAGAGCATTAGAAGACCTTTAAACGTGGATTTTTTTAAAATATTTTTGAAGGACATTAGCAGACCCTTAAACGTGGATTTTTTAAATATTTTTGAAGGACATTAGCAGACCTTTAAACGTGGATTTTTTTAAATATATTTGAAGGACATTAGCAGACCTTTAAGCGTGGATTTCTTAAATATTTTTTGAAGGACATTAGCAGATTTTTAAACGTGGATTTTTTTAATATTTTTGAAGGACATTAGCAGACCTTAAAACGTGGATTTTTTAATTATTTTTGAAGGACATTAGCAGACCTTTAAACGTGGAATTTTTAAATATTTTTTAAGGACATTAGCAGACCTTTAAACGTGGATTTTTTAAATATTTTTGAAGGATATTAGTAGACTTTTAAACGTGGATTTTTTTAAATTTTTTGAAGAGCATTAGCAGACTTTTAAACGTGGATTTTTTTAAATTTTTTGAAGGGCATTAGCAGACTTTTAAACGTGGATTTTTTTAAATATTTTTGAAGGACATTAGCAAACTAATCAACGTGGATTTTTTAAATATTTTTGAAGGACATTAGTAGACTAGTAGATTTTTTAAATATTTTTGAAGGACATTAGTAGACTTTTAAACTTGGATTTTCTTAAATTTTTTGAAGGGCATTAGCAGATTTTTACACCTGGATTTTTTAAATATTTTTGAAGGACATTAGCAAACAAATCAACGTGGATTTTTTAAATATTTTTGAAGGACATTAGCAAACAAATCAACGTGGATTTTTTAAATATTTTTGAAGGACATTAGCAGATCTCTGAACTTGGATTTTTTAAATGTTTTTGACCTTTAAACGTGGATTTTTAAATATTTTTGAAGGACATTTGAAGACCTTTAAAGATGGATTTTGAAAATATTTTTGAAGGACATTAGCAGACCTTTAAACGTGGATTTTTAAAATATTTTTGAAGGACATTAGCAGACCTTTAAACGTGGATTTTTTTAAATATTTTTGAGGGACATTAGAAAACCTTTGAACGTGGAGAACCACCTTTTGCATCCATAATTGTGAAATTTGTATAAATATTTCGAAAACCTTCTTCTGGCCTTATAATCCGAACTTTTTGAAAAATATTTTTTTAAAGAAACAAGGTCGAATAAAAAGGAAAAATATTAATTGTAATATTTATTTAATCCATCTTCAGGCCTATAATCTTGGATTTTTAAGGAAAATTTTTCAGCTGCACCCTCTGTCTTGTAATTGTGTATTTTAAAGTTTTCGAGAAGCCCCTTCTGGTCTTTGAAACCTAACTTTTTAGAATAACTTTTCACGAATTTTGTTTATTTTTACAAAATTTCAAGCGACTCTTTCTGACCCCAAACCTAAATTTTGAGGCTAATTTTTCTGGGACGAATTAAAGATTTCCCAAAAAAAACTTTAATTCAGCTTGAATTTTATGAACAATTTTATTAAGTGGCTCCCGATGAAAGGCCATTTATTTTTTAGACAATTTTATGATTTTTGTGAGTCACCATTTGGTTTTTTTAAGGGGGAGTTAAAAGAGAAATTTCGAACTTGCTAAAAATATTTCGAAAACCACGTTGTGGCCATGAATACACCCCTCTTTTTGAACATTTTTTAAAATCCACCTTGAAGCTTATAATCGTGGATTTCCAGATGCGTTGATTTCGAAAAATATTTACCAAGAATTTCCGGTGAAAAAAAAAGTATTTTCGAAATGGTGGACGATGCTTGTACAAATAATCAGAAAGAATTCAGGTTTATTGCCTGGATTACCCTATTTTTTAATGTCACGCTTCTAACAGGGCTTCTTTTGAAAAGTCTTGGGCAATCCTTGTACAAATAATTCTGAAAATTCATTTGGAATGTCCTGGACAGTCCTTGTAAAAATAATTCTGAAAAAGTCCAAGTTTTTTTTGCCGGGATAGTCCTTAAAAAGTCAATTTTTATTGATTGGAAAGTCCTTGGAAAAAGTCCTTGTCCTGGAAAAATATTTTTTAAAAATCCTGAATGGAGAAATTACATCTGGGTTACAATCGTGTTTTTTTTTCTTTTTTTGAAACATTTGTGAGGTTTGCTCTCTCCCAGTTTTAATTTTTTTAATATTTTCCTGGGAAGAAGCGATCTTATCAAATATGTAATCCCCAATTGGCCGCATTTCTTTGCTGATTGTTTACATTGTTAAACCCTTTTTTAAATATTTTTATTGGTTGAGAATTGTTGTTAGTGAAAAATTTCCCCCCAAAATCCTCTTTAATTCCAATTCGTAATTCCCCAAATGTTCTCGCCATAAAAATAAATGTTTGATAATCAGATATTATTTAAATAGGACCTTTTTGGTGATCCCAGCCGCACCGCAGCTCATAATTTTTACTGTGTGTCTGTCGGTTGGTTGTTTGGTCTGTCTGCCGGCCGCCTTTGAGGATTTTTGTTTATTTTCCTTTCTTTTTTGTTGCCCCCCCCAAAAACTTTTCATAAACTTTGGACTTCAAAGTTTCCCTTTTTGTGTGTGTGTGTGTGCGTCTGTGTGTGTTGGTGTCAACCTCAAATCAGCATAACCTTTGGCAGCAGACCTTCTTCTGCTTCTACGTCTTCTTGGAAGTGGTTGCGTTAAGACGAAGTGAGAGCTACGGACAAAAGGCATAGAAAAGCGTGCCCCAACATAGAATTTATGAAAGAGTTGTAGTCACTAATTTCCAGCCAGGCCATGGTACCACCACCCGGCAGGTGGCTGACCAGAAAGGGTGGCTGACACACAATTCTGGGTAACCTACAAAAATGTCTTAGACAAGTTGGAATATGTTGCAATGGTGTTTTTAATGTTTGTCACATGCTTTCGCATAACAGAAGCAGCGGAGTGAAGTGTGTTTGGGCGAAGACCCTTTGGCCCATGTCACGAACATGGCCCAAAACACGTACACGCCACACACACACTCATACAAACAAACACAGCGATGTGTAGGAAAGAAACCCTATTAAGAAGACCCAGAGACTTAGGGTAAAGTCTCACACAGTGAGCGGGGTGAATGGGGTCTCACTGAACTTAAACATGAAAATCAATAAATTTTTTATTACTCTTTACTCCCTCTCTCTCTCTCCCTCCTGCCTTCCACCTTTTGGAGTGTAAAATCGTTGTGTTGCTCTTGTTTTTTTATTTCTTTTCCATGGTGAGATTTTTATGGGAAATTCGCTTTAATGAATTTATGCCCTGCCATCATAGTTGTCACCGTCATTCCGTTCGCAAATGTTGTTCTCCTTGTTGTTGTTGTTGTCGTGGTGGACGACAAATGACGAAGGTGGGCCATTATCCGGCTGATGTGGTTGCCTTTTTGGCCTCAGTCATATTTTCCAGCTATTCGTCGACCGGGGGGGTGGGGACGCGGCAAGGAGCCAGACCAACGATCCTGGGTAGTTGTCAAAAATTGATTAGTGTAAAATTAATGGATACTTTGTGTAATGTTTTACAATAACAACAACAACGTCGTCAGCAGCAACACCAACAAATTTATGTAATTTATCATTTTGTTATGAATTTATGTAGAAAATTCGAAAATGAGATATTAAATTGTAATGGATACATTTTCCGAGGGTAGAGGAGAGAGGGAGGGGGAGAGGGGGAATGATATGGTATTTAAAAATAAATTAAAAGCCTGGAGATACTATGATTAAAGGCAGTTTTTTGCCATGTTGTGGGCCTTCTAAGAATTGCCTTGAAACTGATATTTTTAAAGAAAAATAAATTTTAAAAAAATTAATACCCACCGCCTTGGGAACTTGGCGTTTCAAAAATTGTAATTTATTGAAAATTTTTAAAATTTTGAATAATTCAATTTTTTTTTAAATATAAATTAAATTAGACCGATTTTAAAATTGTCACCTAAGATCCTATTTCAGCTGGGCCAATTAAAACCTTAAAAATCTAACCTTGAACGCAAGACTAAATAAACGATTTAGTTGGAGAACTTTAATAAGGTTTGGCTGGATTTCACATTTTCCACGGAAGTCTTAATTTAGCTAGCCTGGATGAAAATGTCCTAATTTCCATAATCCAACTCGACTTATTTTAAGATTTCCTAGGGAAAAAAATAACAGAAGAAACGTCTATATTAAATTATTTAATATAATTATTAATATTATTTAAAAAGGCAGAATAGAAGATTTCCAATGAGAATCGAGGAAAAAATCTTTAAAAGTCCTGAATGTCCCTAAAAAAATCTTCTAAATATGTATGCCTTTATGCTTGGGTTATCCTTAAAAAAATGTTTTAAAAGTCCTGGCAGTCGTGGAAGGGACTTAGGATAATATGTCGTAAAAAAAGAAGTTTACAATTGCATTTTTTTCAGAATATTTTTATGGATCGTTCAGGCATTTTTTTATAATCATTTTTAGGACTACCGGACATTTTTCTAACAGAACAGAACAGAACATTTTTCCAAGAATAATCCAGGACTTTTTCAGAACCCTTTAAGATTATTTTTATGGAAGAGAAATACCTGCCATTAACGTGGATTGTTTAAATGACCATTCTGAACTTTAAGATAACATTTTTCAAGGACAATAAAAAAGGACTTTTTATTATACCCTCCATCATACTATGGAGGGTATATTAACTTTGTCATTCCGTTTGTAACTCCTCGAAATACTCAGACCCAACAAAGTATATATATTCTTGATCAGCGTAAAATTCTAAGTCGATTTAGCCCTGTTCGTCTGAGATATAAGGCTAAAATTTTGCACACATGTTTATTTTTCCAGTAGGCAGATTAAGTTCGTAAATGGGCCATGTAGGTCCACGTTTTCATATAGCCCCCATATAACGGTACCTCCCGATATTCGGTATTTTGATGATTTTATGGACATTATTCACCGGAATTGTTTCAAATTTGGTATTTGAAGTTCGTAATGGGAACTGCAGTCTGCGACAAAAAATTGTCTATGCAGGTCCAGGTCTTCGTATAGGCCCCTCCCTATATTCGGTATTTTGACGAGTTTAGGTACAAAAACCACCGAAATTGTTTGAGATGTCGTATTAGAAGTTCGTAATGGATGCTACAGCCTATGACAAAAAATTGTCTATGCTGGTTCAGGTCTTCGCACAGCTCCGATATAACGGTGAATCCCTATATACGATATTTTGATGATTTTAGCTACATTATTCACCGTTTATTTCAAGTTTCCAATTTGAATTATGACGAACAATGCCTATGTATGTCCACATCGTATAGACCCCAAGTTGTTAAATTCCAATTGGTGGAAGGTATTCAAAGTTCGGCCCGCCCGAACTAACTGCTTTTTAACTTGTTTTTCATGTTATCAAAAATCATCATCAAAATCATTTTTCATGTTATCAAAAATAATCTTCAATTCAATATAATTGAATTTATATTTTTTTCAAATAAAAATTTTTGAATTAATCATGGAATATAAATTCAATTAGAATGAATTGAAAATTTCCCACTAAGATCTTTGTTCAGCTGGGCCAATGAAAACCTTTATTCAACAAGACTGAATAGAGAATTTCCTTGGAAACCTTAGTTCAGTTTTCAAAATGTGCGCTTCTGTACTTAGGTCTGCGCTAATAAATAGTTTTTTAAAGTCCTGGATGTCCTAACAAAACTGTTCTTAAGAAATCTGTGATGAAATATGGTAATCTTAAGGTCTTGAAAAAAACATTTAATAAAAGTCGTTGATAGTCCTTAAAGAGATATTCTTTACAAATCCACGTTTATGTTCCACAAAAAATTATTCCTGGAAATTACATTGAACATATTTTCTTAAAATCCTGGATTGTCCCCGAAAAAGAAAAATATCCTGCAAATTGTGGTTCTGTCCTTAAAAATAAATGTATATACATTTTAAGTATGTTCTTGAAATAATTTTTTCTAAAATTCTGTATTGTCCATAAAATTAATAGCATAAAGTACACGTTCTTAGCCTGAATGGTCCTTGGAGAAATATTCTTAACGTCCTGGATGGTCTTTCAAAAAATATTATTAGATCTTCCTGGATTGTCGTTGAAAGTAAACAATTTTTATGGAAAGCGAGTCCTGGAGGGTCTTTAAAATATTTTTACAAAGGCCTTAAAAACCCCTACAATAGAAAATAAATCCACTTTTATAGCCCTAATATTTCAATTTCCCAATTATTGGTGAAAAGGGCATTGCAAATATTTTATAAAGTCCTGTCTTCTCCTCAAAAAAAAAGTCTGTAAATTGAGGCTCTTTCCTTGAAAACTATATTTTTGGAAGTCAGGTATGTCCTTGAAATAACAATATTTCTTAAAAACCCTGGTCCATGAAAAAAATTGTATAAAATACGCGTTTTTAGCCTGGATTCTCCTTGAAAAACTATTACTGAAAAATCTTTGAAATTTTTTAAATAGACCACAATGGCTCATGAAAAATACCCCAAAATACAAGTTTATTAACTAGATAGTCCTTGTAATAGTAATCCAAAAAAAGTACTCTAATGTTCTTAAAAAATGTCCATTAAATATCCAAGTTTGTAGATTAGATAATTCTTGAAAAAAAAATAATACAAATTTCTTAGATGGCCTTGAAAAAAATTTGTATGTAAAGTCCTGGATTGCCCCGGTAAATTTAAATTTTTATGAATACCTCAATGAGAGTCTTAAAAATATTCTTATAACGACGTTGAGAAAATAGCCCAAAAATTGTCCTAGAGAAATATTCTTTAAAAATCTGCGATATTCCTGGAAAAAGTTTCTCTTAAAATGAACATTGAAAAAAACCTTATAAGTACTGGAGTTTCCTTGAAAAATGCTCAAAAAATGCCCAGGTTTTCAGCTTAGATGGTTCTTGAAAAATATCTTAAAAAAGTCCGAGACGGAAAGAAATATTTCTGAAATGTGCAGATCTATAACATAGATTGACCGTGAGAAATTTTCCTTAACAGTCCTTGATGGCCCTGCTATAAGAATAATTTATAAAAAGTTCTACTGATCTTGAACAATTATTCTTAAAAGCTTAGGGATTAATTAAAACATACTCTGAATACTTTTTAGGAGTGCCGGTTGTCCTTAAAAGTCATGAATGATCCATGAGGAAGTATACCTAAAAATTCATATAAAAATGCATCAAAAACGTTTCTAAAAATCTTGAATGGGTCTTAAAAATATTTAAAAAATCTGCTGGGTGGTCCTTCAACAAATATTCTTACAAAAGTCGTAGGTGATCCTCGAAAACATATTTTTGGAAAAATACTTGACCTTAAAAAGAGTCTTAAAAACTCCGCGTTATTCCATCATTAAACAGTTAATGACTTTCACACTTATCGCTTGGATGATCCATGACAAAATAGGCAAAAAAATTCTGGAGGGTCCTTTTTAAAAAATTCTTTATTATAGTATATATGGTCCTTTATTATTGTCCTGAAAAATAACAAGTAAAAAATCAGTAAATTCGGCCGGACCGAACCATTTGGAAGGATTATATTTACCCTAATATTATTTTTCTGAAAAATACACGATTTTAGACCTTAGGCTCATTGGAGACAATGTTTAAAGACGCACTACTCAACCCATTAAACTCCTCCGAAAATCCTTTTTTGTAGTGACATCCTTGCTCCAAAAAAAACTATTACAACTATTGAGGTCCCCCACCAATATGACTGTAAATGTTCCTCAAAATAATCTGTAATTATAACGCCTGGGGCCTTTCAGGAAAATTGATGAAAAAGTCAACGTTTTTATTATCTTAGGCCCTCGAAGGTCTTTTTTACTATTTCAGATTTAGAAGGCGCTCGGAAAATTTTCAAGAAAATTTCAAGATTAACAATTAAAACTATGAAGGTCCCTTATAAAATCCGGCATTATAACGCTTAGCGTCTCTCAGAAAAAAAAAATTAAAAATTCAAGATTATATATTTCTTAACGTTCCTCAGAAGAGCACAACTGATTAGCCCCTCGAAAATTTCCCTAAAAAAGCCACAATTGTGAAAGCGGATCCTTTTATTCAAGATTTACGAAAAGTCCACGTTTATAGCCCTTAAGGTCTGTTAAAAAAAAATCGTAAAAAAGTAACATTTATAGTCCTTTAGGTCATTCAGGATAAAATATTATAAACATAACATAACATTTCGGATATTATGATCGTTTTGGTTATTCCAAACTGTAACCCTTTGTGGGAGAGGTATAAGAAGGAATGGTCCGATCTCTACCATCTTTATAACAGAACTTGTGTTGACGGAAGTATTGAGATGTGTCAAGTCTGAATGGGATCGATTGGTAATTCTGCGTTGTATGAGTTCAATGGATATTTAAAAGTTTCGACCTTTTTTAAAAGTTTCGACCAGAAGGAGTGAACCGATATATTCCATCTTTTCACCAGACCTTAGGTTAATAAAAATATTGGGATGTGTGAAATTTGAAGACAATCGGGCTCTTATATCAGATTTTATAAGAGTTGTAATTATTCAAAATTTTGACCCTTTGTGGGGAAGGTACTCGATGGAGTGGACCGACATTGTCCACTTTCGCACCTGACGCAGCACTGTTGGAGATATTAAGATTTGCAAAGTTAGAGCAAAATCGGATTATCTTTTTCACTTTCTGTGCAGAAAATATATTTTTTGAAAATGTCGACCTTTTGTGGGGGAGATACCGGAAGAAGTGGACCGATATTGCCCATCTCCCAACTCGATCTAAGTTTGACAAAAATATTACGATTTTCCAAATCGGATACTCATGTGCACCCGTCAGACAGACAAACGGACGGACATCGCCAGATCGACTCCAAATGTCCTGAAACGGATTTGGTCCAAAGAGACCTAGGATCTAAAACCAGGCACGTTTTCCCCATATCAAATGATATATGCCCTCCTTAGCCATATGGCTGAGGGTATAAAAAATCTTTCCCATTTTGGATCCCTTAGAAAATGTTCTTAAAGTCCACGATTATACCCCTTTAGACCTCTCAAAAATAAGTTTGACAATCCCATTGCTTTAAAATCCGTTTACAACCACATTCCACTGTCTCTTCCCCAAACGACCTCAGCAAACAACAAGTCATTATGACAACAACAAAATATGCATACATAAATGACCCATCATAGCCATTCAACTGGACCGGCCATCCAGCCACAGAATCTTTACATCAAATTACCCAGAAAAAATTATTTCAATGGTTTTGTTCGTTTGTCGTGGCCTAAGTAAGCCGAGATAAAAGAGTGGGTTCGAAAAGAACACCCCCCCCCCCCCCACCCAATGCCAGTCATGAAGGAATATGAAACGAAAAACCGCCATATTATATTAAAAAGGGATCCAAAGGAACTCCTACATACACCCAAACACAGGCACACACACGTCATGGAAACCATTCGTCGTTGTGTGAAGCACGTGTTAGTCAAGAGAAACACACACAAAAACACAGGGCGCCTTAAATCGAATCGAATGGGACGACGAAGATGAAGAAGAGTAGAAATAAATATGGACACAAAAACAAAGAAAGCGCCACAAATGGAGGCAAGTAAAGCGAAGAATGCAAAAGACCGAACGACAGGCAATTTCAGTTGCCCCTTTATCCCCCCACCGCACAACCAGTTGCGGGGCGACCATTGAAGATTGGATGTCATGCGTATTTTTTAATTATTTTCCTTTTTTCCCCAATTCTCTTTTGTTGTTCTTCTTCTTTTTTTCGTCTTTTACTTACTCTATATTGCCTTTCTGAAGTTTGCTGTTGCTATTTTCGAAATAAAATCAATGAATGGCATGGGGTAAAGGGTCTAATGTTCCGACATTTAATGTAGAACTTTTATGTTCTCCAAATTCCTCACATAAAATTGTTGTAAATTTTATGCCGTTAATTTGAGAACGGCTTTTGTGTTTGCCATTTAAAAATGTGTGAGAGAGAGTAACATTGGGAGTAGCGGAGAGTATTAAAAACCAATTGAGAACCCTTTACTATGGCAGGGATGGAAAAGCTGAAATGCCTCTTTATTTTAGTTATTAAGAGGTGTGAATGGGAAAAATCGTTTTAAGTTTTTAGAAATTTGATATTTTTGGAAGAATTAGGAAAATAGGCAACATGGCCATCTAGGCTATAAGGTCGATACATGTTCAATCGAAAATTCAGTAAAGCGATCGTTAAAAATAAAATGGTTATAATTTCGGTAATTAATGAAATTATGAAAGTAGTCGATAAGTGCTACCGTTGTTGAAAGCTTTAATTTGTACTCCTCATTCATAGTTATACCCTCAGCCATATGGCTATAGAGGGTATATATCATTTGAAACGACCAAAACGTGCCTCATCAAAATGATGGGTTTAAACCCTAGGTCTCTTTGAACCAAATCCGTTTCAGGACATTTGGAGTCGATCTAGGGTTAGCGGTCCATCCGTCCGTCTGTCTGGATGGCTGACTTTTGCGCACGATAGCTCTCGAAGGGAGTATCCGATTTGATCCAAACTTGGTACACCGTAATATTATTATGAAACTTAGATCGTGTTCGGAGATGGACAATATCGGTTTACTCCTTCTGGTACTTCCCGCACAAAAGGTCGAAATTTTCAATAAAATACTTTACTGCACATAAAGAGAAAGGATAATCCGATTTTGCGCCAAGTTTGCAAATCCTTATATTTACATCAATGCTAGGTCAGCTACGAAATTGGACAAGATCGGCCCACTCCATTAAATACCATCCCATAAAGAGTCAACATTTTGAATAATTTTATCTCTCATGAAATATGACACTTCAATTGTCCTCAAAATACATATATCACAATATTTTTACTAACCCAATGTCTGGTATTAAGATGGAATATATCGGTCCTCTCCTTCTGGTACCTCCCCCCCAAAAGGGTTTAAAATTTGAATAGCCAAAACGATTATAAAATCCGGAATAATCTTCCGATTCTCTTAATATTTCACACATCCCATTATTTTCACCTACACAAGATCTGCTGTGAAGATAGAATGTATCGATCCACTCCTACTGGCACCTCCCCCACAAAGGGTCAAAATTTTGAAAATTCGTGAAGCTCATAAAACGCGAAATTAACATACGATTCCATTCAAACTTGGTACATCTCAATATTTCCATTAACACATGATCTGTTATAAAGATGGTACAGATCGGATCATTCCTTCTGGTACCTCCCCCACAAAGGGTCAAAGTTTTGGCTAACCAAAACGATTAAAAAATCCAAAATAAGCATCCGATTCTCTTAATATTTCGCACATGCCATTATTTTTACCTACACAAGATCTGCTGTGAAGATGGGAAATATCGGTCCAATCCTTCTGGTACCTTCCCCACAAAGGGTAAAAATTTTTAATATCCATGAAGCTCATAAAACACGAAATTAAGATCTGATTCCATTCAAACTAGGCACATATCAATATCTCCATCAACTCAAAATCTCTTATAAAGATGGTAGAGATCGGAACATTTCTTCTGGTACCTCCCCCACAAAGGGTCAAAGTTTCGAATAACCAAAATGATAATAAAATCCAAAATAGGCATCCGGTTCTCTTCATATTTCACACATACCATTATTTCTGCTAACCCAAAGTCTTGTGTGAAGGTGGGATATATCGGCCGACTCCTTCTGGTACCTCCTCCACAAAGTGTCAACATTTTTGAATAAAATCCGAAATAAGCATCCGATTCTCTTAATATGTCACACATCCCATTATTTTTACCTGCACAAGGTCTGCTGTAAAGATGGTACATATCGGTTTATTCGTTTTGGTACCTCCCCCACAAAGGCTCAAAATTTTGAATATTCATGAGGCTCATAATCGTGAAATTAATATTCTATTCCATTCAGACTTGGTAAATCTCAATATTTCCATCAACACAAGGTCTATTAAAAAGTTTGTGGAGATCGAATCATTCCTCCTGGTACCTTCCCCACAAAGGGTTTAAAATTTGAATAACCAAAATGAGCATAAAATCCGAAATAAGAGTCAGACTCTCTTCAAATTTCGCACATCCAAACATTTTTGCAAACGAAAGATCCGTTGTGAAGATGATATATATCTGCCAACCCCTTCTGGTATCTCACCCATAAAGGAACAACTCGCTATATCTAAATATTTCTCTCAACCGGAAACCTGATATGAATATGGAATTTATGATATCACATAAAATTGGATATAAATGTTCGATTTTCTTGTAATTTTGCCTATACCAATATTTTTTTATCTGTTTCAGATGAAGTGTGAAAATGGAATGGTCGACTATATCGGGTACCTCACGCACATTTTAATATTTTCCGAGATTATCACATATCTCATATAAAGTGAAGGAAGCACTCGACATAGTCCAAACCTGGTACGTCGCAATATTTATGTCATATTTATTTAAGTCCGATACGAAATGGACAATGTTGGCCCATTTCTTCGGAACCTACTCCACAGAGGGTCAAAAATTTGAATAATCATAACTGGAGTCAAAATATGTTTAAATAACCGAACATTGGCTGAGGTTATACATCTATCGGCACAACCAACTGATGCTTTTTCACTTGTTTTGGGGAATATTTTCACCAGTATTTTCGGATATACATAGAGATCTCTTTTTGTTGGAAACTAACAGTGAAATTTGATGAAGAATATTTTTTCTTTGGCGTCATAGATCTTAAATCATGCTTTGTAGGAGATTTTTGCCTTAGACGCATATAATGGACGCCTCTAACCTTAGAATGTGTTTTAATGTATATGCATGAGACATGGATTTTTTAAAGAATATTTTTTCAAGGACCAACAGTGGCATGGATTCTTTAAAGAATATTTTTTCAAAGACCAACAGAGGCATACATTTTTTTAAAAATATCTTTTCATGGACCATCCATAGAGTGGATGTTTTAAAGAACAATTTTTTTAAGGATCAACAGAAACGTGGATTTTTTAAAGAATATTTTTTCAACGGACAATAAACTTGGATTTTTTAAAGAATCTTTTTTCAACGACCAATGAATGTGGACTTTTTAAAGAAAAGGGAGGGGAACTTTCCCCTGCTATTTAGGTTATACACCTCACTTTTGCAATTATTTTAATAATCTGCTGGAGTTTTCCTGCAATTATTTTTTTATTATGTTGCGCAGTGTTATGCTGATAATGATTTTGTATGTAAAATTAGTTTTAAGTTCATAAATTTTCTTAACAGTTTCATAAATCCGTTTTTTCTTCCCTCACTTTACGCAAAATACCCATTTATTTCAAAGAAATGCAATACCAACAGACCTCTTATAAATAAAGACTTCCCATCCCAGTTATCTGCTCCCTCTCTCTCGCTCTCATTTACTCTGAACACATCTCATGTTTTCACAACTTCATGTGAATAACAAACTTTTCATTTCTTCTTATTCCAGATAATTGACACATTTGGTGGAATAACAAAATAAAACTGACAGGTAAGACGATTAAATACCAATAATGTTAACATAAATGTCTGGGCGTTAATGGGGGCATTTAGTTATTTTTAGAGGCTCAGTACATGTTCAAGTTTGACGGCTTGAGACAAATGAGAGGCATTTGAATGCCGGTGCCAGGCAATCAATCAATTACAGTTTGAAAACTATTGGAGAAGGCAATAATGATTATTTACTGTCGTGCAATAACAATGGAGAGGCGGGAATGGGAATGAGTTTATATTTGACAAGTATAGGGATATTAGGAATATTAATGCAATGGTGGGATCTTGGGTTCATAACTAGGATTTTAAGCTCCTCTGCTAGTCGAAGTCACATACCTAAATGTATGGTAAATCCATTTTTCCAACCCTGGATCTGTGATAATAATTTTGGTTTGTGTTTAGACTAAGCTGAGGTAAAACGAGATTATGTGTTATTGTGAATTAAATCACAATAAATGATAAGTAATGAAAGTGGTTGCAAAATCTACTACATAACCATTATTTGATCGACATTATCTCGATTCTCTCAATTATTGTGGATTTTTAATTTTTTTAAGATTTTTTAAAAAATATTTTTTCAAGAACCATCAGACCAATAAACGTGGATTTTTTAAAAACAAATTTTCAAGGGCCATATGGGGCATGGATTTTTTAAAGAATATTTCTTCAAGGCCCAACAGAAGTATGCATTTTTTAAACAATATTTTTTCAAAGACCAGCAGAGGCGTGGATTTTTCGAAGAATGTTTTTTCAAGGACCATATGAGGCGTGTATTTTTTAAAGAATATTTTTCAAGCATCAACCGAGGCGTGGATTTTTTAAAGAATATTTTTTCAAGCATCAACCGAGGCGTGGATTTTTTAAAGAATATTTTTTCCAGCATCAACAGAAACGTGGATTTTTTAAAGAATATTTTTTCAAGGATCAACAGAAACGTGGATTTTTTAAAGAATATTTTTTCAAGGATCAACAGAAACGTGGATTTTTTAAAGAATATTTTTTCAAGGATCAACAGAAACGTAGATTTTTTAAAGAATATTTTTTCAAGGATCAACAGAAACGTGGATTTTTTAAAGAATATTTTTTCAAGGATCAACAGAAACGTGGATTTTTTAAAGAATATTTTTTCAAGGATCAACAGAAACGTGGATTTTTTAAAGAATATTTTTTCAAGGATCAACAGAAACGTGGATTTTTTAAAGAATATTTTTTCAAGGATCAACAGAAACGTGGATTTTTTAAAGAATATTTTTTCAAGGATCAACAGAAACGTGGATTTTTTAAAGAATATTTTTTCAAGGATCAACAGAAAAGTGGATTTTTTAAAGAATATTTTTTCAAGGATCAACAGAAACATGGATTTTTTAAAGAATATTTTTTTTAGGATCAACAGAAACATGGATTTTTTAAACGAGTATTTTTTCAAGGACCAATAAACGTGGATTTTTTAAAGAATATTTTTTCAAGGATCAACAGAAAAGTGGATTTTTTAAAGAATATTTTTTCAAGGATCAACAGAAACATGGATTTTTTAAAGAATATTTTTTTTAGGATCAACAGAAACATGGATTTTTTAAACGAGTATTTTTTCAAGGACCAATAAACGTGGATATTTTAAACGAATATTTTTTCAAGGACCAATGAACGTGGATTTTTTAAACGAGTATTTTTTCAAGGACCAATACACGTGGATATTTTAAACGAATATTTTTTCAAGGGCCAATGAACGTGGATTTCTTAAACGAATAATTTTTCAAGGACCAACAGACGTGGATTTTTTAAAGAATATTTTTTCAAGGACCAATAAACATTGATTTTTTTAAAGAATATTTTTTCAAGGACCATAAACATTGATTTTTTTAAAGAATATTTTTTCAAGGACCAATAAACATTGATTTTTTTAAAGAATATTTTTTCAAGGACCAATAAACGTGGATTTTTTAAAGAATATTTTTTCAAGGACCAATAAAGGTGGATTTTTTAAAGAATATTTTTTTAAGGACCAATAAACGTGGATTTTTTTAAGGATATTTTTTCAAGGACCAATAAACGTGGATTTTTTAAAGAATATTTTTTCAAGGACCAGTGAAAGTGGATTTTTTAAAGAATATTTTTTCAAGGACCAGTTAAAGCGGATTTTTTGAAGAATATTTTTTCAAGGACCAGTTAAAGTGGATTTTTTAAAGAATATTTTTTCAAGGACCAATATTGGTCCTTGGAAATATTTTATAAAAATCCAAGTTGGCTGGACTTAAAATATATTTGTAATATTTGTAAAAATCCACTTTTTTGGTCCTAAAAAAATATTTTTTTAAAAATCCACGTTTGCTGGTCCTTAAAAAAATATTTTTTAAAAATCCACTTTAACTGGAAAAAATTTTATGTAAAAATCCACTTTTTGTGGTCCTTGAAAAAATATTTTTTAAAAATCCACGTTTGCTGGTCCTTGAAAAAATTTTTTTCAAAAATCCACGTTTTTGGTCCCTGAAAAAAATATTCTTAAAAAAATCTACGTTCATTGGTCCATGAACAAATACTTTTTAAAAAATCCACGTTTATTAGTCCTTCAAAAAATATTTTTGAAAAAATCCACGTTTATCGATCCTTCAAAAATATGGTGGGGTTTTAAAGATTTCTTTTAGTCGTGGATTTTAAAGTAATTTTTTTAAGAGTGTTCTTTTCTAGATTTTTTTCCAAGCATGCATTTTTAATTATTTTCTCAAGCAAGGCTTTGTTAAGAATTTCTGTCATTATTAGTTTATTTACAATTTTATCTAAAGCTTGGATTTTTTAAGAGTTTCTTCGAAGTGTGGATTTTTTAGTTAATTTAAGGATATTTTTAGGTGATTTTTAAGAATTTTATTTGGATTTTTCATGAATTGTTTTTAATTATTACAGTCGTGCTTTCAAATATCCTTTCAGAAATTCACATCTGCAGTCTGAATGTCTTTGATAATATATCCGAAGAAATCTTCATTTGTTTGAGAGTTGTTTAAAGAATAATCCTAAATAATCTGTCAACAATTCCTCCGCAATGTGTTATTTTATTAAAATCCAAACAAAATTCATGATTTTCATTCAATAATTCCCATAAAATCTCATTGGAATTCTTTGGCACCTTTAAATCGCTATTTCCAATGTGAAATCACCTAAAAACAACACTAATCACAGTTTGAAAGTCATTGCCGCCTTCATAAGCAAAATACAATAATACATCCCTCTTTTTCACTCTCAGGTAAGGCAAGCATGTGTTTCACGGTTTCGTTTGCTTGCTGGCTGACTGACTGACTGTTGTCAAAATCAATGTTTATTTTGTTTTCAAGCTGAGCATTCGTGTTTGTTTAATTGTGAGAGCACCCCCATTGAGAGAGAGAGAGAGCGTGTGCCATAAACTGAACAACCACCACAATTTGCATTGAGTGGAGTTTGCCCTCCATCAAAGGCAGTGAGAGAGAGAGTCGTAGTGTTATCAAAGCAGAAGAAGAAGGAGACCAGACAAAACATAATCAGTTAGATTTGACTGACGTTTAGCCGTGGTTGAAAGTAAGAGCTGTGTGTATTTTTGGGCAGCCAAAAAGAAAAAAAATATTTGCCGTCTGTTTCTTTTGTGAAAAAAAGTTGCAATAATCCATGAATATAGAATAAAATAAAGAAATATTTTAAATTCTCTAAAGAATTCGGTTAGTTTCCCTTTGCATTTGTGTGAAAAAGAATGAAGAAAAAGTGAAGCGGCGGCTAATAAGATTGATATTGGTGGTCTGCCCCCACCTCATTGTCCGTAGTAAAAAAAGGTGGATAGAGACAGCCGCAAAAGAAGAAGTAAAAAAAGAAGTCAGTGAGTGTTGTTGGTGTTGCGTTTTTTGACATCGCAAAAGAAGAAGAAGCAGAAAATCCAATTTGTTTTCTTATTTTCGTTGATATATTTCTTTGCGGTCGTTTTCGTCGTCTGTCTGCTGTGTTTCCCCCCGTTGCGCGTGGAGCCAACGAAGTCAACGTCAACGTCTCTGCCTATCGTTGGTAGTTAAAACAAATTTGTGTGTTTGTTTGCGCCTGTTTTCTTGTGACAAAAACATAAATTGAAGGAGTACGTCAAACTCCCCCAGTTACGGTATTTGACAAATCGGGTACGTGTTCGCGTCTATGTGTCGTTGCGTTAATTTGAAAAGTAATAAATAAACAAGTGTTTGTTAATTTATTTAAATAAAAAAATACCAACAAAAAAATTTGGAAAAGTAAAAAATTTTGTTTACCAACCCGAGAGTTGCCAGATTTGTGTGTTTTTCATTTGGGGGGCAGCTCAACGTGCTGTGTACAAAACAAAGCCGGTTTACTCCACTACGAGTATCGTGTGTGTGTGTGGTCTCCAACCACTCTCTCTCTCTCTCTCTCTGTGTCTCCTTATTTTGACGGCTCTCCGTGTATCTCTGTTAATATTGAGCGCCACATCAAATAGCCAATGCTAAAAAGCAGGCGCCTGTTTGACGTTTTGTTGTGCAAATTTTTTTCTTCCGATTGTCACAAAAAGTAAATAATGCCAAGAAAATCTTGTCAGAAATTAAAAAATCCAATAAAAGTTCAATGAAAATAATAACAAAATTCGTTAAAATTAAACAAAATCTGTGCAAAATCCCTTAATCTATGGGTGTGTATTGAGATTTGTGTCGTCCGTCTTACGGTTTATTGTTTTATTGCGAGTGGGCGTTAAGTGGCTTAAGAGCAGCAGCAGCAACCCTCTGCCCCATCATCTTTGCCAAGTAAAACACCCAACGTTGTTGTCGTCCAAGTGTTGTTCAACCAGTTTTTTCAACCTCTTGCCATGTTTGTTTCCCAAAAAAGTGTAAACAAGAAAAGTTAACAAAAAAAAAAAAAAAAGGAAAATAATTATAAATAATTCGAGCTGCTCAAAAAAGTGCTAAAATATTTTGAACAACTATTCTTTGAAAATAAAATAAAAAATAATTCTGCGTCTGCCGCAGTCTGTTATTGGTATAACAATAACAACACCAGCTGCTGCCACAAACAAAAGCAATATTTTTCACATCAACCCATCCCCCCGACATCACCCCACCAGCAATCCAGCTCTTAACTGAATCATAATTCCGTCTAATTTCATTTATTCATGGATTAATATCTCAGTGAACTAAGGATTCTGCCAGCATCACTTTTTGAGTGATCCGACTATATTTTTTTGGATTATATTATTGTGTGGATTAACATTAAGAAAGGTAATTATTTTTAAGTTACAAGTTTTTAAAGAATAATAATTTAATGACATTTTTTATTTAATTTAGAATAGTACTTTGAGGTCGATCCAAATAAGAACGCAACAGACATATTTTGGTTAGTCCAAGGGAATTTTGTGTTAAAGTCCATAAAACTGATACCGATGCCTTATGAGGCAGTTTAATATCAGAAAGACGAAAGGAAGTCGAACCTAAGACTAGGTTTTACATAGTTGCCAGGATATTTTGCAAATCATTATTTAATCATGTCTGGTATTCCGGAAGCCTCCATGCAAGGTTTCATAAATTGCGATATTAAAAATCATATTCCAGATTTTAATACGGAACAAGCTAATCCCTTCTGGCACGTTTTTTGCCGGTATCCTAGTAACTCCTAAGTTCTTGGAAAAAATGCCACTTCTACCCTACAACACCAGCTTTTTAGGGTATATAGAATGTTTGAATGAGCCAAAAAGTTTGTAACCTTCATGATTTAATAGCTCAGGGGATTCAGGAGTCTGGCTTCACTTTTTGATTGATCTACTCCATTTTGGTATTCTATTTTTATACCCTACACCACAAGGTGGTCAGGGTATTATGTCTTTGTGCATTTGTTTGAAACAGGCAAAAGGAAACGAGATAGACCCATAGTTCCTTTTGATGATCTGCATAGAATCACATTCTGAGTCGATTTATGCATGTCCGTCCGTCTGTCCATATATTTTTGTAAACAAAGTACAGGTCGCATTTATTGCCCGATCCAGATGAAATTTTTCACAAATCATTTGTTTGGTCCGAGGACGAACCCTATTGAAATTGGAGATAATCGGTGAAAATTTAGATATAGCTCCCATATATATCTTCGTCCGATTTACCTTTTATTGTGCATCAAACGTATAATAACAATCCGAATTGCATGGAATTTCGCATATACACCCAAATTAGGCCTGAAAATAAGTATGCCAAATTTGATCGAAATCGGTTCAGATATAGCTATAGCTCCCATATATATTGTTCATCCGATTTGTTATTTTTGTCCTCCGCAGCCGTAATATGCACAACAATATTTAGGGAAATATATCAAATACAGCTCAGAAATACATTTGCCAAATTTTATCGAGATCGGTTCAGATTTGGATATAGTTCCAATATATAACTTCGTCCGATTTACCTTTTATTGTGCACCAAACGTCTAATATTTGTCTAAATGGGATGGAATTTGGCATTTACGACCAAAATGAGTCTAGAAGCTAGTATGTCAAATTTGGTGAAGATCGGTTCAGATATAGCTATAGCTTCCATATATATTGTTCATCCGATTTGTTATATTTGTTACCCACATCCGTAATATGCACTCCGTAACAACGATATTCAAGAAAATAGATCAAATACAGCTCAGAAATATCTTTGCTAAATTTTATCGAGATCGGTTACATATTTAGTCCTTTGAACTTTAAATTATAATTATAGCGTGTGTGATTGAATTCTCCCATAAAAACTTTTAATTGTTATGTGGAGCTCTACTAAATTAGCAAAGTGGTGTAGGGTATCATAAAGTCGGCCCCGCCCGACTTTAAGACTTTCTTCACTGGTTTTGAGGATAAAATCAAGCAAGGTAATTTTTCAGTTATATATTTTTGAAAGAGATTTGTTGAAATCCTTTTGGTATTTATTTTAGAAGAACTCTGTCAGAATGATTTTCTTTTTCAAAAGGCTTATTCTGCCTAGTCCCTGGAATTTGTTCTGATCTATGGTAGAGCCATAGGCCACCGCAGGCAAATTGTAAAGCAGGCATAGGCCTCAGGATCACAAATGTGAATGTCAAATTAAATTCCAAGATTTGGATTGTTTTGAAAATAGTTTCACATACCGACATAGATGTTTTGAAAACCCTTAAAAAATCGTGTGTGGCTTAGAAGGACTTCATGCGGTCTGATACGTCACCATATCGAAAAGCTGAAAACCCCTTCTGACCCTTTTCCTCACAAATAAATGTCAAATTAAAGACCACGACATGGATAGCTTTGAAAATAGTTCCACAAACGGACAAAGATGTTTTGAAAACTCTTAAAAAATCGTGTGTGACTTAGAAAGACTCCATGCATTCCGATACGTCACCATATCAAAAAGCTGAAAAAGTCTTCTCCTCGCCGATATGAAATCTTGATATTTGTAGCGACCAGCAAATATAGCAATGCTGTCAGTTTCCCCAAGGCTCTCTGTAATAGAGAGTACCATAAAGTTAAGTCCATTTGGGTAACGCTCCAGGCATAGGCCATCAACAAAATTACATTACAGATCTCCCAAAATTTCCCGTATTAGAATAAAATTGGGAGATTGCAATAATGAATAAGCTAAAGCATTATGGTCTCGGAATTCAACTTACAGTACGCTTGCGTATAAATGCGTTAAACAACAAGATTTGGATTTAAATTGTTGTATCCATTACTTATACTTCAAAGTAGGTTAATCCTACAAAAGGTTAACCCTACAAAAAGTTCTTCATTTAGCAGTGTTCCAATTCTCCAGTATTTTTGGAAAGTACCATTTAATTTTATAATTTCCTATCTAAAACATTCATGTTTTGGACGAGTATTTCGATTTATGGGTAGTGAGACAATGTTGAGTCACAAGCCCGTCTGTAGAAATGACGATACAGCCCATGATATTTGATATAATTTCAACTGGCATTTTTAATATTTGTACTAAGTTTTATATGAAAACTGGGTACATGGGGGTATATTTTGAATAGTACCCATAGTATCCGTACCGTTCTCAATTTTTAATTCAAAAACATTAATATTGAAGACGGCTGTAACAGACTTATTTTGAGTAGCCCAAAGAAAAAATGTTAATGTTGCATTCTGAAGCTGTCCCATCTCAGGAACATTGGAAAAGGTTTAGTTTAAGCCAAGGTAGTTCTCAAAAAAAAGTTCCAAAGTTGGCAAGGATGTTCTGAAAAACTATTTAAAACCGTGGGTGTTGAAACTATGAGAAAAATTGAATGTCCATTAAGATAGATTCGAATCTATCTAGCAAATACTCAAACCACTCAGCAATTAACAGAGTACTGTTAAAATTAACAGAGTGCTGTTAAAGTTAACAGAGTTAAAAAAAAATGTTTTTTAGCCAAAAATATAATAATAATATATAAAAATATAATAACAAATATATTTAAGTAAAAATTATAAAACTTTATGAACTTTGTTATTATTTTCAACACAAAAATGCAACATTAAGTTATACGATAAAGGCCGAGAGAGTTATTTCTGTTGGCTAGGTTATATGCTCATTGATCCTTTAAGGATAATTCTGCCGGGACAACATGGATACCGCTGAAAAGCTTATCTAGAGTACTCTCCATAGAAATAATAAAAAGATTCAAAAATATTCCCCGATGCCGCCGAATCCACCCATTTCTGAAATTATCCTGGGGTAAGGATAATTATTCCGGCCATTACTCCTACAAGGATAAATTCTGCCGGGACAACATGGGTATCGTTGGAAAGCTTATCGAGAGTACTCTCCATAGAAATAATAAAAAGTTTCAAAAATATTGCCCGATGCCGCCGAATCCACCCATTTCTGAAATTATCCTGGGGTATTCCGGCCATTACTCCTACAAGGATAAATTCTGCCGGGACAACATGGGTATCGTTGGAAAGCTTATCGACAGTGCTCTCCATAGCAATAATAAAAATATTCAAAAATATTGCCCGATGCCGCCGAATCCACCCATTTCTGAAATTATCCTGGGGTAAGGATAATTATTCCGGCCATTACTCCTACAAGGATAAATTCTGCCGGGACAACATGGGTATCGTTGGAAAGCTTATCGAGAGTACTCTCCACAGAAATAATAAAAAGATTCAAAAATATTACCCGATGCCGCCGAATCCACCTATTTCTGAAATTATCCTGGAGTAAGGATAATTATTCCGGCCATTACTCCTACAAGGATAAATTCTGCCGGCACAACATGGGTATCGTTGGAAAGCTTATCGACAGTGCTCTCCATAGCAATAATAAAAAGATTTAAAAATATTGCCCGATGCCGCCGAATCCACCCATTTCTGAAATTATCCTGGGGTAAGGATAATTATTCCGGCCATTACTCCTACAAGGATAAATTCTGCCGGGACAACATGGGTATCGTTAGAAAGCTTATCGAGAGTACTCTCCATAGAAATAATAAAAGGATTCAAAAATATTGCCCGATGCCTCCGAATCCACCCATTTCTGAAATTATCCTGGGGTAAGGATAATTATTACGGCCATTACTCCTACAAGGATAAATTCTGCCGGGACAACATGGGTATCGTTGGAAAGCTTATCGAGAGTACTCTCCACAGAAATAATAAAAAGATTCAAAAATATTACCCGATGCCGCCGAATCCACCTATTTCTGAAATTATCCTGGAGTAAGGATAATTATTCCGGCCATTACTCCTACAAGGATAAATTCTGCCGGGACAACATGGGTATCGTTGGAAAGCTTATCGACAGTGCTCTCCATAGCAATAATAAAAAGATTTAAAAATATTGCCCGAAGCCGACGAATCCACCCATTTCTGAAATTATCCTGGGGTAAGGATAATTATTCCGGCCATTACTCCTACAAGGATAAATTCTGCCGGGACAACATGGGTATCGTTGGAAAGCTTATCGACAGTGCTCTCCATAGCAATAATAAAAAGATTCAAAAATATTGCCCGATGCCGACGAATCCACCCATTTCTGAAATTATCCTGGGGTAAGGATAATTATTCCGGCCATTACTCCTACAAGGATAAATTCTGCCGGGACAACATGGGTATCGTTGGAAAGCTTATCGACAGTGCTCTCCATAGCAATAATAAAAAGATTCAAAAATATTGCCCGATGCCTCCGAATCCACCCATTTCTGAAATTATCCTGGGGTAAGGATAATTATTCCGGCCATTACTCCTACAAGGATAAATTCTGCCGGGACAACATGGGTATCGTTGGAAAGCTTATCGAGAGTACTCTCCATAGAAATAATAAAAATATTCAAAAATATTGCCCGATGCCGCCGAATCCACCCATTTCTGAAATTATCCTGGGGTAAGGATAATTATTCCGGCCATTACTCCTACAAGGATAAATTCTGCCGGGACAACATGGGTATCGTTGGAAAGCTTATCGACAGTGCATCGGGTAATATTTTTGAATCTTTTTATTATTTCTGTGGAGAGTACTCTCGGGCAATATTTTTGAAACTTTTTATTATTTCTATGGAGAGTACTCTCGATAAGCTTTCCAACGATACCCATGTTGTCCCGGCAGAATTTATCCTTGTAGGAGTAATGGCCGGAATAATTATCCTTACCCCAGGATAATTTCAGAAATGGGTGGATTCGGAGGCATCGGGCAATATTTTTGAATCCTTTTATTATTTCTATGGAGAGTACTCTCGATAAGCTTTCCAACGATACCCATGTTGTCCCGGCAGAATTTATCCTTGTAGGAGTAATGGCCGGAATAATTATCCTTACCCCAGGATAATTTCAGAAATGGGTGGATTCGGCGGCATCGGGGAATATTTTTGAATCTTTTTATTATTTCTATGGAGAGTACTCTCGATAAGCTTTTCAGCGGTATCCATGTTGTCCCGGCAGAATTATCCTTAAAGGATCAATGAGCATATAACCTAGCCAACAGAAATAACTCTCTCGGCCTTTATCGTATAACTTAATGTTGCATTTTTGTGTTGAAAATAATAACAAAGTTCATAAAGTTTTATAATTTTTACTTAAATATATTTGTTTTCAATTAAAATTATATTTTTGGCTAAAAAAACATTTTTTTTTAACTCTGTTAACTTTAACAGCACTCTGTTAATTTTAACAGTACTCTGTTAATTGCTGAGTGGTTTGAGTATTTGCTAGATAGATTTGAATCTATCTTAATGGACATAAAAATTGATACAATTTTTAAGTTCAATTTCGCCATATTCTGGTCCACAGTAAGGCAATTTTCCCTCAATTTTTAAGATAATTTAAAAGTACATTTTAATTACAATCACGGAACACATTAGACCACGTCATAGTCCTCATAAAGACGTACCGTTTGATTTAAGGAGTGGTTTATATACAAATGGGTTGGAAATCGGAATAAGATTGAAAAACAGCACAAAATTGTTGAATTTAAAATACAATTTAGCTTTGAATTCCGACTCCCCAATCGATCTCGATTGGTATTGAAAATGTCCTACATAGGTCCAGGTTTATGCTTAGTTTCAATCTGACGGTGCTTCATGATTCTTGGTGTCTAGAACGTTGTAGAGACATCGGAAGGCTCTTGAAAAAAATACTTTTCTTGGGTCCAATTTGCTGCTCTGGTAGTATTCGAAAAAAAAAAGAAAATAAAAGCAGCTAAGTTCGGCCGGGCCAAACATTTAATGCCCTCCACCATTTGGAAGGAACTTGAAATATTTTAAAAAACTTCCGGAAACTACCACTTAAATGAAAACTGTTATATACAGACTATACGAAGACGTGGATCTGCTTACGATTTTTTTTTGTCATATGCTGTAGTACCCATTACGAACTTCAAATACGACATTTGACACAATTCCGCTAAATAATGTCGCTAAAATCATCACAATACCGAAAATCGGGATGTACCGTTATATTGGGGATAAACGAAAACGTGAACCTACATTCGATTTTTGTCACAGGCTGTAGTACCCATTACGAACTTTAAATACGAAATTTGTTACAATTTCCGTAAATAATGTCGCTAAAATCAAGAAAATACCGAATATCGGAAGGTGTCGTCATATGGGGCCTATACGAAAACGTGGACCGACACGGCCCATTCGAACTTAACCTGCGTACTGGTAAACAATGCATGGATGCAACATTTTAGCCTTCTATCTAAATTCGTTCGAAAGATTATAGCAGACAGACAGACAGACGGACGGACATCGCTAGAATTTGGCGCTGAACCAGAATATATATACTTTGTAGGGTCTATTATAAATATTTCGAGGAGTTACAAACGGAACGACAAAGTTAATATACCCTCCACAGAATGGTTTAGGGTGTAAAAAATACTTAAAAATTAACAAATTAAACATTTGTTACCCTGACAGCTCTGGAAAATCATATTTACGTTTTTATAGCCTCCACTATAGTATGGAGTGTATATTAAGTTTGTCATTTCGTTTGTAATACCTCGAAATATAAATAATATTGCATTCTTAAGATTTTCAGGGAACTGTTAACGGATTTTTTTTTGAAAACTTTTAAATTTGTTCCATTTGTTGGAGGGTATTCAAAGTTCGGCACGCCATCATCAAAACATGATTCTGTTTTACTTTTTGCTCTTTATTATTTGAGAGAAAGAATATTTATATTTAAATGTGTTTTAAAAATAATGTTTATAGTAGTCCTTGGGAAATTTTAAAAAACTGTAGATTATGTCCTTGGATTCTTTGACAATATTTTATAAAAAATACGCAATAATAGCTCGGAAAGTCGGTAGAAGAAATATTCTTTGATAATCCCAAGACTTTTTCTTTTATTGTTTAAATAACTCATTTTTATAGCTCTTATATCCTCTGCCCCTCCCTCTCTTCCCTAACTCTGTGGTACCTTCTCCACAAAAGTTAACAAATTTTGAAAACCAAATAACACATCTATCTCAAATATAACGAATCCAAAACATGATTAGGCCTAGGTCATATCCGATTCTCTTCATATAACCGAATTACAATGGGTCTCAAATGAAGATGTGATTTCAAAATCAATACCTGGGACCCAGTAAGCTAAAATAGTGAGAATGGACCCTAAGCTAATATAAAACGATTATTGACATTTGTATTTTATGCAATTTGTGGTTTTGAGATCTCGAAATTAGAATACTTTCCCTTTCACCTTCATTCGACAAAGCTAGGTTTTAAGCCAGATTTGTCTTGATATGACTCTCCACATCCCACACTAGTATCTGGTGTAGAATATCAAGTGCCTGTTTTTCTTTCCCATTCACAACAGAAGAATCATGCTACAAATAATCAAGGTCAAATTATAACATCATTCTGAATCCAAAACAAAACACAACATCTACAAAATAGAAATTACTTAATTCGCATTCTAAATAGGAAACCGGTTATGCCAAATTATGATTGATTTTATGAATGGATTTTTTCGAAATTTTTTTTTGACATTTCTGGCATCATTTCGGATTTGAATTTTTACGATGTGGTGATAATTTGTTTGTGCACTTTATTTGAATACAGATTTATGATAATATCAAAAGACAACAAAAAAAAAAAAAAAAACAACAAAAATAAACAAACTCATAAAACACACAACAGATATATGTGTGTGTGTCTGAAATGCAAACTATGTGTGGTGTTTAGGCTCAGCCTGACAATATTGGTATTGCCTTAATCGAAACGATGGATTTCCATTTTCCAAGGGGGCAAGGGGTTCATTAAAAAAAAAAAAAAAAAAAAAAAAATCTCCAACCATCATAAACTAGCCTATATAATTTGGAAACAATTTTATGACTGTTTTTATGTTGTTGTTGGTGGGGACTCCTTCTCTCTGTGCTTAGAAATAATTGCATTGCCACCAAAGTGGTGAGTGATATGGCGCCTTCTGTCCCTCTCAATTCATCAATTTGAGTTTGTTGTAATTTTAATTTTATACAATGAAAGCTGGTACTGTTTTAGAGCGGCGGCGGAGGAACTGCAGTGAATGTGAAATAAACTATAATGCAACTCAATCGATGGGGATTTTTGTAATTGGAATGAATGGGACTAATATAAAAAATAAAATCACATTTATGAGCTTATCACAATTTAGTATACACATTTATTACAGAGGGAGAAAAACGAGACTAGGGCTCAGAAATATCAGGCCTAAAGATAAAACGAGGGGTTATAGGATAGGGATTAAAAAAATTAAAATGCTTAAAACGTTGATATTTTTAATGTATTTTTATAAAAACAACAATTATGGGAATAAGCATGATAAATTTGTAACAACAAAATAACTACCGTATTCCAAAAAAGTCAACACTGTTTTTATCTATTGAAAAAAAAATGTGGCATAAGGAATGGAAAATGATGGATGGAAAAAATTCCTTAAAAATGTGAGTTTGTTTTTCGTCCAAAATCGTGTATTTTTGAAGGAATTTTCAAAGACCCTTACTACAAATCTCATTTTTTTTTTGCCCCACAATATTGAATTTTCGAAAAATTCTTAGCTAACTGTAGTGAACTATAGAAGGCAATTTAAAGTTCAGTTACAGTAATCTTGATCTTGCCTCATACTTTGGGATTTCTAACCACAATTTTAATGGGACAGCTTTCGGTCCATAATTTGGGATTTTAAAGGAAAAAATTAAAGGCTTGCCTTACCTCATAATTGGGCTTTTTAAAAGGCCAGCCTATGGTCCCTTATTGAAGATTTTGAGAGAAAAATTGGCTAACCGGTTTCTGGAACTTGAATTGTAAAAAGCCTGACTCGGGATTTCTAGATAAATTTTTTTAGCCCTTGACCTACAATTGGGAAGTTTATATGATAGTCCTTGGCTCTAAATGGGGAATATTCAAGGAATACTACAAGGATTTTTTTATCGAATTATTTATGACTAATTTCAGGCAGGATCTATAATTTTGGAATATGAAAGGAAATTTTATACACAAGGATATTTGTCTTAGAAAGATTAATTATATATCCAATTTTCCAAATTTTTAAAAAAATCGTAATAATTAATTCTAGCAAAAATGAGAAAAAACATATGATTTTATGATTCCGACAAATCTTGGAAAAAGTTTTTTTTTAAATTCCGCGAGTATTATACCAAGATGCTTCAATATTTTTTTTTTTAAATTCTCCATTAAAGAAATTTCTTTAAAATCCAATATTTTTCATATTCCATGCTTTATGTAATGGTGCTTGACAACGTCGCAACGGTCTTAATCATTAACCCGTCTTCCTGGTATATGCATTGAAAGCAATCCATACAAAAACAAGGTTTGCGTATGGAAGATTTGCTAGTGGAACTTGAGTCGAGCCTGGATGGTTTCTGGAGCTTATTTCACATTTGCTTAATCACAAAAATTTGGAAATAAATACCACTTTCCAAAGAAAAGCCTTTGTAAACCATCATCCACACCAACTATGCCTTAGTCACAATGATTTAATTTTGAAAAAATAGGATTATTTTTCTGGAGATCTTAAAAAGTTATTCTTAAATTGCCATGAAAAATCTAGCACGAGTCTTTTGGAAATCTAGATCAAAATTATGGAAAAGACGGTGTTTTTTTAAATAATTAAAAAAAACATTTTCAAAGTTCCACGATTATTTTTATAAAGATCAGTTTTTTTAACATTTGGAAAAAAGTTTCTTTGAAACTCATCATCAGCTATTTCTTCATAAGCCACGATTTTTTTTTTCTTGAGGACGAAATAATTTCCTAGTAGTTCGACTCTTGCAAAAACTGTTGAAAATCCAATATATATCTGCTGGATGTCCTTGCAATGTCTTCTCGATGAGTTCCTTGAAATAATTCTTAAAAATTCCAAAATAATTGTCTTTTATTAGGATTTTTTGAAAAATGTTTCTTTGAAAAAATATATTGAAAAAATGACTATTTGTTCTCAAAAAACTCTTTGAGTTTAATGAATGAATTTTAAAAATTCAGGTTGATTTTTCTGAAGCTCTTTGCACAAATGTTACACTTTTATTATCTGGGGATCCTCTTAAAAAAAACATTGACGGGTATGTTTCCTAGGTCTAAAATTTTATTTAGAACGTGTTTAAAATTCCAAGATTATTATTTTAAAGTGTCCGTAAAAAGATCTTAGAAACGCCGACTATTCCTTAAAGAGTCCTGGAAAAAATTAAATTATTTTTGAAAGTTCCTTGAAATATGTCCTAAAAAAATCACGTTTATATATTTAAGAGTCCTGGATTCTTAAAAAAAATCTATTAAAAAACTCAATATATTTTTTCTGGAAAAGTGTTTCTTTAAAAGACGACTATTTTTTCTCTTACAATTCTCAAAAATTAAAACAATTAAAACTTATAAAAATGAAGAGTAGAATTTCTTAAAAATCCAATATGACCATCTTTGAATCCTAAAAAACCTTCAAACATTGACGAGTATGTTCCCTAGAGTCCTTAAAAATCCTTAAAAAATCCACAATTGTATTTATAAGAAAAATTTCTTGGGAGGTTCTTTTTTTAGTTCCTAAATCCACTAATATGACTTAATATATGGAAAAAATAACCATGAATATCAAGAATAGCACCTCTCGTTTTAGTTCCAAATGCCTTAAAGCAATTTCAAAAAAGTCTACTATAATGATTCTGAGGATTTGTTTAAAATTAGGGAGCATTAGACTGAATGACATGAAATAATTTCTCTTAATAGTTCCAGGAATACGATCCTTGAGCGAATTTAAAAAAAATATAGAAAAAATCACGATTGTGATTTCGGGAGTCCTTGATTAGGAAATGTCCTTAAATCTAATTAAAGAAGTCGGTATTTCAAGGACGTCCCGGACGTTCTGGGGATTATTATGAGGCTCCAGAATTCCAGTTCAAGAAAAACAAACACCAAAAAAATCATGAGGTGATTTCGGCAGTCCTTGAACAAATTTTCATAAAAAAATCACTTACAAAATAAACAATAATTTTTTATTATTTTTTAAAATGTTAAAAAATCTACAAAATATCTAATATCTTTAAAAAATATATTTTAAAAGTTCTAGATTATTTTCCGGGACGTCCTTGAAATACCGCTGAAAAAATGTGCTTACAAAAATATGTTTCTAAAGGTCCTCAAAAAATATTGAAATAGTGAATGTTTTTCGGGAGGTTCTTTTTTTTATTTATTATTTTTTAGTTCCTAAAAAAATCCACCAAAATGAACCAATATATATTATTTATAAATTAAAAAATCTATGATGATTCAGAGAATCTTTTGAAGTTTTTTGAATAAAAATCATCAATTATGAAACTAAATGACATGAAATAATTTCACGCAATAGTTCCAGAAATACGACCTTTAAGTAAACTTTCAAAAAAAAAAAAAAAAAATTACATAAAACTAAAATTCTTTTGGAAAATCTTCTAAATCTTACAACCGCACTTATAAACATTTACATCATTCTCCACTTGTTATGTTTTCGTTCAACCTGAACGAAGTAACATAACCATGTAAGTTTGTTTTGTCTGTTACAACAAAAACCCCTTCGTCGACCGTGCCTGTGTCTATTATTAGAACAGTGTGTCTATTAATAGACACAGGCACGGTCGACGAAGGGGTTTTTGTTGTAACAGACAAAACAAACTTACATGGTTATGTTACTTCGTTCAGGTTGAACGAAAACATAACAAGTGGAGAATGATGTAAATGTTTATAAGTGCGGTTGTAAGATTTAGAAGATTTTCCAAAAGAATTTTAGTTTTATGTAATTCTTTTGTTCCTCTTCTATTGAGCTTACGATCTCGTCACTTGGGTAAAAAATGTTTTTTGTCATAGAAGTTAGTTTTTAAATAACTTCTGGGGAGAATATCCCAGACAAGAAACAAGGGAACTGATGAGGATTGGTGGCTCTTTCCGAAACCTAGGTATTCCCTGCTTTACCCCCTGGTAAACATTACCATCGTTCTCTACTCATAAACAAACGTTGTTTTTATAAAAACAACAATAATGGGATTTTGCCTGACGATTTTGCAACAACAAAATACTATGGTATCCCAAACAAGCAAGCCAAACACTGTTCTAAAAAAAAAATATTGAAAAAAATCACGATTGTGATTTTAGGAGTCTCTGAACAGGAAATGTCCTTAAAAATAATTCACAAATCTACTATAATGATTCTGAGGACCTTTTGAAATCTTTTGTTAAAAATAAATAATGTTGGGTCTAAAGGACTATAAATAAAGGATTCCAGTTCAAGGACATAAAAAATTGAAAAAAAAAAAACACCAAAGTGTTTTTAGGAGTTCCGGAAGAAATTTTAATAAAGTCCTTGAACAGAAAATGTCCTTAAAACTAATTAAAAAAATCTACTATAATGATTCTGAGGACCTTCTGAAATCTTTTTTACAAATAAATGATGTTGGGTCTAAAGGACTATAAATAAAATCTCTTAAGAGATCCAGGATTCCAATTCAATGACAAAAAAAAATTGAAAAAAAAAAATCACGTAGGTGATTTCGGGAGTTCCAGAACAAATTTTAATAAAGTCCTTGAACAGGAAATGTCCTTAAAACTAAGTAAAAAATCTACTACAATGATTATGAGGACCTTGTGAAATCTTTTGTTAAAAATAAATGATGTTGGGTCTAAAGGATTGTAAATAAATGATCTTAAGAGTTTAAGAGTCCAGTTTAAGGAAAAAAATTGAAAAAAAAATCACGAAGGTCATTTCGGAAGTTCCGGAACAAATTTTAATAAAGTACTTGAACAGGAAATGCCCTTATAACTAATTAAAAATTCTACTATAATGATTCTTAGGACCTTCTGAAACCTTTTGTTAAAAATACATGAAAGGACTATAAATAAATTCTCTTGAGTGTTCCAGGATTCCAGTTCAAGGACAGAAAAAAATTGAAAAAATTCACGAAAGTGATTTCGGGAGTTCCGGAACAAATTTTACTAAAGTCCTTGAACAGGAAATGGACTTAAAACTAATTAAAAAATCTACAATAATGATTCTGAGGATCTTCTGAAACCTTTTGTTAATAATAAGTGATTATGGGGCTAAAGGACTATAAATAAATTCTCTTAAGAGCTCCAAGATTCCAGTTTAAGGTAAAAAATTGAAAAAAATTTACGAAAGTTATTTCTGAATTGCCGGAACAAACTTTAATAAAGTCCTTGAACAAGAAATGGCCTTAAAACTAATTAAAAATCTACTGTTATGATTCTGAGGACCTTCTGCAACCTTTTGATAATAATAAGTGATTATGAGGCTAAGGGACTATGAATAAATTATCTTAAGAGTTCGAAGATTCCAGTTCAAGGACAAAAAAATTTGGAGAAAAACACGACGGTGATTTCGGGAGTTCCGGAACAAATTTTAATGAAGTCCTTGAACAGGAAATGTCCTTAAAATAATTAAAAAATCTACTATAATGATTCGGATTACCTTCTGAAAACTTTTTTTAAAAATAAATGATGTTGGGTCTAAAGGACTATAAATAAAATCTCTTAAGAGTTCCGGTATTCCAGTTTAAGGAAAAAAATTGAAAAAAATTCACGAAAGTTATTTCTGAGTTGCCGGAACAAACTTTAATAAAGTCCTTGAAATGGCCTTAAAACTAATTAAATATCTACTGTTATGATTATGAGGACCTTCTGCAACCTTTTGATAATAATAAGTGATTATGAGGCTAGGGGACTATGAATAAATTATCTTAAGAGTTCGAAGATTCCAGTTCAAGGACAAAAAAATTGAAAAAAAATCACAAAGGCGATTTCGGGAGTTCCTGAAAAAATTTTAATAAATCCTAGAACAGGAAATCTCCTTGAAACTAATTAAAAAATCTACTATAGTGATTCTGAGAACTTTTGAAACCTTTTGTTAAAAATAAATGATGTTGGGTCTAAAGGACTATAAATAAATTCTCTTAAGAGTTCCGGAATTCCAATTCAAGGAAAAAATTGAAAAAAATTCACGAAAGTGATTTCGGGAGTTCCGGAACAAATTTTAATAAAGTCCTTGAACAGGAAATGACCTTAAATCTAATTAAAAAATCTACAATAATGATTCTGAGGACCCTTTGAAACCTTTTGTTAAAAATAAATGCTGTTGGGTCTAAAGGAGTATTAATAAATTCTTTGAAGATTTCCAGGATTCCAGTTCAAAGAAAAAAATGAAAAAAAATAACGATTGTGATTTCGGGAGTTCCTGAACAATTTTTAATAAAGTTCTTGAACAGGAAATGTCCTTAAAAATAATTAAAAAATCTACTATAATGATTCTGACGACCCTTTGAAATCTTTTGTTAAAAATAAATGATGTTGGGTCTAAAGGACTGTTAATAAATTCTCTTAAGAGCTCCAAGATTCCAGTTTAAGGAAAAAAATTGAAAAAAAATAATCACGAAGGTCATTTCGGGAGTTCCGGAACAAATTTTAATAGAGTCCTTGAGCAGGAAATGTCCTTAAAACTAATTAAAAAATCTACTAAAATGATTCTGAGGACCTTCTGCAACCTTTTGTTAATATTAAGTGGTTATGAGACTAAAGGACTATAAAGAAATTATCTTAAGAGTTCCAGGATTCCAGTTCAAGGACAAAAGAATTGAAAAAAAAAAATCATGAAGGTCATTTCGGGAGTTCCGTAACAAATTTTAATAAAGACCTTGAACAGGAAATGACCTTAAAACTAATTAAAAAATCTACTATAATGATTCTGGGGGCCTTTTGAAACCTTTTGTTAAAAATAAATTATGTTGGATCTAAAGGACTATGAATAAATTATCTTAAGAGTTCCAAGATTCCAATTCCAGTACAAAAAAGTTGAAAAAAATCACGAAGGTGATTTCGGGAGTTCCGGAACAAATTTTAATGAAAAAACAATTAAGATGACTTTGCGGATCCGTGACAATTTTTCTTACTCCCAATTACGATTTTATCCTTTAAAATTTTTTCTTAAAAAATTTTCGTAATCTTACTATCGTCCTTGAAAAAATAGCCTCTGAAAAATCGATGATAAATTGTTAAAAACCTTTCTTAAAAATCTTTACAGAAATCTACCATGGCCGTAAAAAAATCTATTTATCCTTTGAACTTTAAAAAAATATTTTTTCACAATTCTCCATTCAATCTAATCAATCTCCCTCCATTTAATATCGTCTCCTCCATCTCTCCCCGTCTCTTCCATTGTTCAAATTTAATAACAGAAACTATTCCACTTTGAATATTTTCTTATTAAATCCTCTACTAATTGTCCTTAGAATTTGAACGTCACTACCTTTGTCCTGAGCTTGTTAATTTCCTTGGGACAATTGACACGAAGACGACGACGGCCATCCCGGGAGAAATGCATTATACAGCCAAGAATGAAATACACGGAGACTATCAATTTATTCCTTTGAGTCCTGGCAGCCACTGCAACAACAACAACACTCGATTGCAGTTCTCTGGAATTCCCTTGTCCATATTTCAAAATTCCTCCGGTGCACCTTGAGTCGCGAATTTTCTCTGGCCATTTTTGCTTCTGGCGCGCTTGTTCTTCAATATGCATTTGACACGCAAGTTTCAGTTTCAGTTTCAGTTTTTTCTTTTTTTTTTGGTTGGATTCGAATGGTCGACAAATTTTTATGTTGAACATTTTTTGGCACACAAAAGTTAACAATGTTTGTGTGTGTGTTTGAAATTTCCAACACGCTCAATTAAAATAAATTAGTGAAATTTGCGTGTTGGTGTTAATTTTTCTTGAGAAGAAATTACAGGATAACAAAAAAAAAAAAAAAAAACTGTTGCAGCCAAGTGTTTGGGAATGGCAATGTTTAATGTAGGTGGGAGGGAGAGGATGGAGGAGAAGCAGGCAGAGAATTGTATATGTTGGGAGAAGGGGTGGAACGTTGTCATGCCATGACAAAGTATTGAAAGTTACTCTGCTGCATATTAATCAAGTTTTACAACTTTTTAAAGAAATTCTCTTCTTTTTTTGGAGGGAATGGAGGCCATGGAATTGCTGGTAAGAATTTTGGTGACAAGATGGAAATTTCAGGGTACTATTTTTTGGCGGTGGTCAAAATGTTTTTTATAACCTCAGCCATATGGCTACAGAGGGTATATATCATTTGATACGGCCAAAATGGGCCTCATGGAAATAACGGGTCTAAGGGGTATAACTAAGTCCATGATAACATTTTCTGAGGGATCCAAAATCGGATATATTTTTTATGCCCTCAGCCACATGGCTGTAGAGGGTATATCATTTGCTACGGCCAAAACGTGCCTCATCGAAATAATGGTTTTAGACTCTAGATCCCTTTGGACCAAATCCGTTTCAAGGCATTTGGAGTCGTTCTGGGGGTGTCCATTCGTCTGGGTGGCTGGCGCACGATAACTCTCGAAGGGAGTACCGGATTTGATTCAAACTTGGAACATCGTAATATTATTTCCAAACTTAGATCGAGTCCGGAGTTGGGCAATATCGGTCCACTCCTTCTGATACCTCCCCCACAAAAGGTGGAAATTTCCAAAAAATATATTTTTTGCACAGAAAGAGAAACGATAATCCGATTTTGCTCCAACTTTGCAAATCCTAATATTTGCATGTGTGCTAGATCAGGTGCGAAAATGGGCAATATCGGTCCACTCCATCAAGCAGCTCCCCCACAAAGGGTCAAAATTTTGAATGAATACAACTCTCATAAAATGTGATTTAAGAGTCCGATTGTCTTCAAATTTCACACATCCCTATATTTTTATTAACTCAAGGTCTGGTGTTAAGATGGAATATATCGTTCCACTCCTTCTGGTACCTCCCTCACAAAAGGTCGGGCATTCCAAAAAATATATTTTCTGCACAGAAAGAGAAAGGATGATCGGATTTCGCTCCAATTTTGCAAATCCTAATATTTGTATCAATACTGTGCCATGTGAGAAAATGGACAATATTGGTTCACTCCATCAAGTACCTCCCCCACAAGGGGTCAAAATTTTGAATAATTACAACTCTTATAAAATGTGTTTAAAGAGTCCGATTGTCTTCACATTTCACATATCCCTATATTTTTATTAACCCAAGGTCTGGTGTTAAGATGGAATATATCGATCCGCTCCTTCTGGTACCTCCCTCACAAAGGATCGGGTATTCCAAAAAATATATTTTCTGCACAGAGAGAGAAACGATGATCCAATTTGGCTCCATCTTTGCAAATCCTAATTTTTGCGAAAGTGCTAGGTTAGATGCGAAAATGGACAATATCGGTCCACTCCATTAAGTACCTCCCCCACAAAGGGTCAAAATTTTGAATGAATACAACTCTCATAAAATGTGATTTAAGAGTCCGATTGTCTTCAAATTTCACACATACCTATATTTTTATTCACCCAAGGTCTGGTGTTAAGATGAAATGTATAGGTCCATTCCTTCTGGTACCTCCCCCACAAAAGGTCGAACATTCCAAAAAATATATTTTCTGCACAGAGAGAAAAACGATGATCCGATTTCGCTCCAACTTTGCAAATCTTAATATTTGTATCAGTGCTAGCTTAGGTGTGAAAATGGACAATATCGGTCCACTCCATTAAGTACCTCCTCCACAAAGGCTCAAAATTTTGAATAATTTTAACTCTTATAAAATGTGATTTAACAGTTCGATTGTCTTCAAAATTTTACACATCCCTATATTTTTATTAACCCAAGGTCAGGTGTTAAAATGGAATATATCGGTCCACTCCTTCTGGTACCTCCCACACCAAGGGTCAACATTTTGAATATCCATGAAGCTCATAAAGCGCGAAATAAGGATCCGATTACCTTCAACCTCTTCATATCCCAATGTTTCTATCAACACAAGATCTGTTATAAAGATCGTAGAGATCGGACCATTCTTTCTGATACCTCCCCCACAAAGGGTCAAAATTTTGAATATCCATGAAGCTCGTAAACGGCGAAATTAACCCCCGATTCCATTCGAGACTGGAAACATCTCAATATTTTTATCAACACAAGCTCTGTTATAAAAATGGTGGAGATCGGACCACTCCTTCTAGTACCTCCCCCACAAAGGGTCAAAGTTTTGAATAACCAAAATGGTCATAAAATCCGAAATAGGCATCCGATTCTCTTCATATTTCACACATCCCTTTATATAAACTAACACAACATCCGCTATGAAGATGCGATATATTGGTCCACTCCTTCTGGTACCTCCCACACGGAGGGTCAAAATTTTGAATATCCATGAGGCTCATAATACGCGAAATTAATATCCGATTACATTCAGACTTGTCACAACTTAATATTTCCATCAAAACAAGCTCTGCTATAAAGATCGTAGAGATCGGACCATTCTTTCTGATACCTCCCTCACAAAAGGGTCAAAATTTTTAATATCCATGAGGCTCAAAAAACGCCAAAATTATATCCGATTCCATTCAAGACTGCAAACATCTCAATATTTTTATCAACACAAGCGCTGTTATAAAAATGGTGGAGATCGGACCATTCCTTCTAGTACCTCCCCCACAAAGGGTCAAAGTTTTGAATAACCAAAATGGTCATAAAATCCGAAATAAGCATCAGGGTCTGTTCATATTTCACACGTCCCATTATTTCAACTAACACAACATCTGCTGGGAAGATGCGATATATCGGTCCACTCCTTCTGGTACTTTCCCCATGAGAGCTCCAAATTTTGAATATCCACAAAGCTCATAAAACGCGAAATTAACATCCGATTCCATTCAGACTTCGTGGATCTCAATATTTTCATCAACACAAGGTCTGTTAATAAAATGGTAGAAATCGGATCATTCCTTCTTGTACCTCCTCCACAAAGGGTCAAAATTTTGAATATCCATGAAGTTCACAAAACGCTAAATTAACATCCGATTCCATTCAGACTTGGTGCATCTCAATATTTCCATCAACACAAGATCTGCTATAAAGATGGCAGAGATCGGATCAGTCCTTCTGGTACCTCCCTCACAAAGGGTCAAAATTTTGAATATCCGTGAAGCTCATAAAACGCGAAATTAATATCCGATTCCATTCAGACTGGGTACATGTCAATATTTCCATCAGCACATGATCTGTTTTAAAGATGGTAAGGATCGGACCATGTCTTCTGGTACCTCTCCCACAGGAAAAAATACACATACATTGAAATACAACAACGGTATGAGAAAAACTAAAAAAATTGCCCGCCAAGAGTAGAATCTGCTCGATTTTGAACGAATTTTACTCCCACTCAAAAATGAGGAAAATATGCTCACTCATGTTCGAGCGACTTCGAAAAAAATCGAGCTAGCTCGATTTTTTCTGTTCCCAGAAGGGTTCCAGCTCGAATTCGAGCAAATCTATTTCTTTGTAAAAATTTGAGCGAATTTTATGGAGGTCTGATTTCTTCCAGGGAATGGGTATCATTTTCCACTTCATTATGGGATATTTAATTTCTCACAAAAATTGCCCATAAAAACTCAGGACATCAGCTAAAGCTAGGATAATTTGTGGACAATATTTAGTGGCTGTGGCATCAACGCCATAAAAAAAAACCGACGAAAATAACCCAAAACAGCTGACCTAATATTTGTGGCAACAACAACGACAGCAAACAACACAACCACCACCATCAACAACAACAGAAAATAGCAGCAAATTATAAAACATTTTAATACAGTTCTGTCATAATATTCTCCTGTAGTCCCCCTTCCCTCCCTTCACCACTCTCTCTCTCATCGTTCCACCACCCTTTTCTTTGCAGTGCATCAGCCTGGCTTGGCCGCAATAAAAACAGCAGGAGGAACGCAACAGCAGAGAGTCACAACAGCCAACCACACACATCCTTTAATAACAGCATGAAATGAGCTCTGCTCAGCTCAGTTCAGCTCGGCACAGCAGTTTGTTGTTCGAGCATTAAAGTGAGCATTTACGGCGGGGAGCAGCGCCGCGAAAGAAATTGTAGTGGTGCGTTATTATTTCGTTGTTGTCGTTACCCTGTTGTCATCCATCTATCCTGGCTTCCACGTTGTTTTCACGCTCTCTCTCCGTTTCTCGCTCCTTATCCTCATCCTTTTTTTTTTTTGGTTTCATTCATGAACGTGACACATTTTCATTTTAATTGTTTAAACGTAATTTATACGAATTCATTTCCTACCCTCTTTCGTAATGGTGATGTTGTCGCTGTCGTTGTTGTTGGTGGTGACTTAGATTAGACCATAAACTGTTACAGGACCATTGTGGAATAATAAACACGAAATGGGAAAGGTGCATGTAATGGATAGGTGTTACAGGATTTTGAAATATATTTTGGAAAGGAATTTTGCTCTAGTTTTTGGTGTTTGGGGTCGATCACCTACAGCGCATTCATCGTAGATTTTTTTTAAGGAATAATTTTGTCTCAAGGACCTGAGAGATTTTAATCAATTCTGAGAGTCCCTAAAAATATTTATTTCTCTTATAATTCTGAGAGTCCTTGAAAAAATAATTTTTAAAAAATCCACATTTATGGATTGTCTTTGAAAAATATTTTTAAAAAATCCACGTTTATGGATTGTCTTTGAAAAATATTTTTAAAAAATCCACGTTTATGGATATAATAATTTTTAAAAAATCCACGCCTTGGATGGTCCTTGAAAAAATAATTTTTAAAAAATCCTCGTCTCTGTTGATCCTTGAAAAAATAATTTTTAAAAAATCCTCGTCTCTGTTGATCCTTGAAAAAATAATTTTTAAAAAATCCACGTTTCTGTTGATCCTTGAAAAAATAATTTTTAGAAACTTTACGTTTCTATTGATCCTTGAAAAAATAATTTTTAAAAACTTAACGTTTCTATTGATCCTTGAAAAAATAATTTTTAAAAACTCCACGTTTCTATTGATCCTTGAAAAAATAATTTTTAAAAAATCCACGTTTCTGTTGATTCTGTTGATCCTTGAAAAAATAATTTTTAGAAACTTTACGTTTCTATTGATCCTTGAAAAAATAATTTTTAAAAACTTTACATTTCTATTGATCCTTGAAAAAATAATTTTTAAAAACTCCACGTTTCTATTGATCCTTGAAAAAATAATTTTTAAAAATCCACGTTTCTGTTGATTGATGGTGGTAATTGAAAAAAATAATTTTTAAAAATCCACGCCTTTGGAGGTAATTGAAAAAATAATTTTTAAAAAATCGACGCCTTGGATGGTCCTTGAAAAAATTTTTTTTTAAAAATCCACACATTGGTTGGTCCTTAAAAATTTTTTTTAAAAAATCCACGCCTTGGATGGTCCTTGAAAAAAATTTTTTTTTAAAATCCACACCTTGGGTGGTCCTTGAAATTTTTTTTTTTTTAAATCCACGCCTTGGATGGTCCTTGAAATTTTTTTTTTTTTTAAATCCACGCTTTGGATGGTCATTGAAAAAAAATTTTTTTTGAAAATCCATACCTTGGGTGGTCCTTGAAATTTTTTTTTTAAAATCCACGCCTTGGATGGTCCTTGAAAAAAAAATTTTTAAAAACTTCACGCCTTGGATGGTCTTTGAAAAAAATATTTTTAAAAAATCAACGCCTTGGATGGTCCTTGAAAAAATAATTTTTAAAAAATCCACATTTCTGTTTTATTCTTGCAAAAATGGTTTTTAAAAAATCCACGTTTCTGTTTTATCCTTGCAAAAATAGTTTTTCAAAAATCCACGTTTCTGTTGATCCTTGAAAAAATAATTCTTAAAAAATCCACGTTTCTGTCGATCCTTGAAAAAATATTCTTTAAAAAATCCACGCCTTTGATGGTCCTTGAAAAAATATTCTTTAAAAAATCCACGTTTCTGTTGATCCTTGAAAAAATATTCTTTAAAAAATCCACGTTTCTGTTGATCCTTGAAAAAATAATTTTTAAAAAATCCACGCCTTTGATGGTCCTTGAAAAAATATTCTTTAAAAAATCCACGTTTCTGTTGATCCTTGAAAAAATAATTTTTAAAAAATCCACGTTTCTGTTGACTCTTGAAAAAATAATTTTTAAAAAATCCACGTTTCTGTTGACTCTTGAAAAAATAATTTTTAAAAAATTCACGTTTCTGTTGATTCTTGAAAAAATATTTTTTTAAAAAATCCACGTTTCTGTTGATCCTTGAAAAAATAATTTTTTAAAAAATCCACGTTTCTGTTGATCCTTGAAAAATAATTTTTAAAAAATCCACGCTTCTGTTGATCCTTGAAAAAATAATTTTTAAAAAATCCACGTTCCTGTTGATCCTTGAAAAAATAATTTTTAAAAAATCCACGTTTTTGTTGATCCTTGAAAAAATAATTGTTAAAAAATCCACGTTCCTGTTGATCCTTGAAAAAATAATTTTTAAAAAATCCACGTTTTTGTTGATCCTTGAAAAAATAATTTTTAAAAAATCCACGTTTCTGTTGATCCTTGAAAAAAATAATTTTTAAAAAATCCACGTTTCTGTTGATCATTGAAAAAAATAATTTTTAAAAAATCCACGTTTCTGTTGATCCTTGAAAAAATATTTTTTAAAAAATCCACGTTTCTGTTGATCCTTGAAAAAATAATTTTAAAAAAATCCACGCCTTGGATGGTCCTTGAAAAAATAACTTTTAAAAAATCCATGTTTATGGATTGTCCTTGAAAAAATAACTTTTAAAAAATCCACGTTTATGGATTGTCCTTGAAAAAATAACTTTTAAAAAATCCACGTTTATGGATTGTCCTTGAAAAAATATTTTTAAAAAATCCACGTTTATGGATTGTCCTTGAAAAAATAATTTTTAAAAAATCCACGTTTCTGTTGATCCTTGAAAAAATAATTTTTAAAAAATCCACGTTTCTGTTGATCCTTGAAAAAATAATTTTTAAAAAATCCACATTTCTGTTGATCCTTGAAAAAATAATTTTTAAAAAATCCAGGTTTCTGTTGATCCTTGTAAAATTATTCTTTAAAAAATCCACGTTTCTGTTGATCCTTGTAAAATGATTCTTTAGAAAATCCACGGTTTTGACAAATATCCTTTAACATTCCTTGTCCATTTCCCCTTATTAAGACATTACTAAAATAGTCGTGGTCATCTGCTGCGCCGCGGAGTATATGTGATTGTGTGCTTCTTTAGCTCCCCCCTCCCCTCCTCCGCCATCTACTAATCACACCTCGTTAAGGTTTTTAAATGTTGGGGAAGAAAATCGCGTAGCAACTACAACACCAACAAATGTGGTGATAATTTTCATTTGAAAAATTACTAAAATTGTTCCACTTAAAAGTAAAAACTACGTTCTCCCCAAACCGAACATAAAATTTCATTGGGTAAGGGTGTGAGCGTTTTGTTTGTTTGTTTGCTTTTTTTTCATTTCTTTGCATTTCCAACGCACCCGTTGAGTTTAAGTGCAACACCAGAGATTTTGTTGTGACCGAACGTCCAACCAACCAACCGAGCGACCGACCGACCAGACGTAATGGTTGTTTTTGAGGCTTTAACTTGTTCTCTTCCCCATCGGCTTCTAGCCTGGCATAACGCTGGCTGGATTGCATGCCACGTCCAAATATTTAGAACTATGTTAGATTATGGTTTTCCATATCAACTGGAGGTAGAAGGAGCAGGAAGAGGACGAGGAAGAGAAGGAAGTAGCAGGAGACACCGAAAAAACGGTGGTGATTATCCTCTGATGGCAAGAGTTCCGAAATAAACACCCAGTTTGAGGATGTTGTTGTTGGTTTGTTTGGTTGAAGAGTGCATGCACCTTCCATCTTGTTGTAGCTGCCTGGCCATGGGTTAGGGGTGGTTTGCTGCCTGCCAGCCTGGCGGGATGGATGAATGAATGGGAAAAAATCTCAGTGGTTGAATTTTTATAGTTCAACACTCTTTGCAAACTATCTACAGTTGTTAGACATTGTTGTGTTTGGCGGTTCTATGCGTTCTTGTTGTTGTTGTTGGTGGTGGTGCTGCATGCTGGCTGTTGGGTGCCTGCCCCGCGTCATTGCTGACTCCACTGTGTTTTAGTGGTTGTTATTTTTATCTGTTTTACGAGTGAACGATCAACTCTGCCAGCAAGGCAGCACTAACGGTTATCAGCTTGTCGTTGTCCTGCTGCACGTTTTCCTACTTCAGCTTGAGCTGATGTGGAGTGGAGTGGTGTAGTATTTGCAACATTGTCAAGTTAGAGGGTACTTTAAATTGCTTCCCCTTCCTCCTTCTATATACTTTGGTGAGAGTAAGAGGACGTCAGCCAGCCAGTTAGTCTCTTGTTTTTTTTTTTTTTTTGCTTCATCCACAGGATATTCCGTTTCTGGACAAGTGGCACGTGTGTACCTTTGGAAAACAAAACCAAAAAAAAAATGTTTAATGTTACTTTTATCCTCTCATTTGCTTTTGCTGCCACTTTCTCCTTTGCCATCAGAAAACATAACGTGTGGGAAATGTCGAAACGAAAACAAGAATTTTAATTGTTTTTTTTTTTTTTTTTCTCTCTCCTTCTTCCCTTGATGCCATTCAAAGCTCTTGTGTACATCTGTCCTGTCCTGTCTTTTTGATCTGTCCCCTTTGTTTGTCCTATTGATGTCGTTTTTTTTCTTGTCTCCCTTTGCATTGATGGCATTGTTGTTTTTCTGGTCAAATAGCCATTTGAGGGTTAATTTTCATTTCAATTACATGTCTCATTTAATGTTTACATTTTTTTTCGCAAATCATTTTGTGTAATTTTCTCTCTATACCCAAGAACAACAACAAGAAGGAGAATTGACTGGGTGCTAATTACAATTACAATTTGAGATAATTTTAGGATTACAGGACAGTATAGGAATTTTTATGCAAAAGAGGGGGAAATCCTGATACGTTGGATCAAAAAAACCTTTAACAAATATTTTTAAAAATCCAACTTTTGTCCTGGATAACATATTTTTAAAAATCAACAATGGGTCCTTAAAAAATATTTGTGTTTGGTCCTTAAAAAATATATTTTTAAGAATTAGATTATTTGGAAACCCCTTAAAAATATTCTTAAAAAATCCAGTATTATCCTTTGGACATCCTTAACAACATACTCTTAAAATTTCAGGATTATTCTTTGGAAGTCTTAAAAAAATCGTAACAATCCAGGAGTATCCATCTATGGGAAGTCCTCAAAATATTCTTAAAAATCCAATATTACCTTTTGGAAGTCCTTGGAAAAAAGTCGTAAAAATCCCGGATTATCCTTTGAAAGTCCTTAAAAAATATGCTTAAAGCTTATTTTTTTGGGAATCCTTAAAAAAATATTCTCAAGAGTCCAGAATTACCCTTTGGAAGTCCTTACAAAAATCTTCAAAATCCAAGATTACTTTTTGGAAGTCCTTTAAAAAATATCCTTAAAAATCTAGAATTATCCTTTGAAGGCCATTGAAAATACATTCTTAAAAATCCGGGATTATCCTTTGGAAGTTCTTAAAGCTTAAGGGTTATTCTTTGCGAATCCTTTAAAAATATTCTTAAGAGTCCAGGATTATCATTTGGAAGCCCTTCAAAAAATATTCTTAAAAATCCAGAATTATTCTTTGGAAGTCCTTCAAAAATATTCTTAAAAATCCGGGATTATCGCTTGAAATTCATGGAAAAAATATTCTTAAAAATTCCGTATTATTTCTTGGAAGTCCTTGAAAAAATGTTCTTAGCAATCCAGGATTATCCTATGCAAGTCCTTGAAAAAATACCCTTAAAATCCAGGAGTGCTCGAAACAATATTTTTAAAAATCCAGGAGACCTTGAATAAATATTATAAAATCCAGGAGTCCTTTAAAAAATATTCTTGAAAGTCAAAGAGTTCTTGAAAAAATATTCTTTAAAATCCAGTAGCCCTTTAAAAAAATGTTCTTAAAAATCAAGGAGTCCTTGAAGAATATTCTTCAACATCCAGGAATATCTTTGAAAAATATTTTCAAAAAAAAAACAAAATATTCTTAACAAGCCAGGAGTATCCATTGGAACTCCGTCAAAAATATTCATAGAAACCAGGAGTCCTTGAAAAAAAATATTCTTAAAAATCTGGGAGTCCTTCCAAAAAATATTCTTCAAAATCCAGGTGTCGTTGCAAAAAATATTCTTAACAATCCAGGGGTCCTTGAGAAATATTTTCGAAAATATATACTTCCTTGAATGGTCCTTAAAAAAAACATTTTTAAAACAGTCCATGCCATGAATGGACCTTGAAAACACATTCCTTAAAAACTCCAGCCTTGGATAGACTTTGAAAAAATATTTTTTAAACTAGTCCACTACTCGGATGGTCGTTGAAAAAATATTTTTTAAAAAAGTTCACTCATCGGATGGTCGTTGAAAAAAATATTTTTTAAAAAAGTCCACTCATCGGATGGTCGTTGAAAAAAATATTTTTTAAAAAAGTTTACTCCTCCGATGGTCGTTGAAAAAAATATTTTTTAAAAAAGTCCACTCATCGGATGGTCGTTGAAAAAAATATTTTTTAAAAAAGTTTACTCCTCCGATGGTCGTTGAAAAAATATTTTTTAAAAAAGTTCACTCCTCCGATGGTCGTTGAAAAAATATTTTTTAAAAAAGTCCACTCCTTTTTCTGTCGGCCTTTGAAAAAATATTTTTTAAAAAATCCACGTTTCTGTCGGCCTTTGAAAAAATATTTTTTTAAAAAATCCACGTTTCTGTCGGCCTTTGAAAAAATATTTTTTAAAAAATCCACGTTTCTGTCGGCCTTTGAAAAAATATTTTTTAAAAAATCCACGTTTCTGTCGGCCTTTGAAAAAATATTTTTAAAAAAATCCACGTTTCTGTCGGCCTTTGAAAAAATATTTTTTTAAAAAATCCACGTTTCTGTCGGCCTTTGAAAAAATATTTTTTAAAAAATCCACGTTTCTGTCGGCCTTTGAAAAAATATTTTTTAAAAAATCCACGTTTCTGTCGGCCTTTGAAAAAATATTTTTAAAAAAATCCACGTTTCTGTCGGCCTTTGAAAAAATATTTTTTAAAAAATCCACGTTTCTGTCGGCCTTTGAAAAAATATTTTTTAAAAAATCCACGTCCCTGTTGATCCTTAAAAAATATTCTTTAAAAAATCCAAGTTTCTGTTAATCCTTGAAAAAATATTTTTTAAAAGATCCACGTTTCTGTTAATCCTTGAAAAATATTCTTTAAAAAATCCACGTCTTGGATGGTCCTTGAAAAAATATTTTTTAAAAAATCCACGTTTCTGTTAATCCTTGAAAAAATATTCTTTAAAAAATCTACGTCTTGGATGGTCCTTAAAAAAATATTATTTAAAATATCCACGTTTCTGTTGGTTGTTGAAAAAATATTCTTTAAAAAATCCACGTTTTTGTTGGTTTTTGAAAAAATATTCTTTAAAAAATCCACGTTTCTCTTGTTGCTTGAAAAAATATTCTTTAAAAAATCCACGTCTCTCTTGTTGCTTGAAAAAATATTCTTTAAAAAATCCACGTTTAGAAGTCTTTAAAAATATTTTTATTGTGATTGTCCTTGCCTAAGTCTAAGTTCCCCTTTTCCAATTTTTTCCAGAAGTGAACGGTAAAAATTCCCCTTTTGTAAAAATTATATAAATTGAATTTTTTTTGCAGAGCACCCAGATATGTCATTGATACAGTTTCGGAAAGTCAGCAACAAAAAACCGAATTGAACTTGATATCTACTCAATATTTCATTAAGCATCGATGGCTAAAAAACACTTTGCCTTCGGGCATAATATGCTCCAATAACGAATAAATTTTTCATAATTTTTTAATGTTTTTTGTTTTCGTTTGCCTTTGATCGAAAAACAAAAAAGTGGTATTTTTGTGTTTCTCTTTGGCGTTGCTTTTCTTTGTTGTTGACACATTTCGTGTAGATTAATTCACTATTTTGTACAATGATGTTTCCTCTGTTTTTTTTTCGATTTTTTTTTCGTGGACAATCTGAATGCTGTCTCCTCTATGAATGAAATATAATTTTCAATTTCATTTTCAAGTGAATATTTGTTTGTGTTTTTTCGTCCTCTTCTTTATTTTCATTTTGTTATTGTTTTTGGTAGCAGTTTTTCGTTGTTGTTGTTTTTATAGCAGCGATAGCAGCGGCAATTGGAGTGCCTCCATCGCCCCCCCCGCCCCCTTTTTCGATTAATGTTTTGTATTTCATATTTTTTGAACACAGTTATGTTAAGGACATTCATTTCATTCATGTATATCTGAGGATATTTGTATGTGTGTGAACGTGTGTGTGTGTTAACACACATCTACACCATGTTTATTAATATGTTTATACACACACACACAGTTTATTTTATATAAACATCTGTAGCATTCATTGTCATCTGATTGGACTTTATTGTTTTGTATATTTTTCGTTTATTTTCGTTTTCAATTCCATTGTATAGTTATTGTATTATTTCCGTTATTGTTGTCGTTGTTGTTGTTGACAAAACAACCAATTCACATACACACATGCATAATTCATCTATATATAGTTGAATTTTGTATTACGTTTGTATGGGTTCTATACACTATTGTACTTGTGGGTGGGCATTTATTAAATTGATTTTGGGAGAGAATGAAAATATTGACCATCGAATATTTTTTATGAAATCTACACCAGGATTATAAATTAGTTGGTGCTTAAAAATCTCAAAAAAAGCACCAGGCTCACTAATTAGTTGGGTCCCAAAAATATGCTTCAAATTTACACATATATTTTGGTTCCTAAAAGTATGCTTTGAAATATCGACATAGAATCTAGAAATAAAATAACTAAATCTTCCCAATTTCTAAGAAGTCGGAGACAATTTGCAAAAATTGATCTGAAAATCCATAAGGTCAGAAGATTCTTCCAAAATATCCATTTAATGTCTATCTAAGAATCTTCTCCGAAATTCCTACTCACAGTCAATGAACCGAATTTTTAGGAAATTTTCTCCTTTAAAAATATTCTTGAAGCAATCCACGTTTCTGTTGGTCCTTGCAAAAATTTTCTTTAAAAAATCCACGTTTCTGTTGATCCTTGAAAAAATATTCTGAAGATTCTTCCAAAATATCCATTTAATGTCTATCTAAGAATCTTCTCCAAAATTCCTACTCACAGTCAATAAACCAAATTTTTAGGAAATTTTCTTTGAGGTTTTCAAAACCTTAAAGAACCCTTTAAACATTATTTAGACACCTCAAAGAAAATAATTCAAAATTGTGGCTGTACAACATCACTGAAGATCCTTAAAAAAATATTCAAAAACTCCGTTTTGCTGCATTGATGGACCATCCAAAATATTTCTAAAGGTTTAAAAATTCATAATCTTAAAGGTCCTTATTCGAAACCAACCATATTTCATCGACAAGTATGAAATAGAGTATTTAGAAATCATAAAAAAAATATTTTCAAAGCCAAGCTTTAAAGGCATATGATCCTTAAAAAAAAAAATTAAAAAATTCCTCCTTTATATTTGGAATTGTCCTTCCCTGATGAACCCTAATTAAAACAAATCATTTAAATCCACTACATATACAGCTGCGAACCTTTATAGCTTGAACTGTCCTTTGAAAAAATCTTTTAACAGTTTCTGTTGCAAAAAAGATCCTTGGAAATTATTTAAATTTTTAAACATCCACGTTTTTATCCCGAATGGTCCTTGGAAAAATTATTTTTAAAAATCCACGTTTTTATCCTGAACGATCCTTGGAAAACTTATTTTTAAAAATCCACATTTTTATCCTGAATGGTCCTTGGAATAATTATATTTAAAAATTCACGTTTTTAGTCCTTAAAAATTATTATCAAAAAATCAACGTGTTTAGTCCTTGAAAAATTATTTTTTGAGATCCACATTTTTAGTCCTTGAAAAATTATTTTTAAAAATCCACGTTTTATGATCCCTGAAAAAATATTTTAAAAAGTCCACGTTCATTGCCTGGATAGTCCTTTGTCTGGATGGTAATTTTGAATTTTTTTTGGAAAAAGTATTTTAAAATCCTTGTTTGTTGCCTGGTTGTCCCTTGGAAAAATGTTTTGAAAATCATTATTTGTAATTTTTCAAAAAAAAAAAAAAATCATAAAAAATGTAAAAAATCATAAAAAATGTTTTCCTAGATTCAGTTTTTTTTTTTTCTAAATTCATTTTTAAACATTGGCTAGATGGCCCTTGCAAAAATTATTTTTAAAAATCCAAGTTTATGTCATTGATTGTTTTTGAAAAAAAAATTTTTAAAAATCAAGTTTAATAGCAAGGATGGCTCTGAAAAAAACCATTTTAAAACACAATTTGGTAGCTTGAATGGCCCTATGAAAATATTTTTAAGTTGCCTTTTAAAGAATATTTATTAAAATCATTGAAAAAATATTCTTGAAAAGTCTACACCGGGAATTTTCTAGGGAAAATGATTTAAAAAATTCCAAGTTTAAAGACTAAATGGTCGCTGTTTGGAAAAATTAATCTAAAAAATGCAGGTCTATGTCCTGTATGGTCCTTGAGAAAATTATTATGCCATGGATGGTCATTGGAAGAAATATGTCTAAAAATCCACGTTTATAACCTAAATGGTCGGTCCTGGATGATCCTTGAAAAAATTATTTTAAAAAATGTCTATGTCCTGGATGAGATCCTTGGAAAAATTAATCTAAAAAAAAACATGTCTATATGCTGGGTGATACTCGAAAAAAAATATTTTATAAAGTCCACGTCTATGTCCTGGATGATCCTTAGAAAATTATTTTTAAAAATCTAGGGCTATGTCCTATACAATTCTTGGAAAAGTTATTTTTACAAATCTACGACTATATCCAGGATGATTCTTGAAAAAATTATTTCGAAAAAATTTAGACCTATGTCCTTGGATAATCCTTGAAAAATGATTTTTACAAATCTACATCTCTATCAAGGATGATTCTTGAAAAAATTATTCAGATAAAAATCCAGGACTATGTCCTAGATAATCCTTAAAAAAAATAATTGTACAAAAATCCAGGTCTATATCTTTAGAAAAATTATTTTAACGAATCTACATCTATATCCAGTATGATCCTTGAAAAATTAATTTTAAAAATCCACGTCTATGTTCTGGATGATTCTTTAAAAATTTATTTTAAAAAAATTCTTGCAAACATTTGTTTTACAAATCCACGTCTATATCCAGGACGATCCTTGCAAAAATTATATTAAAAAATCCAGTACTGTCCTGGAAATCTTTGGAAACGTTCGTTTTACAAATCCATGTCCATATTCAGCATGATCCTTTCAAAAATTATTTAAAAAAGTCCACGTCTATGTCCTAAAGAATCCTTGGAAAAATTATTAAAAAAATCCAGGATTATGTTCTCGGATGAACCTTGGAAAAATCATTATAAAAAATCCATGTCTGTGTCCTGCATGACATCCTTGGAAAAAATTATTCTATTTTAAAAAAAATCCACGTCTATATACTGGATGAAAAGTTATTTCAAAAAAATACACGTCTGCGTCAGGAATGATCCTTGGAAAAAATTTTTAAAAAAATCCATGACCCTTGGAAAAATTATTTTTAAAAATCCAGTACTATGTCCTGGGATAATTCTTGGAATGATCCTTGAAAAATTATATTAAAAAATCCATGTCTATGTTCTGGATGAAATTCTTGGAAAAATTATTTTAAGAAAAATTTCTCGTCTTTTGTTGTTGCAAAATTGTCAGGCAAAATCCCATTATTGTTGTTTTCATAAAAACAACGTTTGTTTATGAGTGGAGAACGATGGTAATGTTTACGTCTATGTCCTGGATGATCTTTGAAAAAAGTATTTTTTAAAATTCACATCTATGTCTATCTTGGAAAAATTATAGTTACACATCAACGTCTATATCCAGGATGATCCTTTGAAAAATTATTAAATAAAAATCCATGTATATATCCTGGATGAAGTCCTTGGATAAATCCACGTTTTCGTTCTGCACGATCTTCGAAAAATTAAAAAAAAAAATCCTGAAGTATGTCCTGAATAATCCTTGGAAAATCATTCTAAAAAGTCCATATCTATGTCCTGGATGAGATCGTTGGTCATTTTCTTTTAAATCCAAGTCTATGTCCTGAATGATCCTCGAAAAAATTATTTAAAAAAATCTACGTCTATATCAAGTTTGATCCTTGGGAAAATAATTTTTAAGAGTCCAGAACTTGGATAATTCTTGGAAACATTTTTTTTACAAATCCACGTCTATATCCTGGACGATCCTTTAAAAAAATTATTTAAAAAATATCCATGACTATGTCTTGGATTATCCTCGGAAATATTATATAAAAAAGTACACGTCAATGTCTTGGACTGTCCTTGGAAATATAATTTAAAAAATCCATGTCTATGTCCTGGATTAAAAATTCAAGATTCGTAGCCTGGGTGGTGGGTCCTGTAAACAATTACATGACCATCGGAAAAATTATTTTTAAAATTTCAAAAAATTTGATTTTTTTTTTCAAATCCATGTTTAAAGACCGAAATGTCCTTTACAAATTGCGGAATGGTCATTGAAAATTATTTCCGGATGTTCCCTGTTAAAATATTTTTTTTTAAATAAATTTTTCTAGTCTGAATAGTCCTTTTTTTTAAATACACGTTTGTATCAGGCACGAGCATTGAAAAACTTCGTTTGATAATTCAAGGTTGCTGTTTTACTTCTTAAAAATGAGTTTTAAAAATGCACATTCAACGCTTAATCGAGGTCTTTTAGCAATTTTTAATTATATCTCCAATATTTTCTCCTCAAAGAAACATTCCTAAATTGTAAAATTGTTTTGATTAATGACTTCTATTTTCTCAAATGAATCAAAAAAGTTTCTCTTTTTTCGCTCCAAATTAAATTTCAAAAACTGTCGTTTCTTTGATCAAATGTTTGTTTGTTTGTTTGCTGTCCGGCACTGCATTTGATTTTATATTCATAACGATTTCTGGATATTTGTTTTCGTTGATTTTTTTCAAACATCTCCATCTGCTTCTTCTTCTTCGTCGTTCGAGTTATTCGTTTACTTAGGCTCCATATCACGCAAATTGCTAGAGGGGAGGTAGTGGGGAGGAGGAGAGTCGTTCTTTTTGAAAATGAAATATCATGAACCCACATAGCACAGTATTAATAGAGTTTTTTCGGATTTTTTTCTTGCTGTTGTTGTTGTTGTGCGTTTTATTCATTCCTTTCTTCAATTGAGTCTCTTCTTTTATTCTCCATTCTGCTTCATTTTCATTTATGGAGCGCAAAGTTGTCAAGTAATTGATGAAATGACATTAAGTGCAAAAGTTTTTTTATTTTTTACGTCACTCCCCCCAAAATCTCAACTCACACCAGATTTGTAGAATTCTGTTGCGGAACAGTTGTTGGGATTTTTTTCTTCTTTTTTTTTTGAAAGGAGATTTTTTTTCTCCTTGCTTGGTGGAAAAAGAATCATCTGTTATGGCCAAAGTTCAAAATTGTTGAGGGAATGTTGGTGGAAGTTTACTATCCGAATTGTCAAATGTCAAGCAAATTTCAAATATTTTTTTCTTGTCGTTTTCCTCCAGCAAATTCCTGTTATGGTCTTTCTTAAACTTTGCCATTATGCAAATGATAAGAGCGAACGAACAAATGAATGAAAGAGATTTTTCCCTTGCCCCGCCTGCTCCTTAAAATCAGCCATAACAAGTGACTCAATCATTCTATTTGTTGCGGAAGACGTCTTCAATGATTTTCCGAAACCTTAAGTCCCAAAATGCTCATTGTATTCACTTTTCATAGTTTCCTGCTGCCCTATGCGTCCGTCGTCCTTCGTCGTCAATCACTTCTCCTTCCAATGGCATTCAGAACCAAGCGAGAGAAAAAACGAAAAACAGGAAAACATTTATTAGAAATGCCTTCTGATGCCTTGGTTTTGGTTTTTTTTTTTGCATTTTTTTGTGGGTCGCTGAAGCAGGGGGTTGCACCCCAATGACATTGCTATGGTAATATGTGTGCGTTGGCCTGGCCTGCCTTGCCACACGAAATGAAAATTCCATTGACATTCAATTGTACGCCAATTCCATAATCGAATCGTAACGAAATGATAGCGCGCGCAAAAAAAAAAAACGGCAATGTCATTTCCACGCATTGTCTTTTTGCAGGAGGGCGGCGGGGAGTGAAAATTGCGCTCGGCACACATTTTTATTCACACAGAAGAATTTAATGGTACCACCGTCAGCCAGCATCGCCTTGCACCCTCTCTTATCGTAGAAATAATTTTTTTATTTCGCTCCATTTTTATCTCTTCCTTTGAAATGTATTTTTCAAGTTAATGGCCTAGCGAAATATAAATGAATTTAAATTGTCACAAAAAGAGGTACCAAAGGATATATTTTTGTGGCATTTTAAAATATCGTAAAAATTGCTACTTCTATTGCAAATAAAAAGAGTCTCAGAGCGAGTATTTTTTGAGAGAATATTCAGGGACAATTCAGGCTATAGACGAGGACTTAATTGGACCCTCTTTAAAGGGCCATCCTTGCTATGAAACTTGAATTTTAAAAACTAAATATCCAAGGATCATCTAGGACATAGCCGTGGATTTTTGAAAATAATTTTTCCGAGGATCATCCAGGACATAGAAGTGGATTTTTTTTCCCCAAGACCCATCTGTACACTTGTGTTTTTAAAAACAATGTTTCAAGAATCATTCAGGACAAATCTTCCTAGGATCTTTCAGGACTTAGACGTGGCTTTTTAAAAATAAATATATACATTTTTTAATTAAAAAATAATTTGTCCGAGTGCCATGCCAGCCACGACGTGGATTTGGAAGAAAAGTTATTCAATGGACCCACTGTTCAGTATTTTCAAAAATTTTTCAAAAATAATTTTTTCAGAGACCATCCAAGATCTAGACATCGACTATTTTTGAATATTTTGCCAAAGATTCAGGGACAATATAAACGATTCAAAGATTCAGGGCTATAAACGAGGACTTACTTGGAACCTTTTTAAAAGGCCATGCTTGAATTTTAAAAACTAAATATCCAAGGATCAACTAGGACATAGCCGTGGATTTTTAAAAATAATTTTTCCGAGGATCATCCAGGACATAGAAGTGTATTTTTTTAAATAATTTTTCCAAAGACCAATCCGTACACTTTTATTTAAAAAAAACAATATTTCAAGAATCATTCACGACAAATTTTCCTAGGATCTTTCAGGAATTAGACGTGGATTTTTAAAAAAAAAATTTCCGATTATCATCCATGACATAGCCTAGACGTGTATTTTTAAAAATAATTTTTCCGATGATCATCCATGACATAGACGTGGATTTTTAAAAATAACTTTTTCGAGGATCAGCCTTGACATAGACGTGGATTTTTTAAAAATATCATTTTCCAAAAACAAAATTTCAAAAATCATTCAAGACAAATTTTTCAAGCATCAACTTTGATATAGGTTTATAGATTTGTAAAAATAATTTTTCCAAGGACATAGTCCTGGTTTTCTTTTTATGTTTTTTCCAGTGCTCATCCAGGACATAGATGTGGATTTTTAAAAAAATTTTTTTCAAGGAATATCCAGGACATAGACATGGATTTTTTTTAAATAATTGTTACAAGGATCATCCAGGACATAGATGTGGATTAAAATATTTTTCCGAGGATCATCCATGACATAGATGTGTATTTTTAAAAATAATTTTTCCGAGGATCATCCGTGACATAGACGTGGATTTTTTAAAAATATTATTTTCCAAAAACAAAATTTCAAAAATCATTCAAGACAAATTTTTCAAGCATCAACTTGGATATAGGTTTATAGATTTGTAAAAATAATTTTTTCAAGGACATAGTTCTGGTTTTGTTTTTTTTTCAACGAACATTCAGGACCTTTACGTGGATTTTTTTAAATAATTGTTTCAAGGATCATCCAGAACATATATGTGGATTTTCAAAAAAAAATTTTTTTCAAAGATAATCTATGACATAGACGTTGATTTTTTTTAAAATATTTTCTCCAAGGATCATAAGGAACATAGACGTGGATTTTTTTAAAATATATTTCTAAGGATCATCCAGGACATAGATGTGATTTTTTTTTAAATAATTTTTCTAAGGATCTCATCCAGGACATAGACGTAATTTTTTAAAATATTTTTTCTGAGGAATATCCAGGACATAGGCGTTCATTTTTTATAAATTTTTGACAAAGAATATCCAGGACATAGGCGTGCATTTTTTAACACAAGGAACATCCAGGACTCAGAATTGGATAATTTTTTAAATAATTTTTCCAAGTATTACCCGGGACAGAGACTTGAATTTTTTAAAATATTTTTCAAGCATTATCCAGGACTTAGATGTGGATTTATAAAAAAAAATCCAAGCATTATCCAGGATTTAGACGTGGATTTTGTGAAACATGCAGAACGTTGCCATGGATTTTTAAAATATTTTTTCCAAACATTATCCAGGATTTAGACGTGAATTTTTTAAATAATTTTTCCAAGGACTATCCAGGACAGAGACTTGAATTGTATTAAATATTTTTTTTTTCAAGCATTATCCAGGACTTAGACGTGGATTTATAAAATTTTTTTTCCAAGCATTATCCACGACATGTGGAACATTGCCATGGATTTTTAAAATATTTTTTCCAAAAATTATGCAGGATTTAGACGTGGATTTTATAAAACATGCAGAACATAACCATGGATTTTTTTTAATAGTTTTTTTCCAGGCATCAGGATGATTTTTTAAAATAATTTTTTCAAGGATCATAGACGTTGATTTTTTTAATATATTTTTTTTTCCAAAGATCATCCATGACATAGACGGCTGTAAACGTGTAAGCTGTGAGTGTGAATTTGTGTATATTTTTTCAAGGACGGCCCCAGCTATAAAGGACTAAATGAGAGGTTTTCCAAGGACTTAAAGAGATTTTTTTATGAACTAAAAGCTGGAAATTTTTTTCTGGGAGCATCTCGACCACTAAATTCGATTTTTCAGAATCCTTAAAGGACCAATTCCATCACAAGGTGAATTTTTCAAGGAGCATCCCGCCCACAAGAGTGGAATATTTACATTTACATTTTTTACAGGAACTTCATGGATTGTTTTTAATTTTTTATGTCAAAAGCTTAGTCACTTTTTTAGTATTTTTGCCAAGGAACATGCCCGTTAAAAAATTTGAATTTAAAAAAAAATTTTCAAGGACTATAAACGTGGATTTTGAAATAGGTATAGAAGCACTTTTTTTTAATAATTATAAACGTCGATTCTGCTGAATTTTCCCGATTTTTTTTTTAATTTTCTGGAAGCATCTCGACCAATAATTTCGATTTTTCAGAATTTTTCAAAGAACATCTCCATCACAAGGTGATTTTTTTCAAGGAGCATTGCAACCACAAACTTAGAGTTTTTACAGAATATTTGAGGAACCCCAATTCTAATTTTAAAATTTGCTTTTTGATGATTTTTTTAAGGTCAGTTATAGTTTTAATTGTGAATTTCTTTCAGAGACCATTACAGCTATTGATGTGTATTATATTTTAATTTTTTCCCCAGAATTTTCTGGTTTTTATTTAGATTTTCTAGAAGGGAGGGAACCGTCTCAACAGAGAATGTTCAAAAATTTTTAAAAGTGTGTGTTTTTTCGGTTTTTTAAAATATATTTACAAGGAGGTTCAGCAGTTCTTACATGGGTTTAGAAAGATAAAATAAATAATTTTTAGAAATATTTTTGAAAGTATTTTTCGATGATGACTACCCATGGAGTTACCACAGCGTCCTTTTCGAAGGACATTCTGAGGGACCGAACTTCAACATTTCAATGACATTTTGAGCGTTTAATGAAAGTTTTGAAGAAATTTTTAAAGGACTGGCAATAGAATTTATTCAGATATTTTTGAAGGGTTTGGAAGTTATTTTCGAATCGAGTGCTATTAGAGATATTTGTCAAGTTCTATTATAAAACTCTTGTTTATTAATTTATATTTTTTTTTATTTCGTAGGATATTTCATAAGGACTTATAAGTAGATGAGAAAGTAGGAATACTTTTAAGGCTTAAAAGTTGAACTTTTGGGGATATTTTTAGAGGATTCATACGTGGACTATTTTGGGAGGACTACAACGTGCATTTGTTGGAAACTTTTTTCGAAGGATTACAGTGTGGATTATTTTGGAGTCTCGAATTTCAAAGGATTTTTTTAAGATGAAAGTGTAGATTTTTCGTTTGTTTTTTTTGTGAAGGACTAAAACGTGTGTTTTAAGGATATTTTTTTCAAAGAGTAATAAGTGAATGCATAAGGCCATTTTTAGGGCTAAACATAGATTTATTTTTGATAAATCAATAAAAGAGGGATATCTTTCAGAATATCTTTCAAGGGTCAAAACATGTATTGTTAAGGATATTTTTGATATTTTTTGGAGAACAAAAACGTGGACTCATGGGCATATTTTTCAAGAACTAGAGCTTGAATTTTAAGGAACTTTTTTTAAAGGATTTAGACGTGGATTACTGTGGAGTCCCCGATTTCAAAGGAATTCTTTTTTTTTGGAAGATTAAAGTGCGTATCTTTTGGGATATTTTTGAAGGACTAAGACGTGTGTTTATAAGGATATTTGTCAAAGACTAATAAGTGTATGTGGGGGAGGGGGGGTGCATTTTTTGGGGCTAAAGCTGCTTTTTTTGGTATATATTTGAAAAATTTACAAACGGCATTTGCGGGGATATTTTTGAAGGACAAAACATGGATTGCTAAGGATATTTTAAAGGATTAAATCATGGATTTGTAGGGATATTTTCAAAGAACTAAAATACACATGACCACTCATATTTGTGAAGGAATAAACCATTGATGTCTCGGGGCATTTTTAAGGATTAAAATGTGTTTTTTTTTTCAGCTAATTTTTTGAAGGACTAGAAAATGGATCTTTAGGGAATTTCAACAAAATTCGAGTGCTATTAGAGATATTTCTTAAGTTCTAATATAAAACTCTTGAAACTTATTTTTTTTTCATTTCAATTTATTAATTTTTATTTTTTTTATTTTTTTTTTCAGGTACGTTTTAAGGATTTTTTAACAGCTGCGTAACTGTATTGCAATCAGTAAGTATGCAAAAAAGTACAATTTTTGACATATTTTTATTGAAAAGAAATTTAAAACATTTCCTGAAAATATTTCCCCACAAAAAATCCATTGACTCCAGTTAAAGGATATCTGGAAATTTCACTCAATTAACATTTTGTCTTTTCATCATCCTCCTCGCGTTGGTTGGCCTTCAATGACATTATCATACAATAATGAAAAAAAAAAAAACATTCACTCTCAGTTGTGGTTTAAATTAAATTTCTGCCCGAATACTGCTCTGCTCCGCTCCGCTCCTTTTTCATTCTTTTGTCACATTTGTCGGTGGTCTGTTTTATTTTCTTCCGGTTCATTCCAGTGCTTTTTTTTCGGTTCATTCTTTCGCTCGTCTTATCATTTATTTCCTCGTCTTCTTGTGTCATTTGCCAGTAATGAGTTACGTTACCGCAAAGCAGGCTGAACGTTAAATGTTCGCCGTTATCAACATCAAGTTGGGTGGAAGGTTGGTTGGGTGGATGGTTGGTTGGTTGGCTGGCTGGTTGTCCTTAACATCCTCTTTGTGGATGTCAGTGACACACACACATATAAGACTGCAGTTTCTCCTCCCTCTACTCCCTCTCTCCTTCTCCCCTCTCTCCCTCTCTTCAACTTTCTTTATTCCTTTTTTTCTCCGGAAAATTCAACGTTTTCTGTTCTTATTCTCCTCCCTTGTTTTCGTTCATTTTTTTCTGTGTCTTGTTCCTTAAATGGTTATTTTTTAATTTCCGTTTAGAAAATTGCGGCATATTGACAGGTATGATTGACGCCAATGTTCGGCATGGAGCCAAAGTGCCCTGGCCAAGTCCTTTCTGCAAAATTATTACCAAGGAAGTTATAGTTTTCACCTCGTGATTTACCTCGTTTTCTTTTCAAATCTTTTCAATTTCATTTAGACGGCGGACGGCCGGTTCCACTCCGCTCCCAAGGTTCAATTACAACATCAAGACATTGGAAAATATTTGCCTTTTGTGGTTGATGGAATTTTCCTTGATTTCCCATTAACGCCGTAACCAATTAGAAATGCTAATGGCGAAAAATGTTTAACGCATAAATTGTGCCCGTCAAAATGGTGATGTTATTGAAACGGGTGCGGGGCGGAATTATAGAATAAATTACTCGTAACATTTATAGAGTGTGAATTGATGGTGGAAAAGGAGATGGAGAGGTTGTGGGTTAGGTACTTAGGGAAAAATTACATTGGAATTTTATTTGGTGTTAATGGGAGTTGGCAAATAATTTAAAAAAATTATTAAAATTTTAATTACAAGAGGATGGAAAATATGCGCCAAGGGAGCTAATAGGAGAAAATGTGGAAAATTTTTGAAGAATAGGACATTTGATGAGATAAGATTTTTTTGAAAATTTTTAAGGACTTCAACGTGGATTTTTATATAAAATTTTAAAGGACATCTTTAACCTATGAAACGTGGATTTTTAAATAAAATTTTAAAGGACATCTTTAACCTAAGAAACGTGGATTTTTAAATAAAATTTTAAAGGACATCTTTAACCTAAGAAACGTGGATTTTTAAATAAAATTTTAAAGGACATCTTTAACCTAAGAAACGTGGATTTTTAAATAAAATTTTAAAGGACATCTTTAACCTAAGAAACGTGGATTTTTAAATAAAATTTTAAAGGACATCTTTAACCTAAGAAACGTGGATTTTTAAATAAAATTTTAAAGGACATCTTTAACCTAAGAAACGTGGATTTTTAAATAAAATTTTAAAGGACATCTTTAACCTAAGAAACGTGGATTTTTAAATAAAATTTTAAAGGACATCTTTAACCTAAGAAACGTGGATTTTTAAATAAAATTTTAAAGGACATCTTTAACCTAAGAAACGTGGATTTTTAAATAAAATTTTAAAGGACATCTTTAACCTAAGAAACGTGGATTTTTAAATAAAATTTTAAAGGACATCTTTAACCTAAGAAACGTGGATTTTTAAATAAAATTTTAAAGGACATCTTTAACCTAAGAAACGTGGATTTTTAAATAAAATTTTAAAGGACATCTTTAACCTAAGAAACGTGGATTTTTAAATAAAATTTTAAAGGACATCTTTAACCTAAGAAACGTGGATTTTTAAATAAAATTTTAAAGGACATCTTTAACCTAAGAAACGTGGATTTTTAAATAAAATTTTAAAGGACATCTTTAACCTAAGAAACGTGGATTTTTAAATAAAATTTTAAAGGACATCTTTAACCTAAGAAACGTGGATTTTTAAATAAAATTTTAAAGGACATCTTTAACCTAAGAAACGTGGATTTTTAAATAAAATTTTAAAGGACATCTTTAACCTAAGAAACGTGGATTTTTAAATAAAATTTTAAAGGACATCTTTAACCTAAGAAACGTGGATTTTTAAATAAAATTTTAAAGGACATCTTTAACCTAAGAAACGTGGATTTTTAAATAAAATTTTAAAGGACATCTTTAACCCAAGAAACGTGGATTTTTAAATAAAATTTTAAAGGACATCTTTAACCCAAGAAACGTGGATTTTTAAATAAAATTTTAAAGGACATCTTTAACCCAAGAAACCTGGATTTTTCAATAAAATTTTAAAGGACATCTTTAACCCAAGAAACGTGGATTTTTAAATAAAATTTTAAAGGACATCTTTAAACTACGAAACGTGGATTTTTAAATAAAATTTTAAAGGACATCTTTAACCTAAGAAACTTGGATTTTTAAATAAAATTTTAAAGGACATCTCCAGCCAAAGAAACGTGGATTTTTAAATAAAATTTTAAAGGACATCTCCAGCCAAAGAAACGTGGATTTTTAAATAAAATTTTAAAGGACATCTCCAGCCAAAGAAACGTGGATTTTTAAATAAAATTTTAAAGGACATCTTTAGCCAAAGAAACGTGGATTTTTAAATAAAATTTTAAAGGACATCTTTAGCCAAAGAAACGTGGATTTTTAAATAAAATTTTAAAGGACATCTTTAACCTAAGAAACGTGGATTTTTAAATAAAATTTTAAAGGACATATCCGAAGGAAGAAACGTGGATTTTTAAATAAAATTTTAAAGGACATCTTTAACCTAAGAAACGTGGATTTTTAAATAAAATTTTAAAGGACATATCCGAAGGAAGAAACGTGGATTTTTAAATAAAATTTTAAAGGACATCTTTAACCTAAGAAACGTGGATTTTTAAATAAAATTTTAAAGGACATCTCCAGCCAAAGAAACGTGGATTTTTAAATAAAATTTTAAAGGACATCTTTAACCTAAGAAACGTGGATTTTTAAATAAAATTTTAAAGGACATCTCCAGCCAAAGAAACGTGGATTTTTAAATAAAATTTTAAAGGACATCTTTAACCTAAGAAACGTGGATTTTTAAATAAAATTTTAAAGGACATCTCCAGCCAAAGAAACGTGGATTTTTAAATAAAATTTTAAAGGACATCTCCAGCCAAAAAAAGTGGATTTTTAAATAAAATTTTAAAGGATATATCCGAAGGAAGAAACGTGGATTTTTAAATAAAATTTTAAAGTACATATCCGAAGGGAGAAACGTGGATTTTTAAATAAAATTTTAAAGTACATATCCGAAGGGAGAAACGTGGATTTTTAAATAAAATTTTAAAGTACATATCCGAAGGGAGAAACGTAGATTTTTAAATAAAATTTTAAAGTACATATCCGAAGGGAGAAACGTGGATTTTTAAATAAAATTTTAAAGTACATATCCGAAGGGAGAAACGTGGATTTTTAAATAAAATTTTAAAGGACATCTTTAACCAAAGAAACGTGGATTTTTAAATAAAATTTTAAAGAACATCTTTAGCCAAAGAAACGTGGATTTTTAAATAAAATTTTAAAGGACATCTTTAGCCAAAGAAACGTGGATTTTTAAATAAAATTTTAAAGGACATCTTTAGCCAAAGAAACGTGGATTTTTAAATAAAATTTTAAAGGACATCTTTAGCCAAAGAAACGTGGATTTTTAAATAAAATTTTAAAGGACATCTTTAGCCAAAGAAACGTGGATTTTTAAATAAAATTTTAAAGGACATCTTTAGCCAAAGAAACGTGGATTTTTAAATAAAATTTTAAAGGACATCTTTAGCCAAAGAAACGTGGATTTTTAAATAAAATTTTAAAGGACATATACAGCCAAAGAAACGTGGATTTTTAAATAAAATTTTAAAGGACAAATACAGCCAAAGAAACGTGGATTTTTAAATAAAATTTTAAAGGACAAATACAGCCAAAGAAACGTGGATTTTTAAATAAAATTTTAAAGGACATCTTTAGCCAAAGAAACGTGGATTTTTAGATAAAATTTCAAAGGACATTTTTAACCTAAGAAACGTGGATTTTCAAATAAAATTTTAAAGGACATATCCGAAGGAAGAAACGTGGATTTTTAAATAAAATTTTAAAGGACATATCCGAAGGAAGAAACGTGGATTTTCAAATAAAATTTTAAAGGACATATCCGAAGGAAGAAACGTGGATTTTTAAATAAAATTTTAAAGGACATATCCGAAGGAAGAAACGTGGATTTTTAAATAAGATTTTAAAGGACATATCCGAAGGAAGAAACGTGGATTTTTAAATAAAATTTTAAAGGAAATATACAGCCAAAGAAACGTGGATTTTTAAATAAAATTTTAAAGGAAATATACAGCCAAAGAAACGTGGATTTTTAAATAAAATTTTAAAGGACATATACAGCCAAAGAAACGTGGATTTCCAAATAATTTTTTTTGAAGTCTTTTTGATCCAAAGACCCAAAAATGAAAATATCTATCTACCCTGTCTTTTGACCCCTCTATGCATATTTTCCTTACCTCTCCCCAATGGTCTTTTATCCACACATTTTTCCTTATCAATTTTTTTTTCTCTTTTTCTCGCTGCCAAAAAGCTTACATAGGCTTACAACTCTATTAGCCATGGCCTTAACACAAAATTAGTCGGGTAAAATTGAAATCGCACACAAACATATTTTCGCTTCAAATCCCTATTAAATGAATGCGATTTTTTTCTCTTTATTTCCTTTCACTCCTGCCAGTCTATTTTGGTAAGAGTTGTAAGCTTGTTGGGTAGCCCGCTGCTTCCACAGAAAAAAAAAAACCCTTATTACCAAAATATGCAAATTAAAGGACAAATCCATTAAATGATGCTTTTACAACTCGTCCTAAAACAGCAAAGCTAGATAAATATTATTTGAGAGAGAAAAAAGGACCTTGCTTGGTATTTGGCGTGTGAGTCCTTTACAAAAATAATAGTCATCAAATTTTCCCTGCTTTTGAAGAGAAAAAAAACTGTTGTTACTACAAAATCGTTGGTTATCTTGTTTTTTCGAGGAGTTTTTCTTTTGACGTATTTTTTACAACAATGTCTTTTTCTTCAGTTTTTCTCATTTTCCTCTCAAGGTGTCATAATATTTTACGAACATTTCAAAAAAAAAAAAAAAAAAAAAAGGTTTTCCAATTTTCTGGCAACAATGTAAGGACCTCATAGCTAGACAGTGTCTTGCCACACTTCAATCTGAGCTCTTCTCTCATCCACATGTGTATCCAACAGATACTTCAGAAGACTATAGAAAATATAAAAAACACAAATGACTCTGATTTATGAGCATTTGGCCATAAACAAAAACTTATCAGCTTCTCACATTAGTTTCCACTTGAATTGAAACAGCATTAGCTAATGTCTAAGCACAGTGGGAGGAATAAAGGACCTGGAAATTGAAAATGTTTAAGAATATATCCGAAGGAAGAAACGTGGATTTTTAAATAAAATTTTAAAGAACATCTCCAGGTTAAGGAACTTGGATTTTTAAGTAAAATTTTAAAGGACATCTCCAGGTTAAGGAACGTGGATTTTTAAATAAAATTTTAAAGGACATATCCGAAGGAAGAAACGTGGATTTCAAAATAAAATTTTAAAGGACATATCCGAAGGAAAAAACGTAAATTTTTAATTAAAATTTTAAAGGACATATCCGAAGGAACAAACGTGGATTTTTAAATAAAATTTTAAAGGACATATCCGAAGGAACAAACGTGGATTTTTAAATAAAATTTTAAAGGACATATCCCAAGGAAGAAACGTGGATTTTTAAATAAAATTTTAAAGGACATATCCGAAGGAAGAAACGTGGATTTTTAAATAAAATTTTAAACGATATATCCCAAGGAAGAAACGTGGATTTTTAAATAAAATTTTAAACGATATATCCGAAGGAAGACATGTGGATTCTGGATTTTTAACTAAAATTTTAAAGGACATCTCCAGGTTAAGGAACGTGGATTTTTAAATAAAATTTTAAAGGACATATCCCAAGGAAGAAACGGGGATTTTTAAATAAAATTTTAAAGGACATATCCCAAGGAAGAAACGTGGATTTTTAAATAAAATTTTAAAGGACATATCCCAAGGAAGAAACGTGGATTTTTAAATAAAATTTTAAAGGACATATCCCAAGGAAGAAACGTGGATTTTTAAATAAAATTTTAAAGGACATATCCCAAGGAAGAAACGTGGATTTTTAAATAAAATTTTAAAGGACATATCCCAAGGAAGAAACGTGGATTTTTAAATAAAATTTTAAAGGACATATCCCAAGGAAGAAACGTGGATTTTTAAATAAAATTTTAAAGGACATATCCCAAGGAAGAAACGTGGATTTTTAAATAAAATTTTAAAGGACATATCCCAAGGAAGAAACGTGGATTTTTAAATAAAATTTTAAAGGACATATCCCAAGGAAGAAACGTGGATTTTTAAATAAAATTTTAAAGGACATATCCCAAGGAAGAAACGTGGATTTTTAAATAAAATTTTAAAGGACATATCCCAAGGAAGAAACGTGGATTTTTAAATAAAATTTTAAAGGACATATCCCAAGGAAGAAACGTGGATTTTTAAATAAAATTTTAAAGGACATATCCCAAGGAAGAAACGTGGATTTTTAAATAAAATTTTAAAGGACATATCCCAAGGAAGAAACGTGGATTTTTAAATAAAATTTTAAAGGACATGTCCCAAGGAAGAAACGTGGATTTTTAAATAAAATTTTAAAGGACATATCCCAAGGAAGAAACGTGGATTTTTAAATAAAATTTTAAAGGACATATCCCAAGGAAGAAACGTGGATTTTTAAATAAAATTTTAAAGGACATATCCCAAGGAAGAAACGTGGATTTTTAAATAAAATTTTAAAGGACATATCCCAAGGAAGAAACGTGGATTTTTAAATAAAATTTTAAAGGACATATCCCAAGGAAGAAACGTGGATTTTTAAATAAAATTTTAAAGGACATATCCCAAGGAAGAAACGTGGATTTTTAAATAAAATTTTAAAGGACATATCCCAAGGAAGAAACGTGGATTTTTAAATAAAATTTTAAAGGACATATCCCAAGGAAGAAACGTGGATTTTTAAATAAAATTTTAAAGGACATATCCCAAGGAAGAAACGTGGATTTTTAAATAAAATTTTAAAGGACATATCCCAAGGAAGAAACGTGGATTTTTAAATAAAATTTTAAAGGACATATCCCAAGGAAGAAACGTGGATTTTTAAATAAAATTTTAAAGGACATATCCCAAGGAAGAAACGTGGATTTTTAAATAAAATTTTAAAGGACATATCCCAAGGAAGAAACGTGGATTTTTAAATAAAATTTTAAAGGACATATCCCAAGGAAGAAACGTGGATTTTTAAATAAAATTTTAAAGGACATATCCCAAGGAAGAAACGTGGATTTTTAAATAAAATTTTAAAGGACATATCCCAAGGAAGAAACGTGGATTTTTAAATAAAATTTTAAAGGACATATCCCAAGGAAGAAACGTGGATTTTTAAATAAAATTTTAAAGGACATATCCCAAGGAAGAAACGTGGATTTTTAAATAAAATTTTAAAGGACATATCCCAAGGAAGAAACGTGGATTTTTAAATAAAATTTTAAAGGACATATCCCAAGGAAGAAACGTGGATTTTTAAATAAAATTTTAAAGGACATATCCCAAGGAAGAAACGTGGATTTTTAAATAAAATTTTAAAGGACATTTCCTGGACTTTTAAATTAAAGGAAGGATTTTTTAAGGACATTTCCTGGACTTTTAAATGAAAGGAAGGATATTTTGAAGGACATTTCCTGGACTTTTAAATGAAAGGAAGGATATTTTTAAGGACATTTCCTGGACTTTTAAATGAAAGGAAGGATATTTTTAAGGACATTTCCTGGACTTTTAAATGAAAGGAAGGATATTTTTTTAAGGACATTTCCTGGACTTTTAAATGAAAGGAAGGATATTTTTAAGGACATTTCCTGGACTTTTAAATGAAAGGAAGGATATTTTGAATTACATTTCCTGGACTTTTAAATAAAAGGAAGGATGTTGTTAAGGACATTTCCTGAACTTTTAAATGAAAGGAAGGATATTTTCAACCTGAAAATCCCGTACCTTTAAATAAAATGTTTAAGGACTATTAAAAAAAGGTTTTGAGGATAATTTAACCTGCAAATCCTGGACTTATAAATTAAATTTTTAAGAATAGTTTTAACCCGAAATTTCTGGAAAATGAAATTTTAAAGCATATTTTTAAACCTGCAAATCCTGAACTTATATATTAAATTTTTAAGGATGCTTTTAATCTGAAAAACTTGGATTTTTAAATGACATTTTTAACCTAAAAATCCTGGACGTTTAAAAAATATTTTAAGGTTATTTTTAACCTGAAAATCCTGGAATTTTAAATACAACTTTTAGAGCACATTTGTAACCTGAAAATTTCGGATTTTTAAATAAAAGTTTTAATTAAAATCCTGGAAATGTTAAAGAGCATTACATATTTAATTCGTCTTGTTCGAATCGAACCTCATACTTTCCTCCTCAACTCATTTTCATCTCAATCTGAAAAATATCTAAAATATGGCTTTCGCAATTTTCTTTTTAACTTCCATTGGGTGGGGAGAGAAGGGAGATGGGGAAAACCTTGTGCTGTCACAACAAATATCCACAAAAAAAAACCGAGCTACACAAACAAAGGGCGAAAAGCAACAGCAGCTACGCAAAAATTTCCCTCTGAAAAAGGGTGATTTTGAGAAAACAAAGACAGGATATAAAAAAATACGTTTTCTTCTTTTTTTTTGTTGCTTACTTGAAAGTGTTAACAAGACATAGCGCCAAAGGAAGTTTAAAAACAGCTACAAAACAGATGACGAGGATGAGAAGATGAAAAAACAATAACAAGTACGAAAACATTCACAACATAAAACAATATTCAATTATGTTTGTCATGTCTGTGATAGATTACAGGAACTTATGAAAAAGTTTAAAAAGGCTGTCGCTGGTGATATCCTGAGTGGAAGGGGTAGGGATGAGGCAAGGGGGTGGGGGAGAAAAGGAGGATGGGTATTTTTGAGATGTCTTCGCTGTCGAATGTAATAACTCAAGTTTGTTTTTTGTGCGCAGCGAAACTTTATTTCTTATCTTAAAGTGTTTGCACAGCTGAGGGGAGAAAAGGGGGTGGGGGGAAATTTTCTTTATGTAAAGAGAGCAAATTTAATTTGCAGCAAAAAAAAAAAAAAATATAAAAAATAAGTTTAATCGAAACGTTTGAACAAAGTGTTTTAAATTCTTCTTGAATTGCTCATCAAACCAATTCAGTGCGATTCAAACTTTACGCAGAGGTTTCAAACTTTCTGATGTTGCATCAAACTATAATTTATCGAAGTTATGTGGCTACATCAAACTTTTTCATTTGATATCAAACCTATGCATCCGCCTTCAAACTTCCCAAATGTTCGAAAAATCGATAATGGCTTGAAAAGTCGCTAAAATATATCCACCCAATTACTTTTATTAAATCCAAAAACATACGGCCAACAGTAAAGCGTCTTACATGGTATAAAACTGCATTCTGTAGCATCAAACATGTATAACGTCCTTCAAACTCTTTAGTGTTGCATCAAACTAATTTATGCTGCATCAAATTGCATTTTTTGTCTCTACTCACAACTTTCAGGAACATCAAACTACTTCAATTCGATTCAAACGATCTAATGTTGTAACCAACTACTTGAAGTTGTATCAAACTACCTGAGGTTGTATCAAACTATGTCCAGATGAATTTTGTTTTAAATAACGATTTTTTATACCCTCAGCCATAAAACTAGGGACGATATATATTATTTGATACGGCCAAACGTTCCTCATCGAAATAATAATTTAAGATCCTAGCTCTCTTTGAATCAAATCCGTTTCCAGACATTTGGAGACGATCTAGCGATGTCCGTCCGTCCTTCCGTCTTTCTGTATGGCTGGCTGGGGTGCATGATAACTCTCGAAGGGAGTATACGATTTGATCCAAACTTGGTACATCGTAATATATTTGTCAAACTTAAATCGAGTTCGGAGATGGGCAATATTGCTCCACTCGCTTCTGATACCTCCCCACAAAATTTTAACATTTTCAAAGAAAAAAAATTACTGCACAGACAGAGAAAGGATAAACCGATTTTGCTCTAATTTTGCATATCCTAATATTTACATCAATGCTAAGTCATGTGCGAAAATGAACAATACCGCTTCACTCCATCAAGTACCTCCCTCACAAAGAGTCAAAATTTTGAATAGTTATAACTCTTGTAAAATGTCATGTAAGAGTCCGATTGCCTTCAAATTACTCACACCACAATATCTTAATTAACCAAAGGTCTGGTGATAAGATAGAAAATGTCGGTCCACTCCTTCTGGTACCTCCCCCACAGAGGGTCAAAATTGTTAATATTCCTGAAGCCCATAAAACTCAAAATTAACATTCAATTCTCTTCAGACGTAGCACATCTCAATATTTTCATCAACAAACGATCTGTCATAAATATGGTACCTCCCCTACAAAGGGTCAAAGTTTTGAATATCCAAATCGATTTTAAAGGTGCGAAAATGGACAATGTCGGTTCACTCTATGAAGTACTTCCCTCACAAAGTACTTCCTTTACAACTCTTGTAAAATCCGAAATAAGCATCCGATTGTCTCCATACATCACAGCGCCCATTATGTCTACAAACACAAGATCTGTTGTGACCTCGCACTCCTTCTGGCACCTCCCCTAACAAAGGGTCAAAATTTAGAATATCCACGAAGCTCATAAAATGTGAAATTAACATCGGATTCCCTTCAGACTTGGCATATCTTAATATTTCCACGAACATATGATTTGTTAGAAAGATTTTAGAGATCGGACCATTCCTTCTGGTACCTGTCCCACATAGGGTTTACGATTTTAAAAAAACAAAACTCCCAAAGAAACTGAAATAAGCATCCAACTGTCTTCAAATTTCACACATACAAACATTTTTGCTAACACAAGATTTTATGTGAAGATGGAATATATCGGTCCACACCTTCTAGTAGCTCCTCCACGGCGGGTCAATATTCTGAATATTCATGAAGCTCATAAAACGCGAAAATAATCTCCGATTTCATTCAGACTTGGTTCATATTAATATTTCTATCAACGCAAGATCTTTTAGAGAGATTTTAGAAATCGGACCATTTTTTCTGGTACCTCCCTCACATAGGGTTCAAGATTTTGAAAAACAAAACGCTCAAAGAAACCAAAACAAGCCTCGAACTCTCTTCAAATTTTACACATACAAACAATTTTGCTGACACAAGATCTGTTGAGAAGATTTTATATATCTACGAACCCCTTCTGGTACCTCACCCACAAATGGTTACAATTTTCAAGAGTTTTATCTGCCATAACTTGGAAAACAAGTCAGCGAACCTTTAAAACTGGCTATATCTAAGTATTTCACTCAACCCGAGACCTGAGATCAATGTGGAGTTTATGATTTCGCATAAAATTGGCTATAAATGTTCGATTTTCTTGTAATTTTGTCCATACCAACATTTTTATCTGTATTAGATGAAGTATTAAAATGGAATACTTCCATCGACTATATCTGGTCCGCACGCTCACACATTTTAACATTTTCTAAAAACTATCACATATCTTATATAAAGTGGAGGAAGTCCAAACCTGGCACGTCGCAATATTTTTATCATATTTATTTAAGTCCGATATGAAATGGACAATATTGGCCCATTCCTTTGGTCCCTACTCCATAGAGGGTCAGCAATTTGAATAATCATGAAAGAAGTCAAAATATATTTAAATAATCGAATATGGGCCGAGGGTATACATCTGTCGACAATACCGACTAATACTTCTTTTTATTTTTTTTTTAATAAATTTAGCTTGGAATTCTTTTGTCCTTTTCATAATTTCTCGACACTTGAAATTTTCCCTAAAAATGTCCAAATCCAACCCAAATTTAAGACATCATCTGAACGTAACTGAAATAACAATGTTTATATTCTCCATTAGTTTTTTCCTTCTGTTTTTTTTTTTTTTTTTTTTTTTTTTTTTTGCTACAATTTTTGTCTTCTACGAATAATAACTCTTTGGGGGAATGAGGAGTTTAGTGCCGTCGTTTGCCCAAAGATCCTGTTAAGGCAAATTATAAATGGTGCAAACAATTCTCGCATTTTCCATTTATTTCTATTCCAATTTTCCTCTCTCTCTCTCTCTCTCTCTCTCTCTTTCTCTCTCGCTCGTTCGTCTCAACGATTATTTTAAATTAAGATTAATGAATTGAGATAATAGTTTGATGTTGTTGGGCTTTAGTTTTGTATTCGTTTTTTTTGGGGGGGGTATTGTTGTGTGTTTCGTTGGCTTCCGCACAGATAGTTGGAGAAATGGATGGTTTGGCAGGGAGGGCTGTGGTGCGGTGCGGAGCTACTGCTTGTGTTACAATATAAATTCAGTCGTTTTATTTTGGGAAAGGATTGCCAAAAAAGGATTTTTTTGTGTCTCACTGCTTTAATTGGCCATGGGATTGTCGGATGGCATTAAAGACATTATTAAAAAAAAAAAGTTAAAAAGTATGAGTCGGATTTGCCGACAGATGTATACCTTCAGAAAATGTTCGATTATTTAAATATATTTAGACTTCTGCTATAATTATTCAAATCCTTGACCCTCAAGGGAGTAGGTTCCAAAGGAATTGGCCAATATTGTCCATTTGGTATTGGACCTAAATGAATATGATATAAATATTGCGAGGTGCCACGTTGGGACTATTTCGCCTACTTCCCTCAATTATAAGAGATATGTGATAATTTTTAGAAAATGTTAAAATGTCGCTCAGTTACCAGATATAGTCGACCGAAGTATTCCATTTTTATAATTCATCTAATCCAGATAAAAATACAGCTATGGGCAAAATTACAAGAAAATCGAATATTTATATCGAATTTTATGCGAATTTCCGATAAATGCCATATTCATCTCAGGTTTCTGATAGAGAGAATTATTTATAGACATAATCGATGAATTGTTTTGCAAGTTCCGATAAATAAAAGTATTGAAAATTGTGATCTTTTGTGGGTGAGATAGCAGAAGGGGGATCGCAGATTTATATAGCATCTCCAAGACGGATCCTGGGTTAGCAAAAATGGTTGTATGTGTCAAACTTGAAAAAGAGATGGACGCTTATTTTGCTTTCTTTGAGAGTTTTGTTTCCCAAAACCTTGAACCCTATGTGGGGGAGGTACCAGAAAAAATGGTCAGATTTCTAAAATCTTTCTAACAGCTCTTGTGTTGATGGAAATATTGAGGTGTGCGAAGTGTGAATGGAATCGGATAGAGGTACCAGAAGGAGTGGACCGATATCAACCATCTTTACAGCAGAACTTGTGTTAGTAGGAACAAGTAAAAAAACATTAAGTTCGGCCAGGCCAAACTTTTAATACCCTCCACCTTAGGGTAAAGGAAACATTAGAAGAAACGTGTCACAAACCATTAAAATGTCGAATATCGGGAGGTATCGTTATATGGGGGCTATACCAAATCGTGGACCTACACATGCAATCTTTCGCCAACGGAGCTAGAACCCATTATGACCTACATATACCAATTTTTAGACAAATCCGTGAAAAAAATGTGGCAAAAATATTGAAAATATCGAATATCGGGAGGTACCTTTATATGGGGGCTATACCAAAACGTGGACCTATACATCCAATGTTTTGCCACACGTACAGGTACCCGTTATGACCTACAAATACCAATTTTTAGACAAATCCGTGAAAAAAGTGGCAAAAATAATGAAAATATCGAATATCGGGAGGTACCTTTATATGGGGACCAAAACGTGGACCGACATATATCTCATTTTCAATACCAACCATCCTAGACACAATACAAATTGCTCTGCTAAATTTTGGCGCTCCACGTCAAATAACGTGGGCTGTATCGTGATTTCAACAGAGAGACAGACAGACGAACATCGAATTTTATGCTGATTATGAATATATATACTTTATGAGGTCTACGACGAATATTTAAGGATGTTACAAACGGAATGACAAAGTTAATATACCCTCCTTTCCAAGGTCGAGGGTATAAAAATGGGATGTGTGGAATATAAAGACAACCGGACGCTTAATTCGGATTTTATAATCGTTTTGGTTATTCAAAACTTTGACTCTTTGTGGGGGCGGTACCAGAAGAAATGGTCCGACCTCCACCATCTTTATAACAGGTATTGTGTTGATGGAAATATTGAGGTGTCCTAAGTCTGAATGGAATCGGACGTTAATTGCGCTTTTTATGAGGATATTCATAATACTGAAACTTTGTGGGGGAGGTACCAGACCGAGTGGACCCGTATATCCCTTCTTCACAGCATATCTTAAGTGAGTAGAAGTAATGGAATGTGAAAAATATGAAGAGAAGACGATGTTTATTTCGGATTTTATGATCGATTTGGTTATTCCGATCTCTACCATCTTTATAACAGATTTTGTGATGATAGAAATATGGAATGGATTTGGCTGTGAGTTTCGGATATTCAAAATTGTGACCATTTGTGGGTGCGGTACCAGATATTGTGTAAGTAGATATAATGGGATGCGTGAAATATGAAGAGAAGCCGGATGCTTATTTCGGATTTTATAATCGTTTTGGTTAATCAAAACTTTAATCCTTTGTGAGGGAGGTACCGGAAGATATGGTCCGATCTCTACCATCTTTAAAACAGATCATGTGTTGATTGGAAATATTGAGATATACCTAATCTGAATGGAATTGGATATTAATTACGCGTTTTATGAGCTTCACGGCTATTGAGTATTTTGACCCTTTTGTGGGGGAGGTATCACAAAGAATGGCCCGATATATTCCATCTTCACACCGGAGCATGGTTTAATGAAAATATTGTGAGGTGTGTAATTTGAAGACCATAGGACTTTTACATCACTTTTTATAAGAGTTTTAATTATTCGAAATTTTGACCCTTTGTGGGCGAGGTACATACTTGATGGAGTGGAGCGATATTGTCCATTTTTGCACCTGATCTAGCACTGATGGAAATATTAGGGTATGCAAAGTTGGAGCAACATCGGATTATCTTATCTCTTTCTGTGCAGTAAATTATTTTCTATGAAAATTTTGATATTTTGTGGGGGAGGTACCAGAAGGAGTGGATCGATATTACCCATCTCCGATCTCGGACATCGCTAGATCGACTCCAAATAGCTTGATGCGGATTTGGTCCAAAGAGACCTAGGGTCTAAAGCCGTTATTTCGATTTCGATTAAGCGATTAAATTCCTATAGAAAACAAGTAAAAAAGCAGTAAGTCCATAGGGGTCGAACTTTGAGTACTCTCCAACATTTGGAAGAAATTTGAAAATTTTCAAAAAAAAAAAACAAACCTTTGAAAGATACTGCTGAAATCATATAAATATCGAATATAGTGAGTTACCGTTATAGTGGGCCTATACGAAGGCGACGACCTGTAAATGCATTTTTCGTCTTAGGTCATTATGATCAAATACATTCGATTCGAAATTCGAAACAATTCCGTTAAATAATGTCGTTAAAATCAACATAATGCCGGATATAGAGAAGTAGCGATACATATGGGTGATATCCGAAGCCCTGGGCCTGCTTATGAAATTTTCTCTTATAGGCTGTAGTACCCATTAGGAACTTCGAATCAGAAATTTGAAATAATTCCGGTGAATAATGTCGCTAAAATCAGTAAAATATGGAATATAGGCAGGTATCGTTATATGGGGACTATATCAAAACCTAGACCAACATTGACAGATCTATGCAAGAATATATATATTGGGAATACATGCTGCCAATTTACAGCAAAAATGGCTTAAAATTGGCTTAAAATTTATATGGGACCCATATAGCCCATTTTCAATGTTAAAAGTCCTGCAGAACAAGCACACATCTGAGAAAAATTATTTATTTTATTTTATTCGGAAACTAGGGTGATTTCCACAGACGGACAGACATCGCTAAATCGACATAGAATTTTATGCTGATCAAGAATATATACTTTTTGGGTCTAAAATGTATATTTCGAGGTGTTACAAACGGAACGACAAACTTAATATACCCTCCATAATTATGGTGAAGAGAATAATAAAAAAATTGGCGTTACCTGCCACTTTGTCTTTTGCTATTTTCAGTTTAATAGTCTGAACTGTTACACTCATCTGATTCCGATTCGTGTTGCAAATAAGGTTAATAAATGTAATAAAAAATTTAATTTTTTTAACTTTTTTCACTTAACTGAGAGGCAGCTAAATGAAAACTACGTTAATTATTACCTTTTTATGTATTTAGATTCTCGCAATACGTTTATCTTTACTACCAAATGTGGATCCTAACTGATTTACCTAATTTCTAGAGTTTAGGCTACTGAGACTCTTTTTCCCATTCAGCTTTCAAGGGAGTGGCAGCTAAAAGAAAATTATATTACTTTTTTAATATCCCAAATTTTTTTTTAGTTTATCTAGAAAGGAGCTGATTTTATTATCCTAATTGCTTTGCTATAGATTATTAAGACGCTCTATAGTCATTTTTGGAATAAACCTTCAATCCTAATAAGAAACATTTTTTTTTGGTAATTTGAGTTAGCTGCCACTTTGTAGTTTATAGGTTCCCAGTTGATGTGCTGAAGTGCCAAAATGTTTGATGTATGTGATTTAGATTTGGTTTCGCATATCAGGTTAATCAGGGTTATAGATATTTTAATTTCTTTCATGTATTTGCATTTAACCCAGAGGCAGCTAAAAGAATGACTCTACTCTAACTTTATATTAGTTTCTTTAGGGTCTCCCAATACACTTATCTTCACTTTCAAAAGTGGAAATTATCCGGTTCACCCAATTACTACAATTAAGACTTCCTAATTTTCCTGCTTTTCATATCTTATAAGTGAGAGGCAGCTAAAATAAAACTTTCATTTTAAGGTCCTCAAATATGTTTTGGTAATCAAGCAATGCGTTTATTTGATTCTCAGAATTGCTTCAGTCCAGGCTATTGAAATGTTGTACATATTTTCATATTTTGCAACTCTCTGCAATTGGATAAGTGGCAGCTAAGTGAAAACTATTATGTGTTTTAAGATATATGAGAAATTCGAAAATATTTTTCTTTTAATAGAGGCCCTCCACTAAATCCGGTTTTTATGTTATTGCTTTTAAAACCCAATAATTTATTTCGTAATAAAGGTTATTGATATTTTAATTTCTGTCATATATTTGCATTTAACCCAGAGGCAGCTAAAGGAAGAACTCTACTCTAACTTTCTATTAGTTTTTTCAGGGTCTCCCAATACACTTATCTTTCAAAAGTGGAAATTATCCGGTTCACCCAATTACTACAATTAAGACTTGTGGGGTGTAATAATCATTTTTCTGCTTTTTTTATAAGTCAGAGGCAGCTAAAATAAAACTTTCATTTTTAAGTCTTCAAATATATTTAGGTTATCAAGCAATGCGCTTATTGGATTCTCAGAATTGCTTCAGTCCAGACTATTTAAATGTTGTACATATTTTCATTTTCTGCAACTGTTTGCAATTGGATGAGTGGCAGCTAAGTGAAAACTATTACGTGTCTTAAGATATATGAGAAATTCGAACATATTTTTCTTCTCATAGAGGCCCTCCTCTATATCCGGGTTTTTATGTTATTGCTTTTAAAACCCAATAATTTATTTTGTGCCTAAAATTTCCCCTAAGACTTTCTCCGAATGCTGAGGTTAAAAACCATGGATACCAAAGATGACTATCTTCGCAACAATTTTTCTTCTCCCTTTCCATTTGCCTTTGTTTGGTAAAAGTTTTAATGGATTTTTGCATTTATTTTTTTCCAGCTTTCCCAACCCTCCCTTTCCCCACATAGACCTCCTTTCTACACCTCCCTCCCCTGAATTTTGTTTTGTCTTTCCTGCAATGATTATTTTTCCCACATTAATTCTTAAGAGTTTTATCTTCTCTTTTTGTGATGCTGATTGTCTCTGCGCCAAGGGAAGAATGAAAGCAACAGCACCGCGCCACCATAAAGAACAACAATTTTTAGTCCATGTATAATCCTCAATTTTTTTCGGCACTATTTGTTAAGGCTAATATATGTATGTAGATGTCACCGCACCATATGAGTGTCTTTTTGTGTGCCCTGCTCACAGTTTCGTATGTCAGGCACGTAAAGATTTTTATTAATGACATTATTTTTTTGGTTTGGCCACGGTTCGTTGAAAGAAAGATACAAGTCTTCTCGTCTGCGAAGTGGGAACATATTATCTAAAGGTTTATTGCATTCTATTGAAGTTGGTGGCATACCACCTAGCTGTGACATCCTTAAAAAGAGCTGAGAATTGTCAAGAGTTGCGTGGCATTACTTTTTGGTTCCAATTTATTTCTGGTCTCTCTTATCTTCTTTGTCTTCCATTTTTATATATTTTTTTTGGTAAACTACCAAATAATAACGTATTTCGTTTTTTTTGCCTATTTGCCTGCTCCGTCTTCTACTGCTGCTGCTACTCCTTCTCCCTGTTTACTTCCATTTTCCTGTTGTTATGGTACTCTTCTACTTCTTCCTCGTTTTTTTTTTTTTTTTGTTTCGAACAATTTAATTTCATAGTTTCATTAGTTTTCATGGCAATATTGTCCTCTTTGGTGGGTAGGTGGGCTCCTTCTCCTTTTGCTGCCTGGATGTGGCTGACTGTTTAGCTACTTGAAAGTCTTTGCCGCATGCCATTTACGCTGTGACATATTTATTTTGTTTTTCACGTAGATAAATGCCTTTGAATTATTTGAAAAGATAATTGGAAATGGCAGCAGATGTGTCCAGCGCGAGCGAGAGTTCGGACTCAGGATAATAGAATATCACCTTTTTGTGGCATAATTGATGGCCGGAGATTGAAAATGATTTCTTTGAAAAATATTGGCAATGTTTTTTTTATGATTTGTTTAGAAAGGAAAATAAATCTATTTCCATTAATTAAAAAAATCTATGGCGCCCAATGGAGGGCTGTGAGATTACGTAACATTTAAATAAGAGTCCTGTTGGAATGTCCAAGGTCTGTGGCAAAAATGTTTGCGTGCCCAAGGCTTTAATACATCCTCCAGAATATTTTCGCCATAATATTCGGCATTTATTCTAATGCCACGGTCGATTAATACGAGCGGAGAGTGACCATTGGCTGTTATGGTGACCCACACCATCACCATGGCCGGCGCTTGAATTCAGCTGACCTCTTTGCTGACCTCTAACACAATCATTTTGTTTGTTTACAAACTGCTGGACAACGAATGTTTTCCCATCGGAGACGGAGAAAACCAAATTCGGCAGTTCACCACTTTCGACAAAGCTAGGCAACTCTTTACCTCTCTTGAGTCTATCCTCTTTCTGTTGCGGTGTAAATTCTTGCAGTTTTTGGAATGTGAATGGCTTTACCTCGAGCTCATTTTTCAATATTTCGCGAATGGAATATTGCGATATGTTCAGCTCAGGAGCCAACCCTACGTTGGGCGCCATTGAAAATATTCGTCTAGGGTGCATAGTAGATTATTCCAATAGCACTACTTCCCGCATTTCAAATTAAATAATTTGCAAGTAGACCATTTTTTGTGGCCTCCAACGAAGGCAAAAAATGTTTTTTTACTACGAGAATATCAGTCCCACGTTGGGCGCGACATGTATATTGTGGTCTATTTGAAAGGCACTACTTCCTGTATTTTAAACGAAACAATGTGCGCTATTTCGATATTGGCGGCGCCCAACTTTGTACCAAGGCTTTTTTACAAATTGTGTACCAGTTCCACGTTGGGCGCCAACTGTGGTGCATGCAGAAGCTTATATTATTCTATTCAAAAGGCACTACTTCCTGTATTGGAAATTCAATTATTTCAATTAGACTATATTTACTGTCGCCCAAACAAGCGCCAAAGTTTTCTACCTCAAATTGCATACCAGCCTCACTTTGGACGCCAATACAAATAGTTGTCTAGGGTGCATATACAAGCGAAAGGCACTACTTTCCCTATTTAAAATTCAAAAAATAACAATGAAATTATTTTTACTGGCGTCAAACGTAAGGACAAGACTCTTTACCTCAAATTGCATACCAATCCTACGTTAGGCGCCAACGCAAATTGTTGTCTTGGGTGTATCCACAAGCATATTGTAGTTTATTCGAAGTGCTCTATTTCCTGTATTTAAAATTAAATAACTTGCAATAAAACCATTTTTACTGGCGCCCAACGTAAGGTAAATTTTTTTACCTCAAATTTCGTACCAGTTCCACTTTGGGCGCCAACTATGGTTCATACAGAAGCATATAGTGGTCTATACGAAGAGCACTACTTCCCCTATTTAAAATTAAATAATTTGCAATAAGGCAATATTTGCCTTATGAAAGTGAAACATTTTTTCAAAAGAATAAATAAGTGTCAGGATTTATGTGTCTCAAAGTTTTAGACCTTGGAAACTATTCTCAGCTAAACGTTGGGCGCCCAAAAAAAAAAAAAAAAAAAAAAAAATGCACAAAAATGGCGCATACAAAAGTCTGCAAGAGCTTATCTGGGATGCAGCACTTTTTGTATTTGAAATTAAGCATTTCTCACAAAGACTTTTTATTGGCGCCCAACGTAGGGCCAAGGTATTTATTTACAAAATTGATATAATCACTGAATTAAAAGTGAAGCTTTTTTTTTTCAAAAGATATAAGTTTTATTTTTTTTTGTCTCAAAGTTTTTGACCTTTAGTAATTTCTCTCATTCCCACGTTCCCTACGCCGCATACAAAATATGTAACAGCTCATTTGAAATGCACCACTTTTGTTTATTTGAAGATGGTTAATTTCTGACGAAGATTATTTTTAATTGGCGGCCAAAGTGGGGCCAAGCAACTTTTTTAAAACAAATTTTTCTTTTGATTTTTTGAAGCATTTTTTTCAAAAGAATCAGTTAGCGCCATGATTTACGTGTCTCTAAGTTTTGAACTTTGAAAATCATTTCAGCCTTAGATTGGGCGCCACTAAAAATATAATGCAAAAAGGAGCATAATAGTGCTCCTTACTTATACTTATCGTATTGTAAGTTGGTGAATTTCCTGACAAAGACTATTTTCAATGATACTATAATGGCATTGAGTCTTTCTGACGAAGACTATTTTCATTGGCGTCCAACGTGATGCTAAGAATTCTTTTTTTATACATTACATTATACTTTATATTATATTATATTTATTGGCGTCCAAAGTAGGTCCATGGTAAAACTTATATATTATATATAACCATATGATTAACACCCCAGGCGTTTTGTTAAGAGTACTTCCCAAATTCTGGATGTGAATTTCGCCTTCTCAAATATTATATCAATTCTTGTCCCACGTTGGGCGCCACGAGGGCAACATTAGTATGCTCAAAAGCATTTTCATTATAGATTTGAATATAAAAGTATTGTGTACTTTCAAAAGGACGGGATGGGCTCACCGAAATATCAGTCTTGCATTGGGCGCCACAAATACTACTTTTATTGGTAACCAACGTAGTCCTCAGATAAATTTGCGGAACAACTCTAGTTTAGTAAAAGCTCTTCGGTTTTTTTCCAGAGGTAGGTATTTTTACCCTCATTCCGGAAATTATTTTTTTCTTGTGGGACAGACCCAGGACCCCCAGATTCTTGACCCGAAAGTTCGGGTTCAAGACCCGGGCTGGACCCGGATCCACTTACCCGCTTGTCTATAGACAATACAGGAATCGTTTGAAAGCTATCTAACAATGGTCACAGGATGGGATTTTTTAAAAAGCGTTTTGGAAGTCAAATTATCGATTTTTTGGACCCGGAATTTTTATAAAAACCCGAAAATTTCGAAAAAGGGCCCATTATGGGGGTCAACAAAATTATGCAAAATTATAGCTGACACCCTTACCTTTCCAAAATGCTAAAATTTGTGTTAATACCTTCCCAATTATATATCCCAAATTCAGGCGATGAGATTATCCTTTTAAAGTCCCACTGTTGGCGTCAGTACGAAAAATCGGGTATGTTTGGTAGTTTTATAGTTTAAAAAAATGCACAATTTAGAAAAAATATTGGGGAGAATTTAATAATTAAAAAAAAAATATTTGAAAATAAAAAAAAAATATTTTTGTCATAGAAGTTACTTTTAAAATAACTTCTGGTTAGAATATCCCAGACAAAAAACAAAGGAACTGATGTGGATTGGTGGCTCTTTCCGAAACCCTGCTTTACCCCCTGGTAGACATTACCTTCGTTCTCTACTAATCAACAAACGTTGTTTTTATAAAAACAACAATAAAGGGATTAAGCCTGACCATTTTCCAACAACAAAATACTATGGTATCCCGAACAAACAGCCAACACTGTTCCAAAAAAAATATTTTTTTTTAAATTCATAATTGGAAAAAGTATATTATTTTTGAAGACAAGCATTTGTTTGTACAAAAAAAAATATTTTGAAAATAATTTCGTCAAGATTTCTTGGCAAAAATATAAGGTAGGAAAAAATAACGTCAAATGTATTCTGGTCCACATTGGGCGCCAGAATCCCAAGTTATACCTTTTTCTGATAAGAAACTATTAGATCATTGATAAAACAGAAAATCTTTAAAGGAAGTTGATTTATTTATTGGCGCCCAACATGGGACTGGAATAATCTCTATCTTCCTATTTCCAAAATATATTTTTTTGGTTCTGTTACACAATTTCAATATATTTTTTCAAAACCAAATATTTATTTGATTAAGTTTTCTTTCTCCCTCTCTCCCTGCCTCCCCCGCTCTCTCCCACCACACTCAAGTTAATTTTAAACCTCACTCATCATGTTTCGGTCGTTTCGGTCAATTTCGACATATTGACAGTACAAAAAATTGGGTATGTTTGGTAGTTTTGAAAAATGGAAGATTTAGAAAAAATATTGGGGAAAAATTTATAATTTTTAAAAAATGTTTTTTTTTAAGTAACAAAAAAATTCGCGATCAGAAGGTGAGGTGAGGTGGTAAGGTAGGAAGAAAAATCACGTCCTATATATATATTCTGTAATATATATAATATATTCTGGCCTACATTGGGTGCCAGAATCCGAAGTTATACATTTTTTTGAAAAGAAAATATTTTGTCATTTATAAATCAGAAAAATCTTCAAAGGAGGTTGATTACTTTATTGGCGCCCAACATGGGGCTGGTATAGTATTTTTCTTCCTATTTTATAAAAAAATATATATTTTTTTGGTTCTGTTACCCAATTTCAATTTATATTTTCAAAAACAAATCCCATAAAGCATTTCTTTGATTAAGTTTTCTTTCCCTCTCTCTCTCTCCACATGCCTCCCCCCTCCATCCCACCACACTCAAGTTAATTTTACACCTCACTCAACTCAACATGGTTCGGTCGTTTCGGTCAATTTCGACATATTGGCTGGCTAACTTAATAACTAAAGTGGAACAAAAAAACTGACATGACAATGCGAACGGTGGACCCACGGAATTGAATGTAATCGATAAATTGTTTCTCTAATGTAATTGTTTTGTGAACACATAATTTTTCTTTTGTGGTTTTCCACAGACGCACACACACACACACACTCACATACATACTCACAGAGAATAGAATTGTTTGAAAATAGTCATATGTGTGTGTGTATGTGTAGGATGGGGTTTGGTATGCGACTATGTTGTTATTTTTATATTTTTTGAGGCATTTTTAGATATTTTCATGTTGTGTTTTATTTTCTTTTTTTCGTGAGTGTGTGTGCCTGTGTTATTTTCTGCAATCCTGGCTGGCTATAGTTTGTTTTACGAACATGACCACTTTTGTGTGGCTGGCTAACTTTAAAATTGTTATGTTTGGAGTTAGAGGTGAAATGGGAGGAGAATTTTTGGCATTACGGATATTCCGAAAATTCTTTTTTCCATGCCTTGAATGATTCTTGAAGAGACCTCAAATAAGATTCCCTATTTAAAAAAAGAATTCTACAAGGCCTTGTGTTTATAAAGGTCCTGCGGAAGTTTTTTTTATACCCTCCACCATACTATGGAGGGTATATTAACTTTGTCATTCCGTTTGTAACTCCTCGAAATACTAATGTCAGACCCAACAAAGTAAATATATATTCTTGATCAGCGTAAAATTCTAAATCGATTTAGCGATGTCCATCTGTCTGTCCGTCCTTCTGTCTGTCTGTCTGTCTGTCTGTCTGTTGTAATCACGCTCTCTTTCGAACGAATTGAGGTAGAAGGCTAAAATTTTGCACACGTGTTTATTTTTCCAGTAGGCAGGTTAAGCTCGTAAATGGGCCATGTAGGTCCACTTTTTCATATAGCCCCCATATAACGGTACCTCCCGATATTCGGTATTTTGATGATTTTAGCGACATTATTTACCGCAGTTTTTTCAAATTTGGTAATTGAAGTTCGTAATGGGTAATACAGCCTATGACAGAAAATTGTCTGTGCATGCCCACGTCTTCGTATAGCCCCCATATAACGGTACCTCCCAATATTCGGTATTTTGATGATTTTAGCGACATTATTCACCGGAATTGTTTCAAATTTGGTAATTGAAGTTCGTAATGGGTACTACAGCCTATGACAGAAAATGGGCCATGTAGGCCCAGGTCTTCGTATAGCCCCCATATAACGGTACCTCCCGATATTCGATATTTTGACGATTTTAGCGACATTATTCACCGGAATTGTTTCAACTTTGGTATTTGAAGTTCGAAATGGATACTACAGCCTATGACAGAAAATTATCTGGGCAGGTCCACTTTTTCATACAGCCCCCATATAACGGTACCTCCCGATATTCGATATTTTGACGATTTTAGCGACATTATTCACCGGAATTGTTTCAAATTTGGTAATTGAAGTTCGTAATGGATACTACAGCCTATGACAGAAAATTATCTGGGCAGGTCCACGTCTTCGTATAGCCCACATATAACAATACCTCCCTATATTCGGTATTTTGATAATTTTAGCGTCATTATTAACCGGAATTGTTTCAAATTTGGTACTTGAAGTTCGAAATGGATACTACAGCCTAAGACAGAAAATTGTCTGTGCAGACCCACGTCTTCGTATAGCCCCCATATAAAGGTACCTCCCAATATCCGGTATTTTGATGATTTTAGCGACATTATTCACCGGAATTGTTTCAAATTACGTATTTAGAGTTCGTAATGGGAACTACAGTCAGTGACAGAAAATTGTCTAAGCAGGTCCAGGACTTCGTATAGCCCCCATATATCAGTGCCTCCCTATATTCGGTATTTTGATAATTTTAGCGACATTATTCACCGGAATTGTTTCAAATTACGTATTTAGAGTTCGTAATGGAAACTACAGTCAGTGACAGAAAATTGTCTAAGCAGGCCCCGGTCTTCGTATAGGCCCAATATAACGATACCTCTCTACATTCGGTATTTTGATGATTTTAGCGACATTATTCACCGGAATTGTTTCAAATTTGGTAGTTGAAGTTCGTAATGGATACTACAGCCTATGACAGAAAATTATCTGGGCAGGTCCACGTCTTCGTATAGCCCCCATATAACGATACCTCCCTACATTCGGTATTTTGATGATTTTATCGACAATATTCACCGGAATTGTTTCAAATTTGGTAATTGAAGTTCGTAATGGATACTACAGCCTAAGACAGAAAATTGTCTAAGCAGGTCCAGGTCTTCGTATAGGCCCCATATAACGATACCTCCCTATATTCGGTATTTTGACGAGTTTAGGTACAATTACCACCGAAATTGTTTGAGATGTCGTATTTGAAGTTCGTAATGGATGCTATTGCATATGGCAGAAAATTGTCTATGCTTGTTCAGGTCTTCGCACAGCTACGATATACCGGTACCTCCCTCTATACGATATATTGTTAATTTTAGCTACATTATTCACCGTTTATTTCAAGTTTTGAATTTGAATATGGTAACGGCTTATGGCAAACCATGCCTATGTAGGTCCACGTCGTATAGACCCCAATATAACGGCTATATTCGGTATTTGTAAAATTTTAACAGAATTTTTTAAGAATTTTATTTTTTGAAAATTTCCAAATTCGTTCCAAATGTTGGAGGGTATTCAAAGTTCGGCCCGGCCGAACTTACTGCTTTTTAACTTGTTTTCTTTTATAATCCCCTTGGGATATATATTTTTCAATTTCTATCACTCCACGCGCCTCTCGAACTCTATGACCAAAACTCGAACACCACCGCAACATTGCACTTTTTATATTCAATAAAATACCTTTTGTTAGTTAACGATTGTAACAAAATGGACATTAGGCAAATAAAAAGAATATATTAGGGTGTCTCAATGTAAATAAAAAAATTTAAAAAAAATAAAAAAAGTTAAAAATAATCAGTCGGTGCAGTGCATACCCTCAGCCAATGTTCGATTATTTAAATATATTTTGACTTCTGTTATGGTTATTCAAATTGTCGAACCTCTATGGAGTAGGTTCCGAAGGAATGGTCCTAAATAAATATGACAGGTTTAGACTGTATTGGAAACGTTCTTCTCTTTATATGAGATATTTGATAATTTTTATAGCATGTTAAAATGTGCGTGAGGTACCAGCTATAGTCGACGGAAGTATTCCAATTTCATACTACAGATAAAATTATTGGTGTAGGCAAAATTACAAGATAATCGAAGATTTATATCCAATTTTCTGGTTGAGAGAAATATTCAGACATAGCAAATTGTAATATGTGTGAAATTTGAAGGGAAGATACCAAAAGGAATGGTTCGATCTATACCGTATCTATAAGAGATAGTATATTGGTGGAAAAATTTGAGATGTACTAGGTCTGAATGGAATCGGATGTAAAATTCGCGTTTTAAGAGCTACAAGGTTTTTAAAAATAGAGGGATGCGTGAAATATGAAGAGAACCGGGTGCTTTTTTCGTATTTGATGATCGTTTTGGTTATTCGAAACTTTGACTCTTTGTGGGGGAGGTACCAGATGGAATGGTCCGATCTCTACCATATTTTCAACAGATCTGGTGTTGACGGAAGCATTGAGATGTGCCAAGTCTGAATGGAATCGGATGTTAATTTCGAGTTTTTAGAGGTTTGTTGATCTTTAAGATTTTAACCCTTTGTGGGGAAGGTATCATAAAGACTGGACCGATATATTCCATCTTTACACCAGACCTTGGGTTGATAAAAAATATTTTGATGTGTGTAATCTGAAGACAATCGGACTCTTATATCACATTTTATAAGAGTTATAATTATTGAAAATTTTGATCGTTTGCTCGAGAGGAGTGGACCGATATTGTCCATTTTCGCTTTTGACCTAGCACTGAAGTAAACTTGGAGCAAAATCGTTTTATTCTTTCTCTTTCTGTGCTGTAAATTTTTTTTTGTTTAAATTTTGACCTTTTTTGGGGGGAGGTAACAGAAGAAGTGCCCATCCCGAACTCGATCTAAGTTTAATAATAATAATATTACTATGTACCAAGTTTGGGCTAAATCGGATACTCGCTTGGAGAGTTATCGTGCGCACCAGTCAGCCAAACGGAAGAACTGGTACCTCTAGATCGTGTTCTAGGGTCTAAAACCGTTATTTCGATCAGGCGCGTTTTGGCCGCATCAAATGATATATACCCTATCTAGGCATATGGCTGAGGGTATAAGAAGTTATCAATATAGGTTTTCTCTTTGGTACAACATATAACGATATACTTTCTGAGTTTAGTTTTCACAAGTCAGGTAGAGGGAGAGACGGACAGACACCTCTAGATTGTTTCCAAATGTCATGAAACGGATCTGGTATATTTCAATGAGATACGGTTTGGATATAACAAATGATCTATACCCTTTGTAGCCATATGGCTGAGGGTATGACAAATCAATCGGGGATATGAAAAAAAGGAAAAAATCAAGGCTCACGATATATTGGTTGTGAAAAAAAGTACTTTACAATTTTCCTCGATTTATAATTACTTAAAACATTTTTTCTTTAAAAAAATACAAAATTATTTCTTTGATTTTTTAACTTTTTTTATCTTTTTTTAATTTTATTTCCAAAAAAAATATTTAAAAAAATCTGCATTTAGATGATCCATGGGCTGATATTTCTTAAAGAATTTGGGATTTTTTGGTCATAAAAAAAATAAATCGACGATTGGTTGATTTAAAAAGTAATATTTTCAAAAAATCGTCGATGCGTTCCTCCTTGATTTTTTTCTAATCCAATTTTTACTGGGTGAGATGAAAAAATTGCAACCAACTTCAGACTGCTGGTTAGAAATGGTTCGAAATGTAAAGAAGCGATTTGATCGAAGTCCGCGTCTCAATGGCCGAAAAATGGCTCGCGAGCTGAACATATTACAATATTCCATTCGGCAAATATTAAAAAATGAGTTCGGGGTAAAGCCATAGAAATTCCAAAAAGTGCAGGAACTTCCACCGCAACAGAAAGAAAATAGACTCAAAAGAGCTAAGGAGTTGCTTCGCTTGGCCGAAAGTTGTGAACTGTCGAATTTGGTTTTCTCCATCTCCGATGAGAAAACATTCGTTGTCCAGCAGTTTGTAAACAAACAAAATGATCGTGTTTACTTGCCGCCAAAGAGGTCAGCTGAAAATGTGCACCTTCGGTTGGCCACCAGAACTCAAGCGCCCGCCATGGTGATGGTGTAGGCCGCCATAACAGCCGATGGTCGCTCTCCGCTCATATTAATCGACTGTGGCATTAGAATAAATTCCGAATATTATCGCGAAAATATTCTGGAGGGTGTATTAAAGCCTTGGGCACGCACATACTTTGCCCGCAGACCTTGGACATTTCAACAGGAAGCAGTACCATCGCACTCAGCACGCGCCACCTAAAAATGGTTACAAAATGAGGTTTCTCGCTTCATTTCCAGCGCACAATGGCCACGAAAATCTCCGTATACCAATCCGTTGTACTATTGTGACTGGAATATTTTGGATAGCAAGGTTGGCTCTAAAAAATACCAAAGTGACGATCATCTCAAGCAAGCGCTTCGCCAGGAATGGGCCAAAATACCGTAGAGCAACATACGGGCAGCGTTTGACGGTTTAATTCATTGGCCGTTTGAAGGCCATAATTCGTGCCAAAGGTGACCAATTCGAACAAATCTAAACTTGTTCTAAAATTTGATGATATTTCCGACATTCTTTTGTTTTTTTTTTTGCTTCAAAAAATGTTTAAAAAAATGTAAAAAATTATGGCGTTTGACTTTGTTGCAGTGTTTTTATCTCACTCAAGGATCATGGTCATATTTTCCAAATACTGCGAACTAAAGGATATTTTAGAAACCTTTTTTTTTTTTTTTTTTTGAAAAAACTCACGATTTATTGGTTTATGAAGAAGCAATAAATATTTATTTTTAAAAAATCCAGAAGTGTTTTTTTTTTTAAATTCAACCAAACGATTTTTTGAAAATTTCTTAAGGAAGCAGCTATTTTTAAATGTTTTAGACAATTTTTTTTACAGAACACACGATTTATTGTTTCGCGAAAAAATACTTTAAAATCTTGATTTGTAATTGTCTAAAAAAGATATTGATTGCTTGAGGCGGGAGTATAAATAAAAAAAATATATTTTAAAGAAATCCACATTTTTTATCGGATTTTCTTTTATATTATACTAAAATTTGTATACCCTACAACACTATGTGTTGGGGGTATAATAAGTTTGATTGGGCCAAAAATTATGTAACACCTCGAAATATTGATTTCCCACATAGGAAAGTATATATGGATCTTCCTAGCTCGCCGAGCTGAGTCGATCTAGCTATGTATGTCCGTCCGTCCGTCTGTCCGTCTGTCCATGTTAATTTGTAATCACGCTACAGGTCGCAATTATGGCCCGATCCTTACGAAATTTTGCACGAAGGTGGGGTTAAGGTCAGAATAGAAGCCTATTTACATACTTTTGGAGATGATCGCCATATGTTTAGGGGTTGAAATGGACAAAATACTGAAAAAATGTCGGAATTTGCAGTAGCTATACAGGTCGCAATTATAGACCAATCGACGTGGAATTTCGCATGTAGCTAGAGTTAAGGGCGGCGAAGAAGCCTACCAATTTGGGTGGTCATCGGATAATATTAAGAGGGTAAAATAGACCATATATTTTGTGTTGAAAAAATTCAAAATTTTTCATTAAACCGCGAATATTTTAAATCCCGGCGAAATCACAAAGCCATGACAAGGTTACTTCTGATCTTTACATTGATGTTAACATCCAAGAAATCGGATATATAGCAAAATATGTGCGACATATATGTTTATCAAAGAAGATATGCTTGAAAAATCTCTTATATGTCGAGAACGGCTGAACTGATTTCGACAGTTCTCATTAATTCAGAATGGCCTCTTGGCAGGAAAGAAAAAACGTCTGAAAAAATCGCATAAAAATATCTCTCTAAAGATGAAAATATTGATTTTTTTACATTTTCTCATATTTTTTTCAATTTTGTCATATTTTTGGCATATTTTCATTTTGAATTAAACATTTGGTAATATTTCTACAGCTAACAAAACTAAGTAGTTAGGATATCAGGATATCATATACAGATCGCATTTATGGTCCGATCCTAACGAAATTTGGCATGGGGATCAGATGAGGGTCAGAATAGAAGCCTAATCTTTTTGGAGATGATCGCCATATATTTAGGGGTTGAAATGGACCAAAAAAAACTGCAAAATTGTCAGCAGGTCGTAATTATCGCATTGCAAAAGCCAAGCAGTTTTCGATGGCCATCCAAAAATATTCAATGTGGAAATAGTTTGCCAACTTTTGTAGACAAAATACGAAAATGTCCATTCCAGTGACTTATTGGAGAATTCACAAATACAGGAAAGACGCACTTCTGACTATTTCGTTAACGCTGATTTCGTTGAAGAATATAGTCAAATGTCTGTATCTCATATAGATGCGTTTCAGTCAAAAACCAATAATAAATGTTAATCTTTTGCCACTTCTGAGAGATTATAGGTCTTTGGGAAATATTGGTTCCAGATCTAGGAAGACCATTTACGTGCAACATCTACAAATAAATTGGAAATGAGCAAATTAGTTTAAGTTGCTATTATTCGAAAATTTGAGAACGGAACCTGATGGTTTTCTTTCATTATTTGTCACGATATCTTGTGGAATTCTTCCGAGTATCTCGCCTATGTACACTGTATCGTTTATTATAGTGTTGTTGGGTATTCAACGGTCGGCCCCGCTCGACTGTAGCCTTTGCTTACTTGTTTTCAAATTTTATTTGTTTGTTTCTTCAAAATGTTATGCGTGACACCCTAATGCCTTGAATTTTTGCAACAATTGCACTGACCCCAAAAAGTATACCATGTATTTTTGTTGTTGTTCTCCTCCTTGTTGCTATTGTTGTTGTTACTTTTGCTCCATATAAAAACCATTTGCAATGAACACAGTGGGACTAGCATTTAAGGAGCTGAATGGGAGTAAGAGAGAGAGAGAGAGAGTGTGTGTATGCGTGCATGTTCACTTGTATACAACATCCGGTTTTCAATTTGTCCTTATGCCAAATTCAAACAAAATGAAGCGAAAATACAACAACAACAGCAACGGCAAGAATAACAACAACAACAAAAAACTCCCAACATTTGTTTGTTATTAAATGATTGTAAAATTCAGTTACGTCCAATTGGAAATAGGAATTTAGTTATTTGTTTTCTTTCCAAAGGAGCGAGGCAAAAAAAAAAAAAAAATTGAATCCAAAGGATTTTCCCTCAAATTCAAAAAAAAAAAAAAACACAGAAACTGAATAGAATTAAGGCAGCAGAGTTTTTTCGATCGTTTATTCGTTAAAGACCCTAAAAGGGCAGAATATTGAATTGAAAAAAAAAAAAAAGATAAGGAATGTTTACCCAACACAATGAAATACCACTAATAAAAGGAGCAGGCATTGGGAAAGAGAGAGAGAGAGAGAGAGAGAGAGAGAGAGGGAGAGGGGGATATTTCATAGAAATTATTCATCGGAGGAAAAGAAAAAGGATTTCTTTTTTATATAAACAAAAGGACAACAAAAAATTTCCTTATTTTCCAAATGGAATTTGCTGCAGGGCACAAAACTTCAAGGAATTCCGTTTTTTTTTTTTTCAAAATTCTATGCCATGCCTGGTAATGGCTATTCCTGGCCGAGAACGGCGGGGGACGAAACCGTACAAATATTTGAAAATTTAAAATCCTGGCTTCATTATTATCCTGATAATTGTCGTTTATCACTCTAGCATGTTGTTGTTGGTTACAGAACTTAGATTCTTCCTTTTGGCATTCGCTTTGACTCGGCATTTTCCATTGTCCTTTGCCGTTTTTTTTTCTCGTCCTGAAAGAGGACCTCCAAAGAGCTTTTTTTATTTTTTTTTTCCAAAGAAGTACCATTGTGCCAGACTGGGGTTTTATACCCTCCACCATAGTATGGAGGGTATATTAATTTTGTCACTCCGTTTGTAACACCTCGAAATATACATTTTAGACCCCACAAAAAATATATATATTCTTGATCAGCATAAAATTCTATGTCGATTTAGAGATGTCCGACCGTCTGTCCGTTTATCCGTCTGTGGAAATCACTCTAGCCTCCGAACGAAATGAAGTAGGTTGATAAAATTTTACCCAAATGTACATTATATCTGCAGAACTTTTGGTATTGATAATAGGCAATGTGGGTCCACGTCTTCCTAAAGCCCCCATATAACGGTACCTCCCGATTTTCGGTATTTTGATGATTTTAGCGACATTATTTATAGGAATTGTTTCAAATTTGGTATTTGAAGTTTGTAATAGATACTTCATCCCCTGCCAGAAAATTGTCTGTGCAGGTCCACGTCTTCGTATAGCCCCCATTTAACTGTACCCCCCGATATTCGGTATTTTGAAGATTTTAACGACATTATTTATAGGAATTGTTTCAAATTTTGTATTTGAAGTTCGTAATGGATACTACAGCCTATGACAGAAAATTGTCTGTACAGGTCCACGTCTTCGTATAGCCCCCATATAACGGTACCCCCCGATATTCGGTATTTTGATGCTTTTAGCGACATTATTTACCGGAATTGTTTTAAATTTCGTATTTGAAGTTCGTAATGGATACTACAGCCTAAGACAGAAAATGGGCTATGTGGGCCAACGCCTTTGTATAGCCCCTATATAACGGTACCTCCCGATATTCGGTATTCTGATAATTTTAGCGAAATTATTTACCGGAATTATTTCAAATTTTGTATTTGAAGTACGTAATGGCTACTACAGCCTATGACAGAAAATTGTCTGTGAAGGTCCACGTCTTCATATAGCCCCCATATAACGGTACCTTCCGATATTCGGTATTTTGATAATTTTAGCGACATTATTCACCGGAATTGGTTCAAATTTGGTATTTGAAGTTCGTAATGGATACTACAGCCTAAGACAGAAAATTGTCTGTGCAGGTCATTCGGTATTTTTAAAATTTTAACGGATTTTATTTTTTTGGAAAATACCAAATTCGTTCCAAATGGTGGAGGGTATTGAAAGTTCGGTTCGAACTTACAGTTTTTGTACTTGTTTTTACTCTGTTTTCTTTTTTCTTAGAGATTCTCTTTTGCTCTAAACATTTATGCCTTTTCATCCGCATTATCCTCATCCTCAACTTTTCAAAAAAGGGAAGAAGCATGGCCTCGCCACTTGATTATGTTCCATTCTCTAAATTTTGTCATTGCCTTTACATCATCTTCCCTTCTCCTCTTCTTCTCATATCCCAAATCAAAGTTCAATTAAGTTCAAGAGTTCAGTATCTGTTTTTTGACCTTTCTCCCAAGAAATCCCTCACAGAGTCTGGCTAGTGGTTTCCGTCTTGCATGTATGTGTGTGTGGGTGTGCGTCTGTCCCTTTGTTGTTGCTATTGGTATTGTTTAGCAAAGGTCATTATTAAGCTTTTAAAACAATTATTTCTCAACACTTGCGATATTTAAACAACAGCATACAAAGGATGAATAAGCGAAGACGAGTCCTTCAATACGGTGTTAGCTGCGATGTCGACAGAAGTCAAGTGTCCCTCTTGAAGAGGATTTCGCTCTCGGTACTTCAGTAATTGTTTTATGCTCGCCAAAATAACAATACCAGTATATCCTAAGAGGAATGGGAGCATTTTGAATTTTTTTGCTTGAGATAAGGGTGATGTAGGTACTTGTGAAAGATATCGAAGGACTAGCGACTCTTCATGTCTACATATGGGTCAAAAAAAAAAAAGAAAGTCATTAGTGAATAGATATGATACAAGAGAGTGAGAGAGAGATTTAGAGATTTTTAAAATTCAAAATTTGATTTAATTTAAAATTCGAAATTTGATTTCATTTGGAATTGGAAATTTGAGATGGCATAGATGTTACTGAACTATTGAAGCAACAAATCCAGAATAAGCTATTGTATCCTGAAATTTCCTTCAAATTTGATTTCGAATTCTTTTTCAACTTCTATCAGAATTCTGTAAGACTTTCTCAAAAAAAAAAAAAAAAAAAAAAACAAGTAGCCTTGAGTTATTATTATGCAAACTGTTGACCCTTTATGGGAGAGGTTCCGGAAGAGATGGCCAATATTGACCAATTCGTAACTGACCTAAGACTAATCAAAAAATATAACAACGTCCCAAATTAGGTACCAGAAAAAATGATCCGATTTCTACCATTTTTTAAAAGATCTTGATAATTTCGCGTTTTATGAGCTTTATGGATCCTCAAAAATGTTGACCCTCTGTGGGGGAGGTACCAGGAGGAGGACACCGATGCATTCCATCTTCAAAGCAGATCTTGTGTTAGTAGAAATAATGGGATATGTGAAATATGAAAAGAACCGGAACCTTATTTCAGATTTTTTGATCGTTTTGGTTATTCAAATTGCTGACCCTTTGTGTGGGAGGTACCAGAAGGAGTGGTCCGATTTCTACCATCTTTATAACAGATCTTGTGTTAATGAAAATATTGATATGTACCAAGTGTGAATGAAATCGGATGTTAATTTCGCTCTTTACGAGCTTCATGGATATTCAAAATTTTGACCCTTTGTGGGGGAGGTACCAGAAGGAATGGTGCGATTTCTATCATATTTATAACAGATCTTCTGTTGATAAAAAAATTGAGAAATACCAAGTCTGAATGGAATCGGATGTTAATTTTGTGTTTTATGAGCTTCGTGGATATTCAAAATTTTGACCAGTTGTGGGGGAGGTACCAGAAGTAGTGGACCGATATATGCCATCTTCACACCAGATCTTGGGTTATAAAAAATATTGTTATGTCCGTAATTTAAAGACAATCGGACTCTTACATCACATTTTATAAGAGTTATTATTATTCAAAATTTTAACCCTTTTGTGGGGGAGGTACTTAACGGAGTACGCCGATATTGTCCATTTTCGCACCTGACCTAGCACTGATGCAAATATTAGGATTTGCAAAGTTGGAGCAAAATCGGATTACGATTTCCCTTTCTGTGCAGTATTTTTTTTTAAATTTTGACCCTTTTGTGGGGGAGGTTACGAAAAGAAGTGGGCCGATATTGCCTATCTCTGAACTCAATGTAATGATATTACGATGTACCATGATTGGACCAAAAAGGAAACTCCCTTTGAGAGATATCGTGCGCACCAGCCAGACAGACGGACATCCCTAAATCGACTCCAAATGTCCTGAAACGTATTTTCTCTAAAGGGACCTAGGGTTTTAAATCTTTATTTCCTTTGATATATGCCCTCTCTAGCCTATAAGAAAACATTTCTGCCTTCGATGTATTCGGAAATTTGGTTTGACTTGGTTTCAGAATTTTGGCGCCCAATTGTGGGCTATAACACTAAAACCATATCGATTTCAATTATCAGTGGCCTGATGCCTTACAAACAACCTCTGCACTGAACAGAAGAGCTCGCTACTTTCCGACTTTCCATTAGATTATTTTCCGAATACGTTGAGAATTCCATAAAACTTTTCGGAAAATAAAAACAAAGCTTTCCATCCTTGGTTTATATTTGTTTCATCCTTGGTTTATATTTGTTTCATCCGCCAAATCGAGTTTTTTGTTAAATTAATTCTTCGGATTTTCAGGATCGTTTGGGCTGCGCTCCTGAAAAATACTTTGATTTCGTATCGTAAAGGTCTCAGGACAATCTGTGGTTTTATTAAGTTGTTTTCTGGGAAATTGAAAAAATTAAAAGATTTAGGAACTCTACTTAATAACCTCAAAGGTCCGAAATTACTTATGGTCCGAACTTTTCTGAAATTACTATTGCTCTGAACTTTGCTCCAGAATTTTCTTCCGATTTCGATTAGAATTCTTTAAGATATGTGTAGATATGTAGAAACTAAAATGAAAAAAATAATTTCCCAACAGTTGTTAGATCATTGTGGCGCCCAATCGCTTTTTGGCTTTACCCCGTTTCGAAATTAGTTTTTCTTTTGAAATTACTTTAAATGTTTCTTAAACGTTCTCTATTGAAAAATCGCAATTTAAAATATGTCAAAATTTTTTAATAAATATAAATTAATATTATATTTTCTTCCTTCTTCTCGTTTTAGGTATGTCGCGACTTCATTATCCCTAGGAAAGATTTGCCATCTATCGAAAAATCCCAAATTTAAGGTAAAATTATTAATAAAAAGTCTGTGGAAAACTGTTTGTAGATACTGCTTTAAGCGCCATCTGGGTTTGAGTTTTAAACTTGAAAGCGCCTATTCTATAAGTGTCGCGTCAATCTTTTGCATGCCACTCAATCAAATACATACAGTTTGATTTTTAGTACTCTTATAAGAAGTTATATAAATTGTGATATAGATGGCGCTAATTGTATCACAGGGAAAATATAAATTATGTGCGTGCTATTTACTTCAGGAAGATTTCACAGATTTCGTATTTCACTTCAATACCTCTGCCAAGTTAGTATTTCAGCAGCAAGTCGGGTTTATATATCACCGTAAAAAAAACAGAAAAACAATCGACTTCGTTTACCACATATTCTCTTTTTCTTTCCAAGTAAATCTAAAATAAATACTAAAAAAATTGAATTTGTCCAGATATATAAAGTTGACTTTTTAAATTCCTTATGAGGCTTTTGAATTCCTCCTGAAATGTATTTTAAATTTAGAAATCAGATAATTGATATTCTCCATATCACGCAATTAGCGCCATCTATGTTACGATTTTAATGCGATTATAAAAAAATAAATGTCCAGAAAACATTCATATAAAATATATGAGTGTCACTCGAAGTTTGACACGTTTTTTGGGAAACTTTCCCAACATCACACCATGTATCGCAGAGAAATGCTACTTAAAGTTTGATTAATATTTTCCAAAAAAAATCCCAAAACTAATGTGTTTGTAGTACATTTTAATATTTCAGTTGTTTTCCAAATTTAGAACATTTTCATTAAATCTTCGAAAACATGTCTACATCTCACCATCTTCTCTTCAACATTTCAGCTGCAATTCTCATAAAAACAAAAATGTGACAGTCGAAGTTTAGATGCCGCTCACTCTGGCTTTTAAAAGTCCTCTAGATATACGGATTTCATCTCCTCCTTTTCACATAAACATCCAATGCAATTAAATGTTTCTGCGTTAAGTTTTATTTAGTTTACAACGTGGCTAAGAAAATATTGAAATGGAAATATAGGTGTCGTTCGAAGTTTGGCACGTATTTATGGATACATTCCTAAAATTACACCTTTATTACTGGGTATTTAAACACACCAATGTTCATTATTCCTTAATATTTCAGCTGTCATGCATATTTAAGCAAATTTTTAATAATATTTTTTTGAAGATTTGAAGTATAGGTGGCGTTCGTTATATATATCAACATCAATAATAAAATTCAAAACTTCACATTCTTATTTTATTATTCAGTTCGAGTTTTGTTTCCCATTAAGAACTTGTTTCGCGTGTCCTTTTAAGAAACTTGCTCTACATAAATAATATTTGAAATTTAGATGGCGTTGCTTAAATTTATGTAAAGTTTTCAAGTTAAGAAAAATTTCCAATGGGCCTCTTCTCTATATTTAAAAAAATATATTTATGGTCAAAAAATAGAACATTTTCCAGTAATCATATGTTTTGACAATATTAAACAATATGTAGATGGCGCTCAATACATAATACATTGTACCAAATCAAGCTTATCTTTGAAAGTTTTGTTAACTGTCATGGAACACATCAGAAAATTAAGCCTTTGCAGGTAATTATTACTCCAATAGTGGAAATCATTTATCATTCCAGGATTTGTTTGTGATTGGGTTATATTAAAAGCAAATAATCCTAAAATTAATGTGTAGATGGCGTTCAATGTAGCTCTTGGCACAATCTCAAGAAAATGTTTCTAACCGTTTGAGGATTCATTTTCATAAATCAACAGCAGCATCATTCTTATCGTAACCAATCCAGCCAAAGGGTGAGTCGGTCATGATTGTTCCTAAAGGTAACCTAATTTAATAATTTAGGATTTGGTTTAATTTAGGCAGCATAATAGGAAAATTAATATGGAAATGAAGTGTAGATGGCGCCCAATTTATATCATGTACAATATTAAGGAGTGGTATCCATACTTGTGGAAAAAATTAGTATACATCATAGAAAATTAAAACAGATTTGAAGTACAGATGGCGTTCAATGTGTTTTAAGCACAATGTTAAGGTATGGTGTCCACACTTTTTAAAAAGATGTAGGAGAATAGATTAAATTTTTTTTTAAATCGAAGTGGATTAAAATTTTAGTTTTAAAAAAAAATTCAAAGATATAAAGACTTCCATAAATGTGGATTTTTCAAAACAATTTTTCAAGGATAAAAAGTTTTTTCAAATGGAAGTGCAAATGACTTTCCTTCTACCAACGTTCATAATATCAGTTTAGTACCTTTTTATGAGGACTTTTTTCCAATGTAAATCCCGACATTTATATTAGCCTTTAGTTGGATTTATTATAGCTTTTTTGGGAGACCAATATATAAAACGAAATATAGATGGCGTTCATGTCTTCACATTACTTCTTCATTTTACTCCCATTTTAGAGCAAAGCTACCCTCCTTATCACAAAGAAAATAAAACTCGCCTCACAAAAATATTTTTTATAATTGAACATTTCATTCCTTAAATCCTGCAAAAAACAAGCTCTTCAATTGAAACAGGTTTTTTTTTCTGCTGCAATTCCTTCCTCTTTACTGTTTCATCTAAAAGAGGGGAAAATGATCTAAATGTACCATAAAAAATGGTATTTTTTACTCACACAGAGCAAAAACTACTCTAAATGTTGTATAGAAATTCTATGCTTGCCAGTCGTCTGTCTGGCTGTGGAAAACAGTCATGGAAATTTTTTCACAAAAGGAAAAAAAATGAGAAAACATGCGAGTAATGACTGCATCAACATGGCGATGATGAGGATGCTGATGCGTTGCATTTTTTCCCCCAATGAAATACCAGACATTGCAATGGATGGATGGAGGCTTCTGTGATGATGACTGTTTATGGGAATTTTACGAAATCCTTACATATAAACAAAGGCTTTTCTGATGCAAGAAAATATTATAATTGTAGAGAATATTTTAGATTTAGTAAAATTATACTTTATTGGTTAAAAAATTTTGAAAAAAAAAATTGAAAAAAATTCGCATTAGAAAAAAAATAAATTTGGAAATTTTTTGTAGAAAAAATAACACATTTAAGTTCCAAATTTTATTTATGTGGCGCCCAAATGGTGGCTAATCAAAAGAGAGCTATTTAATAGTTTCAGGCTATGTATCTATAGGACAAAAACAAATATATATCTGGACTTAAAAAAAATCAAGGATACACAGACATAATCTACCGACACATACATACACATAATGATACAACACACAGACTACAACTGTGGATTTTTATACCCTCAGCCATATTGCTAGTGAGGGTATATATCATTTGATATGGCCAAAATGTGCCTCACCGAAATAACGGCTCTAGATCCCAAGTCTCTTTGGACCAAATCCGTTTCAGGACATTTGGAGCCGATCTAGCGATGTCCGTCCGTCCGTCCGTCCGTCCTTCTATCTGTCTGACTGGTGCGTACGATAACTCTCGAAGCGAGTATCCGATTTGATCAAAACTTGGCACATCGTAATATTATTGTCAAACTTACATCGAGTTCGAAGGTGGGCAATACCGGTCCTTTCCTTCTGGTAAATCCCCCTTCTCCCCCTCCCCCCCAAAAGGTCGAAATTGTCAAAAAAATATTTTACGAAAAAAAATAATCCAATTTTGCTAATCCTATTATATGCATCAGTGCTAGGTCAGGTGCGAAAATCGACAACGTCGGTTTACTCCATGAAGTAGTTCTCTCACAAAGGGTCAAAATTTGGAACTCTTTTAAAATGTGAAATAATCTGATACTCTTCAAATTTCACACACTCTAATATTTTTATTCGTCTGGTGTTGAGATGGAATATATCAGTCCACTCCTTGTGGTACCTCCTTCACAAAGGGTCAAAACTTTGATTAACCGAAATGACCATAAAATACGAAATAAGCATCAGGTTCTCTTAAAGTTACACACGCCACAATATTTTTTGTTAACCAAAGGTCTTGTGTCAAAATGGGATATATCGGTGTGTTATCTCCCCCACAAAGGGTCAAAATTTTGAGTATCCATGAAGGTCATAAATTAACATCCGATTCCATTGAGGCTTGGCATATCTAAATATATTCATAAAGACATAAGATCTGTTATAAAGATGTGAGAGATCGGACCATTTCTTTTGGTACCTCCCTCACAGAGGGTCAAAGTTTTGAATAACCAAAAAAAATCATAAAATCCGAAATAAGCCTCCGATTATCTTCAAATTCATCACACATCTCAATATTTTAATTAAGACAAGGTCTGGTGCGAATATGGAATATATCGGTCCACTTCTTCTGGTATCTCCCCAACAAAGAATCAAAATTTAGCGATGTCCATCCTTCTGTGGAAATCACTCTAGCTTCCAAACGAAATGAAGTAGATTGATAAAATTGAAAATGAACCATGTAGGTCCACGTTTTGGTATAGCCCCTATATAAGGGTACCTCCCTATTTTCGGAATTTTGATTATTATAGCGAAATTATTCACCGGAAATGTTTCAAATTTGGTATTTGAAGTTCGCAATGGATACTACAGCCTATGACAGAAAATTGTCTGTGCAGCTCCACGTCTTCGTATAGCCCCTATATAATTGTACCTCCCGATATTCGGTATTTTGATGATTTTAGCGTCATTACTCACCGGAATTGTTTCAAATTTGGTACTTGAAGTTCGTAATGGATATTATAGCCTATGACAGAAAATCGTATGTGCAGGTCGACGTATTCTTATAGCCCCCATATAACGCTACCTCCCAATATTCGGTATTTTGATGATTTTAGCGACATTATTCACCGGAATTGTTTCAGATTTCGTATTTGAAGTTCGTAATGGATACTACAGCCTATGACAGAAAATCGTCTGTGCAGGTCCACGTATTCTTATAGCCCCTATATAAGTGTACCTCTCCTTTTCGGTATTTTGATGATTTTAGCGTCATTACTCACCGGAATTGTTTCAAAGTTGATTTTTGAAGTTCGTAATGGATACTACAGCCTATGACAGAAAAATGTCTGTGCAGGTCCACGTCTTCGTATAGCCCCTATATAAGCGTACCTCCCGATATTCGGTATTTTGATGATTTTAGCGACATTATTCTCTGATTTTTTTTCTAAGTTTCCCATTTGAATATTGTAATGGCTTATGACAAAATTTGGCTATGCAGATTCCCGTCATCGTACAGACCCTAATATAACGGCTACATTCGGTAATTTTACGATTTTAACAGAATTTTTTTTAGCAGATTTTATTTAATTATTTTTTTTGTTTTATTTTATTTTATTTATTTTATTTTTTTTTTTTGAAAATTCCCAAATTCGTCACAAATAGTGGAGGGTGTTTAAAGCTCGGCCCGGCCGAACTTACAGCTTTTTTACTTGTTTTCCTGTAATGGCTTATGACGAAACTTGCTTATGCAGGTTCACGTCAACGTATAGACCCTAATATAACTGCTACATTCGGTAGTTTTAAGAGATTAACAAACTTTATTTAATTTTTTTTTTTTGTGAAAATTGCAAAATTTTTTCCAGATGCTGGAGGATGTTCAAAGTTCGGCCCAGCCGAGTTTAGCTTTTTTTACCTGTTTTTTTTTTCTTAAAAAAAATATTTTTTTTGCCCTTAAGTTTATAGAAATTATTTGTTTTTAGTTTTGGATTGCTCAGTTTCTTTTTTTTTTTTGCCTTAGCCCCTTTGTTTCTAATGAATTGAAATATCGAAGTGTTTGGATGTTTATTTAAAATATTCATTTATTATTTATAAAATATGCAACTATGCTTTTTTTGTTTTTCTCCAAAAAAAAAAAAAAAAAATGAACATTTTTCAAATAAATCCTATTTGTTAAATTAAATAAATAAATATCTATTACAAATTGAATTTGTTACACACAACCACCAGACAAACACACAAACCCGCACACACACATGGCCATCTAGGGCAATAAATAAACATGAATATTTGAATGGATTACAATCATGAGTAAATAAATATAACAAAGCAAAAACAAACATATTTCCAAACGCACATTTCAACTCTTGGGTGATTTTGAAAAGTTATTTACAATTATTATTGTAATTGTATTGAGAAGGGAGGATATCGAAACCGCCTTCACACTTACACTTGGGCAAAGAAGTTATGGAAGAAATATGAAAAAAAATTCAAAGGGTTACCTAAACATTTGACTGATTTATTGCCCTGCCGCCTTGGTGTTAAGCTTCGAAAAGGATATCGGTCATGCTTCGGCTATGATTTATTTCGAAATATTAACTAAGCTCCGCTTATCATTACAACTAATCTTCAGTGGCTCTTATCGTCGTCGTCCTTATCGTAAATCATTGCAGGTTTTTCTTACCTAACCGTAGTACATATGTAAACCTCAGTGAATCGATGTATGTACAAGAACAATAGCAACAACAACAAAAAACAAAACAAGTCCAACAACAACAACCAGAAAACCAACTAAGTTGCCATGGTCATTAATAACAACATTAATTACCGCTAATTACAATAAATTATTGTTATTATTACTATTGTTATTGTTGTTGTTGTTGTTGTAATTATATTTATGTGGTATTTTACTCATTTAATCACGTTTGAATATGTCGGAACATGTTATTGTTGTTGCTGTCCTTGGTGTTTTATTTTTGGTTGGTTTTTTTGTATTGGCGCCCAAACAATTTAGAAATTAAAGGATTTATACGTTCTGGTCAGAATAATAAAATTTCTAATCATAAAAAAATGTCATGAACTCCTGTGGAACATTAGGCTTTGACCTGGACTACAAGGGTCTGGGAAAGCAAAATAATAAACAAAAAAAGTTATATGCCACTTTTTGAATCTGCCACAGGGCCACAGTTTTTTTCATTGAAGATATTGAACGAAGAATTATTTCCCATGGAAAAATATAGCCTTAAAGCAATTTTGAATATTTTCTATAAAAAAATTAGAATCAGAACTATAGTGATATGATTTACTGTTTCTAGAAATAAACTTTTCAATATCTTCATATGCTTATTACATAGCAATGCCATCCATCGATCGATTCAAATATTTTTTTTCGAAGCAGTATTCACATACTGTGAAATTTCTAAAGAAGCGACTAAAGCGCCATCTACAAGTCGATAAAAACTCTCGTCCGAATTGGTCAACAGGGACTGGGAACTTTTCTCCAGCAAAATATATTTGGACAGAAACGCCATCTATGTTTTGAGACTACTAGAGATACATTTTCATTAACACTGTTTCATTTTTATGCCCTCCACCATAAAATGGAGGGTATACTAAATATGTCATTCCGTTCGAAACACCTCAAAATATACATTTTAGACCCCATTTTTGATCAGCATAAAATTCTATGTAGATTTAGCTGTGTCCGTCCGTCTGTGGATATCACTCTAGCTTCCGAACGAAATGAAGTAGGTTGGTAAAATTTTACTCAAATGTATATTATGTCTGTAGGATGTTTGGTATTGAAAATGGGCCATGTAGTTTCACGTTGTGGTATAGCCTACATATAATGGTACCTCCCTATTCTCGGTATTAAGGTGAGTTTAGCGACATTATTAGCCGGAATTGTTTCAGATTTGGTATTTGAAGTTCGTAATGGAGATTACAGCCTAAGACAGAAAATTTTCTGTGCAGATCCACGTCTTCGTATAGTTAGCCCCCCATATAACTTTACCTCTCGATATCCGGTATTTTGATGATTTTAGCGACATTATTCAAGGGAATTGTTTCAAATTTGGTATTTGAAGTTCGTAATGGATACTACAGCCTATGACAGAAAATTGTCTGTGCAGGTCCACGTCTTCGTATAGCCTCCATATAATGCTACCTCCCTATTCTCGATATTTAGGTGATTTTAGCGACATTATTCAACGGAATTGTTTCAAATTTGGTATTTGAAGTTCGTAATAGATACTACAGTCTGTGACAAAAAATTTTACGTGCAGGTTCAAGTCTCCGTATAGCCCCCATACAACGGTACCTTCCGATATTCGGTATTTTGATGATTTTAGCGAAATTATTCACCGGAATTGTGTAAAATTTGGTATTTGAAGTTCGTAATGGATGCTACAGCCTATGACAGAAAATTTTTTGTGCAGGGCCACGTCTTCGTTTAGCCCCCATACAACGGTACCTCCCAATATTCGGTATTTTTAGCTACATTATTCACGGCCGAAGGCCGGCCACTTACAAAATTTAATTTAGAAAACTTTGGTTCGCGTTAGCCGGTGTGAGACATAACCCGATGAGAAAAACTCAAGCCCCGGCCGAAAGACCCATATCTCTGGACCGGAAAAATGTATTAGCACAAATTTTAGCATTTTGGAAAGGTAAGAGTGTCAGCTATAATTTGGCATCGATTTTGTTGACCCCCATAATGGGCCCTTTTTGGACTTTTTGGGGGTTTTATAAAAAATTCGGGTCTAAAAAATCTATAATTTGACTATAACTTCCGATTCACCATGTGACCACTTGTTGGATAGGTATTTTCATAAGCTTTCAAACGATACCTATATTGTCTATATCGGGTAATTGGTTCCGGGTCCAGGCCGGGTCTTGTACCCGGATTTTTGGGTCAAAATCTGGGGTCCCGGGTCCGTCCCCCAAGAAAAAAATAGTTTCCCGGAATCAGGGTAAGAATACCTACCTCTGGGAAATTTTTCGAAAAAAAAATCGAAGAGTTTTTACTAAACTAGAGTTGTTCCGTGTCCGATTGTCTTCAAATTACGTACATCACAATATCTTTATTAATCCAAGACCTGGTGTGAGGATAGAATATATCGGTCCACTCCTTCTGGTACCTGCCCCACAGAGGTTCAACATTTTTAATATCCATAAAGCTCATAAAACGCGAAATTGACATCCGATTGCATTTAGACTTGGCAAATCTCAAATTACACGCGTCACGATATTAAGTACCTCCCCCATAACTCTCCATTAAGTACCTCCCCCATATTCCGTCAAAATTTTGAATAATTACAACTCTCATAAAATGTGATGTAAGAGTCCGATTGTCTTCAAATTTCCCATATCCCAATATTTATATTAACCCAAGGTCTGGTGTTAAGATGGACAATATCGGTACACTCCTTCTGGTACTTCCCCCACAAAATGTCGAAATTTTCAAAAAATATATTTTTTGCACAAAAAGGGAAAACATAATCCGATTTTGCCCCAACTTTGCAAATCCTAATATTTGCGTCAGTTTTAGGTCAGGTGCCAAAGTGGATAATATTGGTCCACTCCATCAAGTGTGCCTCCCACAAAGCGTCAATGCTTTGAATAACCAAAACGATTATAAAATCGAAAATCGATTATAAAAACGAAAATAAGCCTCCAGTTCTCTTTGAATTTCACACATACAAACATTTTTGCTAACACTAGATCTTTTGTGAAGATGATATATATTTGCCAACCCCTTCAATAACATTTGTCCAATTTTTTTTTGTGTGAAGGAAAATCAGTTAATTTTAAACAGAAAATATGGAACTCTTCCAAAAATTTCTCAATAGCTCTGAATTAACTGCTGATTTTTTCATAAAAAATCTTTATTGGATATGAGAATAATTTTTTTTTCTAAAAAAATCTGACATTCGCAGGAATACTATAGAAACCCCTCCTGCGCTTGTAACTTGTCCTGAAAGTTCATAAAAAAATATTTCCTCGTAGTCTAATTTTTTCCTCAAACAATAATTAATCCTCGATATTATTTAATCAAACAATCCCCAATTCATTGTTGGCCTCTACAACCCCTTCAACAATATGATTTTTTTTTGCATTGAAAACATGCTTCGCCATTAAATTATTTACAAACAATTTAATATTTAGTCAGAAACGCCCGCCCATCAAAGTAAACCTCTCCTCCGGTGACATATGGCCCAGGCCTGTTTGTGTAGGTTATGCCATTTTCCGACCTTTAAATATTTTGTTGGCTGGAATTGATGTTCATTGCTGTTGATTGGGTTTTTTTCTTGCTTCGTGTTGTTGTTGTTGTTGTTGCTGCTGCTGCTGTTAGTTTCGATAAATTAAATTGTCATTAATTAAATATGAATGTTTAAAAGTAAAAATGGCTTTCCACAAAATGTGTTAATAAAGTAATTAAATAAATATTATGTTATTCCACCCAAAGCACACATTGTTGTGTACGTGTTTGTGCGTGTGCATCTGTGTATGTGTGTGTTTGGACCATGGCAGGCAGCTGAATATGTCACAATGTCAATACAATTTTACAAATAAATTTTTATATGTCGCAGTCGCTGCGTGACAACACAGTTATTTTACAATTAAATATCCTCCCATGTTGATCCTCCCTCCCTCCGCCCCCTCTGCCGTGTGGAGGAAATTTGTTTTGTGTGCCAAATAATTGCTAAATGTTATGTTTCTTTTTTTGCCTTTTTTTGTCATCAACGACATTTTGTTGTTCTTGTTATCCCTGATTTGTTGTCATAAAATATGTAATTTGTGACAAAATTACATATTTAATTTTCATGTTCGCATATTTTGCATAATTTAAATTTTCATCTCGAGAAAAAATGAAAAGGCTTTAAGTGGTTCGGTTTAAAGTCATAAAATGATAATAAATCATGAGTCAGCCACTATTCTGTTTCAGTTTTAGAAATTCACTTGAGAGCTTCCCAAAATAAATAAAATCTCAGTGTGCGGAATTTCTAACAATTTTCCAACTGTTATATTGAGGTCCTAGGATGTGGATTTTTAAACATTTTTCAGAGACATTTTCAGAGACAAAGAAAATTTATTTTTTTATAATCTAAGGAAAATTATTTTCGAAGGTATATTTAAATTTAAAAAAAATCCACGTTTAAGGTACATCCACTTTGTAGCACCTCAAAGTGGATGTACCTTAAACGTGGATTTTTTTTTTTAAATTTAAATATACCTTCGAAAATAATTTTCCTTAGATTATAAAAAAATTAATTTTCTTTAGATTTAAAAAATTAAATTTTCTTTATTTAAAAAAAAATAAATTTTCTTTTTATTTCAAAAAAAAAAATTAAATTTTCCTAAGATTTACAAAAAAAAAAAAAAAATAGTTTAAATAGCCCTTAGACGAGGTCTTTTTTAAAAAATAATTTAAATAGTCCTTAGACGAGGATTTTTGAAAAAAAAGGTTTAAATAGTCCTTAGACGTTGATTAAAAAAAAATATTTTAAATAGTCCTTAGACTTGGATTTTTTTAAAAAAAATTGTTAAAATAGTCCTTAGACGTGGATTTTTTTAAAACAATTGTTTAAATAGTCCTTAGATGAGGAATTTAAAAAAATAGTTTTAATAGTCCTTAGGAGTGGATTTAAGAAAAAATTGTTTAAATAGTTCTTATACGTAGATTTTTTAAAATATAGTTTAAATAGTCCTTAGACGTGTTTTTTTTTAAAAAATAGTTTAAATAGTCCTTAGACGTGGATTACATAAAAAATTAAATAGTCCTTGTTTAATTAATCCTTAGACGTGGATTTTTTAAAAAAATATTTTAAATATTCCTTAGACGTGGATTTTTTAAAAAATAGTTTAAGTATTCCTTAGACATGGATTTAAAAAAAATAGTTTCAATAATTCTTAGACGTGGATTTAAAAAAAAATAGTTTAAATAGTCCTTTGACCTGGATTTTTTAAAAAATAGTTTAAATAGTCCTTTGACCTGGATTTTTTAAAAAATAGTTTAAATAGTCCAGATTTTTCGAAGGCGAAAATTTCAGACTTGGTACTTTTAAAAAAAAAATCAAAGGAATTTTTAAAAATTTTTCAAACGTGGATTTTTTTTTAAATTTTCAAAGGATTTTTTAAACATTTTTCAGACGTGGATTTTTTAAAAGAATTCAAAGGATTTTTGTAATATTTTTCAAACATGGATTTTTTAAAAAATTTCAATGGCTTTTTTTGACATATTTCAGACGTGGATTTTCAAAAAAATTTCAAAGGATATTTTTAAAATTTTTTAGACGTGAATTTTTTAAAAAATTTCAAGGATATTTTAAACATTTTTCAAACCTGGATTTTTTAAATAATTTCAAAGGATTTTTTAAACATTCTTAAGGCGTGGATATTTTAAAAAATGTAAAAGGATATTTTTGGAAATTTTTACGTGAATTTTTTAAAAAATTTCAAAGGATATTTTAAACAATTTTCTACGTGGATTTCTTAAAAAATTTCAAAGCATTTTTTGTAACAGACGTGGTTTTTTTCAACAATTTTTCAAAGGTCCTTACACATGGATTTTTTAAACATTTTTCAAAGGCTTTGGTGAGTTTATTAGGCGTGGATTTTTTAAACATCATTCAAAGATTTTTAGACGTGGATTAAAAAAAATCAAACGACTTTTAAACACTTTTAAACGTAATAAAATAAAATTTCAAAAAAATGAAGACTATATTGAGGTCCAAAAACATTAATTTTAAAAAAATTTTTGAAGGCTTCATTGAGATCCTTAAGCGTGGATTTTTAAAAACAATTTGAAGGCTACAATTGAGGCCCTTAGCGTGTTTTTTTTTATTTTTTTATGGCTACAACGAGGTCCTTTGAAATGGATTTTTTAAAAATTTTTTAAAGCTACATTAAGCTTGGTTTTTTAATTTTTTTAAGGCTACATTAAGGTCCTTGAACGTGATTTTTTTTAAATTTTTATTGAAGGCTACATTGAGGTCCATGAGCGTATATTAAAAAAATAAGACTATATTGAGGTCCAAAAACTTGATTTGTTAAACATTTTTTTGAACGCCACTTTGAGGTCCTTTAGCGTGAATTTTTAAAGGCTTCATTGAGATCCCTAAGCGTGGATTTTTAAAAACAATTTTTGAAGGTTACATTGAGGTCCTTCAACATGATTTTTTAAACATTTTTGAAGACCACTTGAGGCACTTTAGTGCGAATTTTTTAATAAAAATTTTTTTTTGAATGCAATGTTGGCCTGGTTGTTTTTACTTTATTTAAAGGGTTTGAGAATTGGTCATAAACAACATATGATTTTATAGAAAAATAGTAATGAAAATTATTATTCTGTGAAAAAGTTATTTATAAAAAACGTCTTAGAGATGGATGGAGAATGTCTTCTTTACAAGCAATTTTATTTACAGAAATTTTACCCTGGGCATATGTGTTTTTTCTTATAGAATATTCTTGAATAGAGAATAGGTACACATTTTGAGAAGCCCTCGACTTCTTTCTAAGTTTCTTTACCAGGATGCCTTGGAAAATTCTACTTTACCAAGAACTTATCAATTCATTGCTTTATTGGAATAAAGAAGTTACATTTGGTCACATGGACCCCTAAAAAGCTTTTTAACATGGAAATTAGCCCCAAGCGAAAATCTTTTTAAAGAATCTAAAACTATTTTCCCATTTTAATACGCATTAGAAATCCATCCATTAATTCATGTCCTTAAGCCACACACACAAAACAGCTGTAAATATGATGTTTTCATGGCAGTCATATGATGATGATGCGGCCCCTAAAAGTATGCAACAAGCCAACCAAATAGAGTTCAAATCTTTACAAATGAATGTGATTAACAGCCAAAGTAATAAAATGGCCCAAAGGCGGCGCTTCAATTAGGTACGTCGAAGTAGTGGAAGAAATTAACATTCGAAACATTTAGTTTTGCATTAGATTAGAGCGATGATAATTTCTTAAAAGCTTATTATCTTATGAAATATATTCTGCCAGCAAAAGAGGCCCCTTGGGGGGCTGGGGTGGTAGCAAATGGCAGAGTTATCACCTCAAGCTATAACAGCACAAGATTATGTAAAGTAATTCCTGTAAAAATATTTTAGGGAATTTATTAGCATTTATAAATGATAATCGAATCGAATCGAAGGATGATGAATAATGGATATACATTTACATAACTAAAGGCTTGAGGGTGAGAAGAGGGTGGCTGGGCAGCAAGGAGGGTGAAAGTGCCGGGATAATGGAAGAGTTGTTGGAAAAGTTTTCCTTAAGTTACGGATAAATGAAATTGAATCAAGGAAGTATTGAAATGGTAATGAAGCATACTTTCAGGCGTAAAAGGGGGAAATGGATGATTCGTTTGTAACTAATGGAAAAATTGTTTATTGTTCAAATAATTCGGTGATATTGAGAATTAATATAATCATTACCATTACCTCAAGGGGAACTACTGTATTCTATTAGAATTTATGAATTTATATTTTTGGCAAGTATCAATAAAATTATTAGAAATAAGTTTTGTATGCCATCCTCTCTGATGGTTACGGTTATGCTCCAATAATTTTTGAATCCTCGAATAATCTCCAAATAAAACATGAAAAATAAACATAAATAGAATATAAATAATATAGAATTTATATATTTAAGAAAAGGACATTTGTAGATATTTTTGCCTCAACTTTACACTCGAGAAAAATTTTCGTAGGTAAAGTTCTGGAAACGTACGTTATATTGTGCGGTAAAATTAATTTTTTTTTTCCAAAATTACAGGGGAAATCCGAAGATAATGAAAGTAGAGCTAAGTTCAAGAAGACACTAGTATCGGCGTTTTGAATGATTACATCGCAACGTATCAAAAATAGAGAGGGCAAAAAAGTTCCCCCCTCTACCACACTTTTGGAAAAATTCGTTTAAGATTTCTCGGGATCCACGCATTTTAGGTATATAGTGTCTTTGGCAATATTGAAGATAAAAATACGGAAAATATTTTTTTGGAAAATTTTAACCCTTAAACGAGCCAAAAAAGGGGTCTTTTTGGTCCTTTTTTTAAGATATGGTAAAAAACTCCCTTTAAACGGGATCGTAGGAAGTCAAAATATTCCACAAAATTATTAGTCATAAAATTCTACTATAAGTCCTAAAAGACTTCAAGGGTCTAAGTCTTACCTGAACACCAGGAATTCATATATATTAAAGAGTCATTTTAGGGTTAAAGGTGTACTTTGGGGGAGTTTGTCCAAAAATCTCCAACAAAGTATCGATTAAGAAGGATGACGTGAAGGACAAAAATAGTCTTCGACGAAAAGAAACCTGTATTTCCACTGTATACCAAAAATTCCTCCCCTCCCTCCCCTTTCCCGTCTTTTGCAAATTTTCGAATTAGGATTCCTCGGAATCCGTAGATTTTAGGTATAAAGTGTCTTCGGCAATATTGCAGATAAACATACGGAAAATATTTTTCTGGAAAATTTTAACCCTTAAACAAGCCAAGAAAGGGGTCTTTTTGGTACTTATTTGAAAATATGATTAAAAACTCCGCTAAAACGGGATCTTAGCAAGTCAAAATATTCCACAAAATTATTGGACATTACATTCTACTATAGGTCCTAGAAGACGTCAAGGGTCTAAATCTTACCTAAACGCCAGGAATTCATATATATTAAAGAGTCATTTTAGGGTTAAAGCCGTACTTTGTGTGAGTTTTTGCAAAAATCTCCAACAATGAATCGATTAAGAAGGATGACGTCAAGGACGAAAATATTCTTCATCAAATTTTACTATAAGTCTTCGACGAAAAGAAACCTGTATATCCCCCTGTATATCAAAAAATCCCCCACCCCCCCGCCTTTCCCCACTTTTGCAAATTTTCGAATTAGGATTTCACGGAATCCGCGCATTTTAGGTATATAGTGTCTTCAACAATATTGCAGATAAAAATACAGCAAATATTTTGCTGGAAATTTTTAACCCTCAAAAGAGCCAAAAAATGGGTCTTTTTGGTACTTTTTTGAAGATATGATTAAAACTCCTTTTAAATGGGATCGTAGCAAATCAAAATAGTCTAGAAAAATATTTGTCATAAAATTCTACTATGGGTCCTAAAAGACGTCAAGGGTCTAAATCTTACCTAAACGCCAAAAACTCATATATATTAAAAATACCATTTAGAGTTAAAGGTGTATTTTGGGGGAGTTTGTGCAAAAATATCCAATAAAGCATCATTTTAGAGGTATGATGTCAAGGACGAAAATATTCTTCATCAAATTTTATTATAAGTGTTCGACGAAAAGAAACCTGTATATCCACTGTATATCAAAAAATCACCGCCCCCCACCTTTCCACACTTTTGCAAATTTTCGAATTAGGATTTCTCGGAATCCGCGAATTTTAGGTATACAGTGTCTTCGGCAATGTTGCAGATAAAAATATGGCAAATATTTTGCTGGAAAGTTTAAACCCTCAAACGAGCCAAGAAAGGGGTCTTTTTGGCCCTTTTTTGAAAATATGGTTAAAAACTCCGCTAAAACGGGATCGTAGCAAGTCAAACTATTCCACAAAATTATTGGTCATAAAATTCTACAATAGGTCCTAGAAGACGTCAAGGGTCTAAATCTTACCTAAACGCCAAAAAGTCATTTATATCAAAAATACATTTTAGGGTTAAATGCGTACTTTGGGGGAGTTTGTGCCTAAATCTCCAACAAAGCGTCGATTAAGAAGGATGACGTCAAGGACGAAAATATTCTTCATCAAATTTTGCTATAAGTCTTCGACGAAAAGAATCCTGTATTTCCACTGTATATCAAAAATTCCCCCCATCCCTTTCCACACTTTTGAAATGGGTCTTTTTGGTCCTTTATTGAAAATATTGTTAGAAATTCCGCTTAAACGGGATCTTAGCAAGTCAAAATATTCCACAAAATTATTCGTCATAAAATTCTCCTATGGGTCCTAGAAGACGTCAAGGGTCTTAATATTACATAAACGCCAGGAATTTATATATATTAAAGAGTCATTTTAGGGTTAAATTTTGCTATAAGTCTTCGACGAAAAGAAACCTCTATTTTCACTTTGGGAGAAACGTTGAAGGTACCGAAAATAATTTATTAAAAAATATGGCGCCCAATCTGTATTTTGAAGAAATTACAAAGTAAAAATTATCTTTGTCCTGGTATTGATATCCCATTGAGGTTATTATCAATAGTATTTAACAGCCTCCAAAAATTAACCAACATTAAATTTCGAGTGTATTCTTTAGAAATCCCTCACTTCATAGCCATCCTTTTATTATTCACAATTTCTCTTTCATCTTTGCCCGGTAGTTTTCAATTCAACCCTAAACGGCCGAATAGTTTAACCAAAGTAATACATTTCGTCTCTCTCTCTTTCGGTTTAGGTATTTGTTTAACCGAAAACACAGTTTTGACATTTTCTATTGAAAATGTTTGTTTTTCCAACTCTGGTGTAAAAGGAATTTTGGCCCATAACTTTCCTCTTTTTGCCATGGGTAATTTGTAAACGATAGGGATTTGAATTTTGTTAAGTTATGACAGCAGGATAAAGGAATCCATTTGAGTTTTTCTTTTTTTGCGAAAAAAGGTGAACTACAGAACTACTAAAAATAAATAAATTGAGGGCAAACGGTGAAAGAAACAAAAACTGTCAGAGAGAATTCAAGTGAAACACTTCTTTTTGAGAAAAGGTTAACAACAGTAACATTTAACATTATAATAAATTTTATAAATAAGTTCTTGAAATAAATTATTTCTTGGGATTTCTATGGAAAACGAGAAGAAACGAAGGGCATTTTTTCAAAAAAAAAAAAAAAAATAATAATATTAATAAATAAATAATAAATATAAAAAAAATAAAAAAAATAATATAAAATAAAAAAAATAATTAAATAAATAAAAAAATAATAATAATAAAAATAAAAAAATTGTTTGAGTATCAATTTTTTTTTTGCTACAAAATATTATCTTTTAAAGGTTTTAGGATTATTTTGTATAGAAAACTGTTCCTAGAGATGGAAATAGGACCTTAGGGATCAAGGTTTATTTTTTATAGAAACAAGGGATTTTTCATAAATCAAAGAGTCTTCTTATCTAAAGAAATCAGAGAATTAGAGTTTTTCTATTTCTTGGCAAAGAAACCTGTTCTTAAAAAATCGAACTCAAAAAAATGGCTTTACAGTAACGTGAAAAAAGGGATCTATTAAAATTGTTCTATAACAACTAAACTCTGAATCGTTTATTTTTTTATAAAAAATATCAATTCTCAAAAATTATTTTTCTAACCTAATCTAATAATTTTAGTCTAAATAATTGTTCCTCACTATCAAAGGAACAGTTTCTTCAAGGAAAATAATTGGAATTTAAGGATTTAAGTATCACCGTCGATTTTTTTAAAGAGTAATTAGTCCTTATAGACAATTTTTTTTGTGAATTGAATCTGTACTTCACTTGAAAAAAGGGTCTTCAACGGATATTTTTGTTCTAAAAAAATAATCCTTAGGAACAATTTTTTTTTTTTAGTTTTAAACATTCAGAATTTTTTCCAAAGATTTTTCAAGCCATATTGGCTGATTTTTTAAACATATTTTTTTCAAGGACCATCCCAGCCATAAAGGGGGATTTTTAAAAATATTTTTTTCAAGGACCTTCCAGACAACAAAAATAGATTTTTAAGGAATAGTTTTCAGGGACCATCCAAGCCAAAAACGTGGATTTTTTAAAGGACATTTTTTCAAGGACCTTTCAAGCCAAAATCGTGTACCCTTCAAGACAAAAAAAAAGGGATTTTTTAAAGGACATTTTTTATGGACCTTACAAGCCAAAATCGTGTACCCTTCAAGACAAAAAACGGGGATTTTTAAAGAACACTTTTTCAAGCACCTTACAAGCCAAAATCTTGTACCTTTCAAGACAAAAACGTAGATGTTTTTTAAATATTTTCCAATGACCTTTCAAAAAATCTGACTATTTAAGACTAAGACTCCTTTTTTAAGGATCTTTTAAGCCAGATTGGCTAATTTTTTAAAACATATTTTTTCGAGGACCTTCCTAGGCATAAACACGTATTTTTAAAAATATCTTTTCAAGCATCTTCCAGACCACAAAAATGGATTTTTAAAGGATATTTTTTCAAATACCTTACAAGCCAAAATCGTGTACCTTTCAGGCAAAACCTTCTAAAAATCCTAATTTTTTTAAATGTTTTTCAAGGACCTTCCAAAAAAACCTGTCTTTTTAAGAATACTCTTTGAGTACTTTAAAAGGACTTTAAACTGTTTTTCAAGGACTTTAAAAACTTTAAAAACCTGACTTTTTTAAAAATACCTTTTCAAGGACTTTCCAAAAAACCTGTTTTTTACTTTACTTTTTTAAGGACATCCCACGAACGTATTATCCAGTAACCGGCCACAAAGGTGGATATTTTAAATAATATTTCATAAAGAACTGCAAAAAACGTACATTTTTTTAATTTTTTTCAAGGAACATCAAAAAACGCGTATTTTTCCAAAGAAAAAAATGCAGGGTTTGTTAATGGTCCTTGAAAAAATATTCTTCGAAAAAATTAGGGTTTATTGTTGGGATGGTCTTTGAAAAGTAAACCCTCCTTGATATTTTTCATAGGACCATCCCGACAATAAACCGTCATTTTTCCGAAGAATATTTTTTCAAGGGCCATCAGCAAACCCTCATTTTTCCAAAGAATATTTTTCAATTCTCAAAAGACCTATAAACGTGGATTTTTTGAAGAATATTTCTCAAGGACCAAAAGACCTATAAACGTGGATTTTTTAAAGAATATTTCTCAAGGACCAAAACGTGGATTTTTTAAAGAATATTTCTCAAGGACCAAAACGTGGATTTTTTAAAGAATATTTCTCGAGGGCCAAAACGTGGATTTTTTAAAGGATATTTCTCGAGGGCCAAAACGTGGATTTTTTTAAAGAATATTTCTCGAGGAGGGTATTTTCTTCGCCCTTAACACATTTCTTAAATGGTATGGGGAAATAATTGTTTCTAAAAATCTAAGATTGGAATATTTCTTAGCTGTAAAACAAATCCCTTCAGCTTATAACGATTTTTACCCCAAGTTCACATTGGCGCTGTAGTTTTTTCTGCAGAAAACACTACCCACAGTTGCCCCGCTTAAAAACTTCTTTAATTTATGAAAAAAATATTTTGTTCTTGTTTTACATGCTTTATGAAATATTTGTTGTCTGTTTCAAAATTTTTAAAAATAATTTTTTTTCGAGGTCCAGATTATCTTAACCTCTATATCTATATTTTTATACCCTCCACCTTGGAAAGGAGGGTATATTAACTTTGTCATTCCGTTTGTAACATCCTTAAATATTCGTCGTAGACCCCATAAAGTATATATATTCATAATCAGCATAAAATTCTAAGTCGATTTAACGATGTCCGTCTGTCTGTCTGTCCGTCTGTCTGTCTGTCTGTTGAAATCACGATACAGCCCACATTATTTGACGTAGAGCGCTAAAATTTAGCAGAGCAATTGGTATTGTATCTAGGATGGTTGGTATTGAAAATGAGATATATCGGTCCACGTTCTGGTATAGTCCCCATATAACGGTACCTCCCGATATTCGGTATTTTGATGATTTATGCCACATTATTTAACGGATTTGTCTGAAAATTGGTATTTGTAGGTCATAACAGGTCCCTGTATGTGTGGCAAAACATAGCATATATAGGTCCACGTTTTGGTATAGCCTTCATATAATGGTACCTCCCGATATTCGATATTTTGATTATTTTTGCCACAGTTTTTAACGGATTTGTCTAAAAATTGGTATTTGTTGGTCATAATGAGTTCCAGCTCCGGTGGCGAAACAGTGCATGTATGGGTCCATGATTTGGTATAGCCCCCATATAACGGTACCTCCCGATATTCGGTATTTTGATGGTTTTTGCAACATTTTTTCACTGATTTGTGTAAAAATTGGTATTTGTGAGTCATAATGGGTCCTAGTTCGTGTGGCGAAACATTGTATGTATAGGTCCACGTTTTGGTATAGTCCCCATATAACGGTAGCTCCCAATATTCGGTATTTTGATGATTTTTGACTGACTTTTTCACGAATTTCACTGAAAATTTGGTAGTTGTAGATCATAATGGGTCCCAGTTCGTGTGGCGAGTCATTGTAATTATAGGTCAACGTTTTGATATAGCCCCCATATAACGGTACCTCCCGATATTCGGTAATTTGATGATTTTTGCCCCTTTTTTCACGTATTTGTCTGAAAATTGGTATTTGTAGGTCATAATGGGTTCTAGCTCCGTTGGCGGAACCTTGCATGTGTAGGTCCACGATTTGGTAGAGCCCCCATGTAAGGGTACCTCCCGATATTCGGCATTTTAATGGTTTTTGCCACATTTCTTCTAATGTTTCCTTTACCCTAAGGTGGAGGGTATTAAAAGTTTGGCCCGGCCGAACTTAATGTTTTTTTACTTGTTTTTAATGCAAAATGTTTATTTATTCAAACTAATTTTTTTAATTTTTTTCTAATTTCAGGTACGTTCAACAATTGTTTTCTTCCGTATTTAATTTCCCTCGTATTGAAACCAAAGTAAGTATATGGGAATAAGCCTAAGATATTATCAGACAATTTTTCCTCCACACTCTCCTGACATTTCTAATAACATGGTCTTACATTTGTTTGTAATTGATATCCAATTTTGGCTTGGATTCTCATTTCAATTTTATACCACCTGTCGGCGAGTGTCACTAAATCCTGCAAATGACCAATGAAATTCTGCACGATATTCTGCTGCCAGTTGTATTTAGCAATTGTTTCCGACCTATCTTAACATAAGCCTTAGAACAACCCTTTCAGAATGCCAAAATATTGAATTTACTGCAACCCCTTTTTGAGGTCTATCCTTCAGGAAAGAAGGGAATTTATTTTTAAATATCTTCAAACCAGTTTCTGCCTTTCTTGCCAAATTTAAATTTGTTGCACTTGCAAGACAAAACAACAAACTCACGACAACAAAAGAAAAACCGGCGACAAAAAATATTGCAATCAAGCTTAAATTTAGCATGACAAAACAAAACACCTTCCCTAATCCCTTCCCTGTCGTTTAACGCCAAAAGCCCAGCTATTCCCTCTGTGTGGACATAATCCTCAGATGATTTAAACTGCCGAAACAAATACAGAAATTTAACAAACTATCAGATACTCATATTTCATTGCCAAACCTTTATATTTACCCTCCATCTCTCTCCGCTCTCCCTCTCTTCCTCCCTCCCTCTCTTGCAGCACACTCAAACCTCCAACCAGGCATATTATTTTCATAGCATTTCTGTTGCTGTTGTTATATTTTTTTAGAAGTGAAAATATCTTTTACATAATATCCATTACGTGTCGAGCATAATCTCTTCAAATTAGTGAGAGAGCGGGCGCGGCGAGCGAGAGGGGGTGCAAACAAAATTTATTCCCCTTACACTCTCTCAGTCGCCTTTCTATCTCTCATCATCCCCTTCTCATCGTTCCCCTGGCTAACAATGAGATATTAATCCTTTTTTGCATGTGTCCTTAGGGGTTATTTGCCTAAGCTTTATGCTCGACCATGCTTGTGCTGTAAGCGGTACAACAACACCAACAATAGCACCAAGGGATTTAAGTACAGGCAATGGCATAACAAAAATCCTCAGAACAGAAAAAAATCGACAAATGAATGTCCTGCAATGCTTTAGTTTATTAATATAGATTTTTGTTTGGAAGGGTGGTGTGGGGGAAGCTTGGGAAAGGGGATAGGATTATGTTTGTTTATGGCTGATGATTTTTGAAGGGGTTACGAAAACGGTCATTTTGCAATCAAAGCTACCATTGGGAAATAGCCGTCCATGAGGATTGACATAAATCAGGTATTAGCTAATGTCAAAAGGAAAACAAAACCAATTTCGGAGATGTTTATAGGTGTCCAATAGGTCTTCCCATAGAAGACCCTTAACATCATTTGATTTTCTCATAAAAGGCAAGCTGGTTTTCTCGGAAAAGAGAAGGAGATGTTTTTACAAAGACGGGAATAGTCCAGGGTATATTCCCTTAGAAGATCGGAATTTCTTCTAATGGAAGACCTGGAGGTCTTCTCATAGACTTCTCGTAGAAAACTTCAAGACTTCTTCTTCAAGACCTCCGGGACTTCTCGTAGAAGTCCTCCAGGACTTCTCACAGACCACTTGTAGGTGTTCTCAAAGAAGACCATCAGGTTTTCTCACAGAAAACCTCCAGGTCTTCTCATAGAAGACCTCTAGGTGTTCTCATAGATGACCTCGAGGTCTACTTTAGGAAGACCTAGAGGTATTCTATAGGAAGACCTAAAGGTATTCTACTGGAAGACCTGGAGGTCTTCCATAGGAATACCTGGAGGTCTTCTATAGGAAGACCTAGAGGTATTCTATAGGAAGACCTAAAGGTATTCTACTGGAAGACCTGGAGGTCTTCTATAGGAATATCTGGAGGTCTTCTATAGGAAGACCTAGAGGTCTTCTATAGGAAGACCTAGAGGTCTTCTATATGGAGACCTAGAGGTCTTCTATGAGAAGCCCTAGAGGTCCTCTATAAGAAGACCCTGAGGTCCTCTATACGAAGACCCTGAGGTCCTCTATACGAAGACCCTGAGGTCCTCTATAAGAAGACCCTGAGGTCTTCTATGAGAAGACCTAGAGGTCTTCTATGAGAAGACCTAGAGGTCTTCTATGAGAAGACCTTGAGGTCTCCTATGAGAAGACCTTGAGGTCTCCTATGAGAAGACCTAGAGGTCTTCTATGAGAAGATCTAGAGTTCTTTTGTGAGAAGACCTAGAGGTCTTTTGTGAGAAGACCTAGAGGTCTTTTGTGAGAAGACCTAGAGGTCTTTTGTGAGAAGACCTAGAGGTCTTTTGTGAGAAGACCTAGAGGTCTTTTGTGGTAAGACCTAGAGGTCTTTTGTGGGAAGACCTAGAGGTCTTTTGTGGGAAGACCTAGAGGTCTTTTGTGGGAAGACCTAGAGGTCTTTTGTGAGAAGACCTAGAGGTCTTCTATAGGAGGACCTAGAGTCTTCTATAGGGAGACCTAGAGTCTTCTATAGGGAGACCTAGTGGTCTTCTATAGGGAGACCTAGAGGTCTTCTATGAGAAGTCCTAGAGGTCTTCTATGAGAAGACCTAGAGGTCTTCTATGAGAAGACCTAGAGGTCTTCTATGAGAAGACCTAGAGGTCTTCTATGAGAAGACCTTGAGGTCTCCTATGAGAAGACCTTGAGGTCTCCTATGAGAAGACCTAGAGGTCTTCTATGAGAAGATCTAGAGGTCTTTTGTGAGAAGACCTAGAGGTCTTTTGTGAGAAGGCCTTGAGGTCTTTTGTGAGAAGACCTAGAGGTCTTTTGTGAGAAGACCTAGAGGTCTTTTGTGGGAAGACCTAGAGGTCTTTTGTGGGAAGACCTAGAGGTCTTTTGTGGGAAGACCTAGAGGTCTTTTGTGAGAAGACCTAGAGGTCTTCTATAGGAGGACCTAGAGTCTTCTATAGGGAGACCTAGAGTCTTCTATAGGGAGACCTAGTGGTCTTCTATAGGGAGACCTAGTGGTCTTCTATAGGGAGACCTAGAGGTCTTCTATGAGAAGACCTAGAGGTCTTCTATAGGAAGACCTATAGGTCTTCTATAGGAAGACCTAAAAGTCTTCTATGAGAAGTTCTAGAGGTCTTCTATAGGAAGACCTAGAGGTATTCTATAGGAAGACCTAGAGGTCTTCTTAGGAAAGACCTAGAGGTCTTCTGTAGGAAGACCTGGGGGTCTTCTATAGGAAGACCTGGAGGTCTTCTTAGGAAAGACCTAGAGTTCTTGTAAGGGAAGACCTAGAGGTCTTCTATAGGAAGACCTAGCGGTCTTCTTAGGAAAGACCTAAAGATCTTCTTAGGAAAGACCTAGAGGTCTTCTTAGGAAAGACCTAGAGGTCTTCTATAGGAAGACCTGGCGGTCTCATAGGCCTTCTTATAGAAGACCTCTATGTATCCTGATAGGGACCTCTAGGTTTCTTCACAAAATGCCAGGATGCATTTTCACTGAAAACCACCAGAAACCCAAGTTGTCCTTCAACAATTTTTGTTTCTGGTCAAATTTTCTATTTGAGACTCACAAATGTTTTTGTTTTCATTTTTTTTATTTTCTGCTATTTGTCCAAAAAGATAAGCATTTTATTATTTGTTTTGTAATTGTTGTTGTCTTCCGCACTACGCTTTCCTTTTTTCTCTTAAGCAAATAACGACGAAGGAGAAAAAATTAATTACCAGTGTTTACAGAAAAGCCATTACAATAAACAAAAGAGGTTTGTGATTTCTTGACAGAGATAAGCTAAAAAAAAAACAGCAAGCGAGCCAGCGAGGATAACAAGGATATGAGAGAGCGACGAATTGAAGGGTCTTCTTGACGTGGAAGATTGGGCTAATTAAATGGAGACAAGAACAAGTTTGGGTAGCCTTCACGTTTTTGGGGCAATATGTGACCCTCGAAAAATCCAGGATTGTTTGGGCAGAACACTTCCTTCCGAAATCCATAATTTTTTGATTTAGAAAATTCTAAAACAATATCTTGAAAATATGAAGAAGGAAGGGATTTTATTTTAAGAACACAGGAAATCAAATTAACTAAATGAAGACAAACAAAAATGTGTCACCTTTAAAAGACAAGGATTTGAGGAATAGTCATTAAAACCCTGTTAGATATCCACAGAATACGTCCTTCTAAATTTATACTTTTTGATGTTTGTGAGACTATAAAGAATTAAAAAAATTAAATCTATCAAGGAGGAGGATTGTATCTCAGGGACACAGAAAATCGGATAAATTAAATGAAGACAAAAAATGCGTGTCACCTCTAAAGGTAAGGACCTGACCATCAAAAATATACAATTTTTGGGAGGTTTATACCGGATTTTTATTTTAATTCTCAGCTTTATATGTCTTTTTATAAATTCGTAAAATACATACTTTTAGGCTGTCTTATGACTTTTAAAATGTTTTCTTAAAAAATCTACAAATTTGGCCTTTCAAATTTTCTTCGAATACCAAATTTTTGGCTCATAAAATAGTCATTAAAACCCCATTAAAAATATTTAAAATCATTAAAACCCCCGACTATGGCCTTTAACAAATTCTTTGAATGACCTCGGTTTATTTTTGAAAATTTAAAAAAAAATTAATTTTTTGGCCTTCAAAAATTCTTTAGAAATCCACAAATTTGGCCGTTACAAGTTTCTTAAAAAATCTACGATTCCACCACTATTTTGGCTGATCGATCTGTAGAGTGTCTTTAGAAATTCACAATTTGGCCATTACAAGTTTTTTAAAAAGTCTACGACTTCAGCTCTGTTTTGACTTTCCATAATTAATTAAAGATTTCTGATTTTTACCCCTAAACATTCTATTAGAAATTCATAATTTTTTGGTTCTAATTTTTTTTTGCTTAGAATGTCACGACTTTGGCCTTTATTTTAAAATGTCTTCACGTTCACGATTTGACTTTTACGAAATTATTTAAAAATCTACATTTTGGAACTCAAAATTTTTGTCTAAAAATCCTCCATTTCGAGGATATTAGCATTTATTTTTTATTTTAATTCTCGCCTTTACCTGGTCTTTAAGAAACTTTTTTACATCCATAGATCTAAGCTATTCTGAGTTTTTAAAAATTATCTTCAAAAATCAGAAATTTTTGCCTTCATTTTATTTTTTATACCCTGTATGTTATGTCAAATGTATGTTTGGCATTGAAAATGGGCCATGTAGGTCCACTTTTTGGTATAGCCCCCAATAACGGCACCTCCCGTCTTCTAATAGCCCCCATATAACGGAAGCTCCCGTTATTTGATTTTTTTTAAGTTTCGCATTTGAATATTGTAATGGCTTATGACAAATGTTACCTATGCAGGTCCATGTCGTCGTATAGACCCTAATATGACAGTTACATTCGGTATTTCTAAAAGTTTAACAGAATTTTTAACGGATTTAATTGTTTTTTAGAATTGTCAAATTCGTTCCAAATGGTGGAGGGTATTCAAAGTTCGGCCCGGCCGAACTTACAGCTCATGTAAAGTTTTCAAAACTATTAAAAAAAAATGTGTGAAAATCCTCCATTGCGACCACTAGAAATTCGCCCTCTTAAAAATTGTACTATATCAAAAATGTAAAGTATAACAAGGAATTCTATGATTTTGACGGGTTTTATAATTTATTTTCAATTAAATTCGTTTGAAGTTCACAACATTTGGGGGCTTTACCAAAACCAAACTTAAAAAAATTTCTTTCACAAACAAAAAAAAAAAAAAAAAAAAAAAAATTAAAAAATAAAAAAAAAAAATAAATAAAAATAAAATAAAACAAAATCTATGCTTATTGGCCGGAATCTATCTCTGAAAAGTAAAACAAAAATTCACGCTTCTACACCAGAACTTACCACTAAAATATTTCCTTAAAATATTCTACATTAAAACCTTTTTCGAAATCCTATTTTCAAAGATTTGTGTAAAAAATTAGGAATAAACGTACAGAAGCCATTTCTAAAAAGTTCTTTAAAGAAAAGCAGAAGCTACATGCAGCTATTATCTATTTGAATAATCCATAACCTTAAAAAATTCTTTAAAAATCCATGAATAAAGACCAAAAATGTCTATAAAAATATATTATTAAAATCTACAATTGTAGACTAAAACGTACTTTTAACAATTACATAAAAGCAATCCATGATATTAGACTAGAACCTGTCCTTTCACATTTCTTTAATAAAACCCACAATCACTCTAACAAAAAAAAAAAAAAATAAATAAATAAATAAATAAATAAATAAAATAAAAAAAAAATAAATAAATAAAAATAATTTAATAGAAAAAACCAGATTATAAACTACGAATTAATTTTAAAAATTATTTTTAATCAGATTAGAACATTCCCTTAAAAAAACTCGCGAACCTACTACTGACCAGATCTCTAAAAAATATACGATTAAAGGCCAGAATCTGACATTTAAACAAAACACTTTAATCCCCGATTATAAAACATTAAATTGCTTAACTATAGGCCATTTTCAATATTTAAGCATTTTTTTAATTCCAATTTTATACCTCAGATCATGTCCTTAAAAAATTGTTTTAAAAATTATTTTTTTTTTGACCAGAGCATAGCCTTAATATACCCGATAAAATGCTCAATTATAGATCATAGTCTACATATAAATATTTTTTTATCTTTCTTTATACCTCAGAACATGGCCTTAAAGAAATCTTTAAAAATCCGAGATTTTAGACCAAAACATACCGTTGAAAATATATTAAAAAACCCACGATGCCTTTAATAATACTTTGAAACCAAACCAAACTCTGAGATTTTAGACCAGAACATACCTTAAAAAAATTAATTAAAAAATCCACGATGCCCTTAATAATTCCTTGAACAATCTACAGATATAGACCAGGATAAGCCCCTGAAAAGTCTTTGGAAAAATTCAATTTACGACAATAAATCAAAATCCAAATTTGGGCTATAAATAATCTTTAGATTTTTTTAAAGACATATTTGTCATTATATGACCTTCAAAAAAACGCGAAAAAAATTCCACATCTGAACACAACGATTGTCTTTTTGATTTACCTCCTACACATATGCAATGGTAAAAACAAATCTATTAAAAAACCCCATGATTCCCTTAAAAATTCTTTGAAAAATCTACGAATATAGGCCAGGACAAACCCCTCACAACTATAAACTAAAATTGAAATTATTGGTCTATACAAGACCCTGTAGATTTTTTTAAATCCAAGAATACTGATCATTATATGACCTTCAGAAAAATTCTAGAAATTCCACATCTGACCACAAAATGTTCTTTTTTCTTTACCGCCTACACATATGCAATAGTAAACGCATATTCCAATACATATAACATAAAGTATTATAATTCAATTCAAAATCCAAATTTTTAGGCTATACATGACCATTAGATTTTTTTTTAATCCAAGAATATTAGTCATTATATGACCTTAAAAAAAATTATAAAAATTCCACATCTGACCACAAAGATTTTCTTTTTTTCTTTACCTCCTACACATATGCAATAGTAAACACATATTCTAAGACAAACAAAAATTTAGAAAAGTAACGTCTTTTTAACATCAAAGCTTTGTCAAAATTTCCTACTATTTTGAAAAACTTTTATTAGTAACTGTTATACAATAAAATTGTTATAAATGCCTTGAGTTAATGTTACATTTCATTACCGCTGTTTATAACACTTAGCATGTTGGTTTTCCTTCAAAGCTTTCGGTGAGTTATACTAGCATAATATTTTATAACAGTTAGTATTTTTTTTTGCTTCGGATTTCAATCACCAACAAAAAATCAACCACCTTCCTTCTCAAAAGTTTTCCAGGGCAAAAGCTTTTATTCTATGTTTTGGGCATTAGTATCTGAGAGATTGTCACAAAAGCTTTGGCAAATATTATTTATGAGATAAACATAGAAGTAGATGTTTAGAGTCAAAAGCAGAGTAGATAGTTCTAAACATGTCATAAAATGGGAATTTTATGGGAAAATATTTCTTTTTGGAATATGTCTGTTATAGCTTTGCTACGAGCTTTTCAGTGAAATTTTAATGCTTTAGAAGTTTTCATAGCTTCTGGAAACCAGGAAACATTTTATTTCATTCCTTTACAAAATGTGTTTTTTTTTTCAAGTTCCACTGGAATATAAATTACGAGCAATGTACAGGACCTGCCGCCCTTAGCTGTTGTAGCAGGAGAAAAAAGATTCACAAAGCTTGTGTGGATTTTATTTAAAGCTTTGTATGTCAGGAGCAAAATATGTTACTTTTGGAAGCTTTAACATTAAAGTGGAAAAAATATGAAACCATTTACTGTTGTGGTAGCCAAATTTAAACGCTCTGCTAGCCTTTGTTATAGTTTTCCAAGTTTCCCCTATCAACCCCAATTTGTAACGTCCATGTAACTCAGGGGGTTGTTACATGACTTATCGTAGTAAGGAATATCGTAAACCTTGGAGAAAACAACCCTTAGTACTCATATTGCTGACGATGTGTTAATAATATGTTTTTAGTAGCAGTCCTTTTCAAACTGTTAAAGTATCAAACTTTGTTTCAAAATTTCCTATTATGATAACATATCGTAAAATAATTTAACCTGATCTGGTTTCCCCAAACTGTTCTTTCTGTTATGAGAAGGAGATTTTCTAACAATGTTTATAAAATGTGAAAAATCGTCGAAAATGCTGATAGGTGAAAGATATTTTTATAAATCCGAAATTTGTAGATTTCCCGCAGAAATCTAAAAATCGTCGAAAATTCTGATAGATTTTTGGATTTCTAAAATTACAACCTTTTTAACAAATTATCGACGAAAATGGGCTTGACCTAAGGGTTTTCCAATGTTATAATGTTGTACAATAACGAACGACTATAGCCTTTGCTTACTTGTTTTTCTATTATTTTTAATTTTTAAAGTTTCGAAAATGCTGATAGGTGAAAGAGATTTTTATAAATCCGAAATTTGTAGATTTCCCGCAGAAATCTAAAAATCGTCGAAAATTCTGATAGATTTTTGGATTTCTAAGGGTTTTCCAATGTTATAGTGTTGCACAATAACACATAGTCAGTGCCGAACGACTATAGCCTTTGCTTGCTTGTTTTTCTATAATATTTAAATTTTAAAGATTTATTGTAGACTCCGTCTCCGTATAAAATTTAAATTTATTTTAGTAACGATTTGATTTTCTTTGAAATCTAGGATTATTAAAAAACTTCGGACGTGACCTTATAATTTCATGTTAAAATCTACGACTGAGTATAATTTCTTTTGTCTACGATCTTTAAATATTTCTTCCAAAATTCACGATTTTTATAATTCCTCTTTAAAATTCACGATTATTAAGAAATCCACTTCAAATCGAATTAAAAAAATTAAATATAGTAATTAATTAATTAAAAATCATCGATATTAGACAAAAATCTGATTTGTCATAAAAAAATATAAAAATAATAGTCCAGATCACGTCCTCATAAATTCTTGAAAAATCCTCCACCATAGACCAGAACTTGGTCTCACAATTTCTTGAAAATATCCCGATGTATTAATCGATAACTACCTTCCAAATTTTAGAGAAATTGAGAGAAAATTCCCTTTTACAGTTCAGAATAATTCTACAAATTTCACTAAAAAAACTACGGTCAGCGTCCACGAGCTACTCTTAAAAGTTTATTACGTCACTATTATAAAGCAATTTTTCCTGTCAAAATATTTTTTAGAAAATTCTTGATTTTAGACATGAACCTGCCTTCTCATATTTCATCAAAAACAACATGATTCTTAAATTTTTCATAAATAATCCCCGATTGCAAACTACAATCAACTTTTAAGAAATAATTTTCAGAATCAGACCGATTATGGACCTACACCTACTATTACATTTTTATACGCTTAGCCATATGGCTGCAGAGGGTATATATCATTTGACATGGCTAAAATGTTATTATTATTACTATTATTATCAAAATATTTTTATTAATAAAAGGTCTGGTTAGAAGATGGAATATATTGTCCACTTCTGGTATCAGTCGATACTTTTTAAATTGTTTTTTTTAAATAAACTATTTTAGCCCTTAACCGGCGTTAAAAAATCTCATTATAATAGAACAGAACCGGTCCTAGAAGTAGTGCCCGAACCAGTGTTTAAAAATACGCAATTATAGGCCAGAACCTGTCTTTAAAAATTCACAATTAAAGGTATGAACCTTCACTTAAATATTTCATTAAAAAAATCACGATAATACCCCCGAACATGTCTTATTTGAGAAAATCCACGATCATAGACCACAGCGTGCTTAAAAAAATACGATAAGCCTTAAAAAAAATACACGACAGTAGACCAGAGCCTGCTTTTAAAAAATTCTTTAAAAATCCAAATTTTTAAACCAAAACGTACTTTTAGAACGGTTTTAAACGAGGGCCTGTCCTTAAAAATCCATTTAGAAAAACCAAAATTAGAATCCAAATACTTCCTTTAAAAAAGTATAAGAAACCCCGATTGCAGATCAGAATCCATCTTAAAAATCTGGCCTTAAAAATTCTTAAAAAAATACAAGATAACTGACCAGAATCTGCCCTTAAGAGCCTACTTTTAACATTTTCTTAAATAATTCACGTTTGTAGAACAGAACCCACATTGAGATTATCTAAAAAATGGACGATTTAGACCAGAACTTATTTTTAAAATATTTAAAAAAATCTACGACTATAGAAGAAGACTTGTCTTTAAAAATCAAAAACCAAAAATACAATCCAAAAACTTCCTTTAAAAATCTTATAAAAATCCCGATTGCAGACCAGAATGCATCTTAAAAAATCTGCGATTGTAGGCTAGAACCTTGTCTTAAAAATTCTTTAAAAAATACAAGATAACTGACCAAAACCTGTCCTTAATTTTTTTCATAGGCTGTAGACCAGAGTCTGCCGGAAAGGAATTTGTTTAAAACCAGATCTTAACCTTAAGAACATATTTAAATTATCTTCGATTTTAGACCAGAACCTTCCATTAAAATTTTCTTAAAAAGACCAGGAAGAAATTACGATTTTAGACCTGAACTTACTTTTAGAATATCTTAAAAATCCGTTTAAAAAATCCAAAATTATAATCCACAATCTTCCTTTAAAAAAGTATAAAAATCCCGATTGTGCACTAAATCCGCAATTATAGACTAGAACCTGGCCTTAAAAATTCTTTAAAAAATACAGATAACTGACCAAGTCTTAAATTTTTTCATAGAATCCACGGCTGTAGGCCAGAGTCTGTCCGAAAGGAATTTGTTTAAAACCAGATCCTAACCTTAAGAACATCTTTAAATTATGTACGATTTCAGATCAAAACCTTCCCTTAAAATATTCTTAAAAAGTCCCAGGATTGTAGACCAGAGTATTCCTTCAAAATTTTCTTCAAGAAATTACGATTGTAGACCTGAAACTACTTTTAGAATATCTTAAAAAAATCTACGATTATAGAAGAGGACCTACCCTTAAAAATCAGTTTAGAAAAACCAAAACTACAATCGAAAAACTTCCTTTAAAAAAACTATTAAAATCCCGACCAGAATCTTCCCTTAAAATCTTCTTAAAAAGTTCCAGGATTGTAGACCAGAGTATTCCTTCAAGATTCTCTTCAAAAATTCACAATCTTCCTTTAAAAAGTATAAAAATCCCGAGACCAGAAAATCGATCGATCTGGCCTTAAATATTATTTTAAAATTACAAGATAACTGACCAGAACCGACCCTTACATTTTGTTTTCATAGAATCTACGGTTGTAGGCCAGAGTCTGCCCGAAAAAGCCACGATTAAAATGTTCTTAAAAAGACCCAGGATAATAGACCAGAGTATTCTTTCAAAATTCTCTTCAAAAATTCACGATTGTAGAGCAGAACCTAATTTTAGAATATCTAAAACAATTACGATTATAAAGCAGAGCATGCCCTTAAAATCCATTTAAAAATACAAAATTATAAGCCACAACGTTCCTTTAAAAATTGTTTATAAGAAAATACAATCGTTGACCAGAACTTATCTTAACAATCCAATTTTATAGAAAAGAGCCTGGCCTTAATTTTTTTTTTCAAAAATTCAAGATTATAGACCTTAACCTCTCTTAAAAATTAAAAAAAATTAATAAAAATATTTAGGGCCACAAAGACTTCTTAAAAATCCACGATATAAAAACAGAAACTTCTATAGAAAAAAAAAAAAAACTATTATAGATCAGAACCTACCCTGAAGGTTTCTACGATTATATACAAGAACCTACTCTTAACAAATCCACTATTGTAGACCACTGGAATTTTAAAATGTCGATATAAAGGTATAAATTAAATTTTCTATAAAAATCAACGAATTTGGACAAGAACCTTCACCTGTAAATTGTCGTAAAAGATATTTAATTGTGGACCTAAGGCTAGCTTCAAAATTCCCTATAAAAACTGAACTGATGCCAGTCTCATTTTTTTCTAAATCTCAAGAGAGTAAAAAGGTCTCTTTAAAACCCAGAAAATAGGCAGTCCCTAGGACCAGAGTACTCTATGTTTCTCTATGAGAAAAATGTCCTCCGCTATATCACTCTAAATACATGTGCCTATAAAATGTAAAAAATATAAATTATAGACCTGAGGCTAGCTTGAAAATTCCTTTTAAAAAACTTAGCTGATGCTAGCCTAATTTTTTTCTAAATCTGAGGAGGGTAAAAAGACCTTTTTAAATCCCACAATATAGGGAGTTCCTGGTATCAGAGGACCATCTTTTTTCTTTATATAAAAAAATAACCTCAGCTCCATCATACCCCTACCTAATTCACTACACATATCTCAATTAATCTAAAAGATATCTTCGCAGCTAATAAGTTGTGTATGTGTGTGTGTGTCCTGAACTGTAAATTCGAAAAAAAAAATCATGTCGCATTTTCTCAACTGGAAAAAAAATCTCGCCAAACAAACGGATTCTCCTGGGCATTTTCATTGAGTAGAGTTGTTAGGTTGCTGTTGCTGCTGTTGTTGTTTCGTGTTCACCTGGTTTTTTTATTTGCTGCTTACATCTCTTGGCGAATGGTGGCAGCACTAGCGAACAAATTTTAATAAATTTGCATAAAAGGATACTTGTAACAGTGGCGCATATCAACCGCTACCAAACACCACCACCACTAGCATTATATGTCGAACACACACACACACACACACACACACATACTCCGAGCTATCTCATGGATGGCACCTGGAGACCAAAATGGAGGAAAAAACGCTTTTGAATTTCTGTTCTGCTCTGCTCTTTTTTGGATCAAACACAAAATGCATTGTTTCACATGTGAAGTGATGTGAAGGTAGTAGTCGGGCAGGGCAGGCAGGTGAGCAGCAGCAAAAGCATATAATCCCCTTGATGGTAACACGTTGCTGCAGTCCTTTTTTCCGCTTTGTAAAAAATGTTGTTCTGTCGTTCTTTTTTTCTGTGCTGTTTCCTTTTTTATTTTATTTTTTGCCTATGTTCTGCTGCAACACATTTGCACCAAGTGGATTTTAATGCTAATGAGTAGAAAATTAGAAATATGGTTCCTATGGGCTGCTGATGAGGTGTGCAGCCACTGCCGCTCATTCGCTTTTCCCCGAAGCATCGGGGGTAATATGATAAAATGGCTCTAGTGTAGCGTTAAAACCAAAAAAATTAGGGCTAAAACATTTGGAGATAAAACGTAGAAATAAAAATAGGAATGGTTCAAAATGGTGATTTGGTGGTGTTCGGATGACTATTTCAGATTTAGATGTTAAATTTATCGGTAGTATTAAAATTGTCAGCATTCAAAGGGTAATATATTTCCAATGAATGGTGCATACTTTTAGGGTACATCAAGAAAAAAAATGGATTTTTAAAATATTTTTTTTGTGCATTTTTTTTGGACATTTTTAAGGTTGTAGTTCTGGAATTTCGAAAGAAAATCTGACGTGGATTTCTCAAAAAAAAAAAAAAAAAAAAAAAATCTATAGTTTTTAAAGAAAATATTAGAGGCTATAGCCGTGGATTTTTAAAGAAAATATTTAGAGGCTATAGTCGTGGATTTTTAAAGAAAATATTAGAGGCCATAGTCGTGGATTTTTAAAGAAAATATTAGAGGCCATAATCGTGGATTTTTAAAGAAAATATTAGAGGCCATAATCGTGGATTTTTAAAGAAAATATTAGAGGCCATAGTCGTGGATTTTTAAAGAAAATATTAGAGGCCATAGTCGTGGATTTTTAAAGAAAATATTAGAGGCTATAGTCGTGGATTTTTAAAGAAAATATTAGAGGCTATAGTCGTGGATTTTTAAAGAAAATATTAGAGGCTATAGTCGTGGATTTTTAAAGAAAATATTAGAGGCTATAGTCGTGGATTTTTAAAGAAAATATTAGAGGCTATAGTAGTGGATTTTTAAAGAAAATATTAGTGGATTTTTAAAGAAAATATTAGAGGCTATAGTCGTGGATTTTTAAAGAAAATATTAGAGGCTATAGTCGTGGATTTTTAAAGAAAATATTAAAGGCTATAGTCGTGGATTTTTAAAGAAAATATAAGAGGCTATAGTCGTGGATTTTTAAAGAAAATATTAAAGGCTATAGACGTGGATTTTTAAAGAAAGTATTAGAGGCTATAGTCGTGGATTTTTAAAGAAATTATTAGAGGCCATAGTCGTGGATTTTTAAAGAAATTATTAGAGGCCATAGTCGTGGATTTTTAAAGAAAATATTAGAGGCCATAGTCGTGGATTTTTAAAGAAAATATTAGAGGCTATAGTCGTGGATTTTTAAAGAAAATATTAAAGGCTATCGTCGTGGATTTTTTAAAAAAACTTTTAGAGGCTATAGTCGTGGATTTTTAAAAAAACTTTTAGAGGCTATAGTCGTGGATTTTTAAAGAAAATATTAGAGGCTATAGTCGTGGATTTTTAAAGAAAATATTAGAGGCTATAGTCGTGGATTTTTAAATAAAATTAGAGGCTATTGTCGTGGATTTTTAAATAAAATTAGAGGCTATTGTCGTGTATTTTTAAAGAAAATTTTCGAGGCTATAGTCGTGGATTTTTAAAGAAAATATTAGAGGCTATAGTCGGGTATTTTTAAAGAAAATATTAGAGGCTATAGTCGTGCATTTTTAAAGAAAATATTAGAGGCTATAGTCGTGGATTTTTAAAGAAAATATTAGAGGCTATAGTCGTGCATTTTTAAAGAAAATATTAGAGGCTATAGTCGTGGATTTTTAAAGAAAATATTAGAGGCTATAGTCGTGGATTTTTAAAGAAAATATTAGAGGCTATAGTCGTGGATTTTTAAAGAAAATATTAGAGGCTACAGTCCTGGATTTTTAAAGAAAATATTAGAGGCTATAGTCGTGGATGTTTAAAGAAAATATTAGAGGCTATAGTCGTGGATGTTTAAAGAAAATATTAGAGGCAATAGTTGTGGATTTTTAAAGAAAATATTAGAGGCTATAGTCGTGGATTTTTAAAGAAAATATTAGAGGCTATAGTCGTGGATTTTTAAAGAAAATATTAGAGGCTATAGTCGTGGATTTTTAAAGAAAATATTAGAGGCTATAGTCGTGGATTTTTAAAGAAAATATTAGAGGCTATAGTCGTGGATTTTTAAAGAAAATATTAGAGGCTACAGTCCTGGATTTTTAAAGAAAATATTAGAGGCTATAGTCGTGGATGTTTAAAGAAAATATTAGAGGCTATAGTCGTGGATGTTTAAAGAAAATATTAGAGGCAATAGTTGTGGATTTTTAAAGAAAATATTAGAGGCTATAGTCGTGGATTTTTAAAGAAAATATTAGAGGCTATAGTCGTGGATTTTTAAAGAAAATATTAGAGGCTATAGTCGTGGATTTTTAAAGAAAATATTAGAGGCTATAGTCGTGGATTTTTAAAGAAAATATTAGAGGCTATAGTCGTGGATTTTTAAAGAAAATATTAGAGGCTATAGTCGTGGATTTTTAAAGAAAATATTAGAGGCTATAGTCGTGGATTTTTAAAGAAAATATTAGAGGCTATAGTCGTGGATTTTTAAAGAAAATATTAGAGGCTATAGTCGTGGATTTTTAAAGAAAATATTAGAGGCTATAGTCGTGGATTTTTAAAGAAAATATTAGAGGCTATAGTCGTGGATTTTTAAAGAAAATATTAGAGGCTATAGTCGTGGATTTTTAAAGAAAATATTAGAGGCTATAGTCGTGGATTTTTAAAGAAAATATTAGAGGCTACAGTCCTGGATTTTTAAAGAAAATATTAGAGGCTATAGTCGTGGATGTTTAAAGAAAATATTAGAGGCTATAGTCGTGGATGTTTAAAGAAAATATTAGAGGCAATAGTTGTGGATTTTTAAAGAAAATATTAGAGGCTATAGTCGTGGATTTTTAAAGAAAATATTAGAGGCTATAGTCGTGGATTTTTAAAGAAAATATTAGAGGCTATAGTCGTGGATTTTTAAAGAAAATATTAGAGGCTATAGTCGTGGATTTTTAAAGAAAATATTAGAGGCTATAGTCGTGGATTTTTAAAGAAAATATTAGAGGCTATAGTCGTGGATTTTTAAAGAAAATATTAGAGGCTATAGTCGTGGATTTTTAAAGAAAATATTAGAGGCTACAGTCCTGGATTTTTAAAGAAAATATTAGAGGCTATAGTCGTGGATGTTTAAAGAAAATATTAGAGGCTATAGTCGTGGATGTTTAAAGAAAATATTAGAGGCAATAGTTGTGGATTTTTAAAGAAAATATTAGAGGCTATAGTCGTGGATTTTTAAAGAAAATATTAGAGGCTATAGTCGTGGATTTTTAAAGAAAATATTAGAGGCTATAGTCGTGGATTTTTAAAGAAAATATTAGAGGCTATAGTCGTGGATTTTTAAAGAAAATATTAGAGGCTATAGTCGTGGATTTTTAAAGAAAATATTAGAGGCTACAGTCCTGGATTTTTAAAGAAAATATTAGAGGCTATAGTCGTGGATGTTTAAAGAAAATATTAGAGGCTATAGTCGTGGATGTTTAAAGAAAATATTAGAGGCAATAGTTGTGGATTTTTAAAGAAAATATTAGAGGCTATAGTCGTGGATTTTTAAAGAAAATATTAGAGGCTATAGTCGTGGATTTTTAAAGAAAATATTAGAGGCTATAGTCGTGGATTTTTAAAGAAAATATTAGAGGCTATAGTCGTGGATTTTTAAAGAAAATATTAGAGGCTATAGTCGTGGATTTTTAAAGAAAATATTAGAGGCTATAGTCGTGGATTTTTAAAGAAAATATTAGAGGCTATAGTCGTGGATTTTTAAAGAAAATATTAGAGGCTACAGTCCTGGATTTTTAAAGAAAATATTAGAGGCTATAGTCGTGGATGTTTAAAGAAAATATTAGAGGCTATAGTCGTGGATGTTTAAAGAAAATATTAGAGGCAATAGTTGTGGATTTTTAAAGAAAATATTAGAGGCTATAGTCGTGGATTTTTAAAGAAAATATTAGAGGCTATAGTCGTGGATTTTTAAAGAAAATATTAGAGGCTATAGTCGTGGATTTTTAAAGAAAATATTAGAGGCTATAGTCGTGGATTTTTAAAGAAAATATTAGAGGCTATAGTCGTGGATTTTTAAAGAAAATATTAGAGGCTATAGTCGTGGATTTTTAAAGAAAATATTAGAGGCTATAGTCGTGGATTTTTAAAGAAAATATTAGAGGCTATAGTCGTGGATTTTTAAAGAAAATATTAGAGGCTATAGTCGTGGATTTTTAAAGAAAATATTAGAGGCTATAGTCGTGGATTTTTAAAGAAAATATTAGAGGCTATAGTCGTGGATTTTTAAAGAAAATATTAGAGGCTATAGTCGTGGATTTTTAAAGAAAATATTAGAGGCTATAGTCGTGGATTTTTAAAGAAAATATTAGAGGCTATAGTCGTGGATTTTTAAAGAAAATATTAGAGGCTATAGTCGTGGATTTTTAAAGAAAATATTAGAGGCTATAGCTGTAAAATGTTTGGAGGCTATAATTGTAAAATATTTGTCAAAATATATTTAAGTAATCGAACATTGGCTGAGGGTATACATCTGTCAGCAAACCCGTCTGATACTTTTTAACTTGTTTTTTTTTTGCATTTGCCTTTGCCATGCCGGAATATTTTCTCATAAGGCTGAGCACATAATATATATTTATAACTCATCCGCCTGCTCTGCATAAATCTTAATGCGACAATCATCCAAAAGAGAGTCATAAAATTCCAAAATTGCTATATTTCACTTATCCTGGCCAATAAAGCAAACAAACAACAATAACATTTCGCTGACATATATTTAGCGTTCGACAGTCCTTTAATGGTAACTGGAACATTATCTTCTTACAAATTACCAACAACAGGACGACTAAGCCGCCAAGCATCGGAGATATGACCAAACACATATGAATGAAAAATATCTCTGAGTATTAGCTTGGTCGGATGACAGTCAACAAATAAGTGTACATTTGTTTGTTTGTTCCGAATATGTAAAATGTTATTTAGCCGTTAATGCAATATGTTAACTCACTTCACTGTCATAAAAATTTACGAAAAGGGATTGTGTGGGTATAGGGGGTGGTATTTAGCAACAGTTTGAAGGCAGGGTTGGGTTATTCTTTTTTTTATTATGTACCCTCCCCTCCCCCAAAACTTCCTTTACTTATTTTGTAGTAAAACAAGTCATATAATTCTGTTTGCGAGGGAGAGGGAGTGAAAAAAAAACACATTGAAATTTATGTCGCAGAGGCAGCAGGACGAGTCGGAGAAATCATTGCATCCTTGTGAAATATACAATAATTTGTTGTCATGTTTTTTTCTCCGTTTGTTTGTTATGCCCAGATTTGCTTTATAACCAACTCATCATCATATCTCGTTCAATATACCCGGTTTGTGTGAATTTTCTGGGGCGGGACAAGATTGACAGTAACCCAGTACACAATTTTGATGAAAAAAATTTAAAAAAAAATTAAACAAAAGAAAGCATAAAAAATAACCATTCGGAGTACAGTTAGCATTATTTAAAAATCTGTTGCATACTCTTAGGCGGCCATAATTTATATCTTTAATTTTTTTTCTGGAAGAAGGTATATAAAACGAACTCCTGTGGCAAAAAGGCCACTCAAAATGACATTAAAATTATAGCGAACTCTTAACTTGTTTTAAAAATACGTTGCATACTTTTAGGCGACCATAATTTATGTCCAAATGTGTTTTCTGGAAGAAGGTATAAGAAAACGAAATACTGTGCAGAAAAGGCTACAAAAAATTACTATAACAATTATAGCGAGTCTTTACCTTTTTTAGTTTGCGTAGTTTAAAATTCTCTTGCATACTCTTAGGCGACAGATTTTTTTAAACTACGCAAATTTCTGGTAAGAGACCTTTCGATAAAATTTTCGATGAAATTATCACGTTCCAATTAATTGCCGCTTGTTATAAATAACTTGACGACTTGTCAGACTAATTAATGGTGTATACTTTTAGGCGGAAAGCCAATGGGAACAATTTTGACAAAAAATGTCGTTACTAATATTCTATTAAATGATCATAGAAATCGAACCGAATATTTAATAATTCAAGTCAATAATTATTCCAAATATTGTTGATATAGGCTAAAAATATGTTGCATACTTTTAGGCAACCAAAATAAATTTTCCGAACAGGTTTACTCTAGAACGGCCTAGATTATAAAAAAGGACAACTTCGGCGAGGCCATAAAAATGTCACAAAAAAAATATACCCAAATTATATTAGGTCCATTAACACAGTAAAGCTCGTTGCATACTTTTAGGCAACCCATATTTTTTCCTGGAAAATTTTGAAAATCTTTTCATTGACGAAAATATGAATTGTTAAATATTTTCAAAAAAATTTACTAGCCACTGGTTATTTACAATGATATATGTTGCATACTTTTAGGTGACATATTGAAAATCGGTTGTAGGGTGCTTCACAGCCGACTTTTCAGCGATTTGAGGAAAGAACCCCTCACCTTCAATTGTTCACTTGGTCATGCAGCAACACTCTATGTGTTCATCTTGTCGACTTGTAGCAGGCTTTATGTTTGTTTACGGATACTCGTATAACGTTTTTTGTTCTTTATTTGTTGGCTTGCTCACTTTTTCGGTTATGGATGGATATTTTACCAAGAGCTGAGTGGAGCCGAATATAGAGTTGTACGTACACATACATGGATGTCCGTATGTTTGTGTGCATTTTGGCAATATATTAAATATAATCCTTTACGTTTTAATACCACAACAATTTATGTGTTCTGTTTTGCTTGGCCCCCATCCCCGCCTCCGTGCCGTGCAAGCAGGACACCTTAAAATGGTTATTCGCTTTTATGTTGTGGTGGTGATAACTCAGAATGCAAACATAACAAAAAACGGCAAGTGAGAAGGGGAAATAGGACCTAGTTCTTCAGAAACATCGTTTGTCTGTCGGATGGTATATATACAAATAAATACTCATCTGATATGTCACATCAGTCACTTGAAATAAAATTTGTGTGTTTGTGTGGGAGTGTAAAATATTTTACACAAAGAAATATATAATTCTTTGCAGATATATATTGTCGGACTGAGAGTATATTTTTATATTTATAACCAAACAATCGAAAAATGAGTTCGCAGAAGAAGACATATATTCTTGGCTTTTATATTTGTCAGTTTATAATCCCATAACCATATGTGGACATGGTAGAACTGAGGGCAGTGGCTGGTCATATATATTACATGGTCATATATATATATATATATATATATATATATATATATATATATATATATATATATATATATATATATATATATATATATATATATATATATATATATATATATGTTTGAAAAAACCCGAAAATCCAAAAAATTGTCATTGGTCACACTGCGCTTTAAATGTTTATAAAAAATTCACAATTATTGGTCTAATAATATCCTTCATAAGTTCCTTAAATAAATAACCTCTAAAAACATCTAAATTATTTGTTTAAATTTCATAGTTACGGGCTCTATGAGGTTGTCTACATTTTTCGTATAAACCCTCGTTTTTTTTGCTTCAGAATAACATTTTTTTTAGTCTACTATTATGGACCAGAAGAAAACCTATAAAACTTCAAAAATTCTCAAAATTTTAATGGTATTTTAATTAAATTTTTGAGAATTTAATTAAGGCCGTCAAACATGGATTTGCCGTTTTGGGGACTGAATGGAATACTGAAAAAAAATCAATTTTTTCGAACCAAAACAACATCCGCAAATATGCCATTGATAATCCAGTTTCTGGGGCCTAATAAAATTCGTCAGAGACTTCTCTAAAAATTCATGTTTTGTGGCCTGAATAAAATTCTCAACGATTTCTTAAATTCATTTTTTTTTTTTTTGCTTGAATACAATTCACATTTTTTTCTGAAAATAAAATCCAGATTCATATCCTCAGAAATGTCTTTGAAAATCCACAAAAAAAAATGTTGACACTCCATGTTTTGTTGCCTGATTGAATTTCTGTAAAAATCCCCATTTTGCGGTCTGATTTAAATCCACAATTTTTTTCTAAAATATCCACGTTTTGGAATCTGAAACGAAAAATCCTTTAATCTCTTGTGTAAAATCCTAGTTTTAAGGCCTGAAAATAATCTTTAAAATTTCTTGAAAAAATCACGTTTTGTGACCTTTATAGAATTCCCAAGATTTCTTTGAAAATCCACGTTTAGGGTTCTTAAAAATCCTCACAAATTTTCTTTAAAAATCCACGATCCAATTTCTGAAAAATCTTCAATAATTTCCTTATAAATAACTTTTTTGGACCTGACTAAAATATTTAAATATTTCTTAAAACTATAAATTCTATTCTTTTTTTTTTTGAAAATCCGCGTTTTGGTGCCTCAAAAAGATTATCAAGAATTCTTTTAAAATTCACGTCTTGAGGCCTGAATAAGATCCTCAAAAATATCTTTAAAAATCGACGTTTTGGGGCCTAAATAAAATCTTTAAAATTTGTGCTGAAATCCATTTTTGGGGCCTGAATAAGATCCTTAAATATTTCTCTAACGGTACACGTTTTGGGATCTAAATGAAAATTTACAAATTTCATCCACATTTTTAGACCTAAATAAAGTTAGGAAAAATTTGTTTTAAAGTTCTCCATTCGCTGTCTGATTTTTATCGTTTAAAATTTCAAAAAATAATATTTGAGGCCTGAATAAAATTCTCAAAAATGTGTACAGAAATCCACGTTTTTTTGCCGGAATAAGATCTTCAAATATTTCTCTAAAAGTACACGTTTTGGGACCTGAGTAAAATCCCCAAAATTTCACAAAGGGTTTGACCTGTCTGAAATCTTTAAGCATTTCTTAAATATCCTCATAGAATGTTTGTCTGAATATCAACATCGAAGATGTCTTTAGAAATCGACCTTTTTGGGCTCGAATAAAATCCACGAAATTTGTACAGAAATCAATGTTTTGGTGCCTGAATAAGCTCCTGAAGTATTTCCCTACAAGCACACGTTTTACGACCCGAAGAAAATCCTGGAAAAAAAATAATTAGAATGCCCGAAATGTCTTTAAAAATCCTTAATTTTTTTTTAAATCCACGTTTTCTGGTCCGAAATAAATCATCAAAAATGTCTTTAAAAATCCAAATTTTGGGGACTGAATAACATCCAAAAATATTTGTTTAAAAATTCCTTGAAAAATCTACTTTTTTGTGGCCTGAAAACTATCCTCGAAAATGTCCTTAAAATCTTAGTTTTGAAGCCTGAATAAAATCCTTAAAAATTTCACCAAAAATCCACGACTTGGAACCTGTGGTAAATCCTCAGAAATTTGTTTGAAAATCTTGTTTTAGGGGCTGAATAAAATCTTAAAAAAAAATCTATAAAAATCACCATTTTGGTGCCTAAATAAAAACCTCTAAACATTCTCTAAAAATCCAAGAATTTAGCCTGAGGCGATTTTTTACTAAAATTTACTATTTTAGCTTCAGAAATTTAGTTCGAAGTTTCATAAAAATGTACAATTTTTCAACTAAAAATTTTTTAGCCTCCTTTAAAAACTCTGATGCGTTTTTTTTTTTTTTCAAATTTACGATTTCAGCTTTAGAGTTTTAGTTCGAAATTACATTTAAAATTTTGCCTCGGAAGTTTTTTTAAGGTCCAAGATCATTCGCCTCCAATGTTGTTTTTAAATAATTCTTTATTTTCGGCAAATTACTTTAAGAAGTCACGATGGTAGCTCAGATAATTTTTTTTTTAAAACCCACGAATATAGCCTGATCATTTTTTTTTTTAATCCATGAGAAATTTTCTTTAAAAGTCCACAATCTTCGCTTTAAAAATTCAATATCTTAGGTTTGGATGTTTTCTTAAAAAAATACGATTTCAGCTTCAGAAATGTTCTTTAAAAAAATTTCAGCTTCAGAAATGTTCTTTAAAAAATCACGATTTTAGTCTCTGAAATTCCCTTCAAAAATCCACGACTTCAGTATAAAAAATTTCATTTAAAATCTGTAGAAAATTTTCTTAGAAATCCATGTTTTGGTACCAGAATAAGCTCCAGAAATATTTTTCTAAAAGTACACATTTTGGGACCTGAAAAAAATCCTCGAAAAAAAAAAATAATTAAAATGCCGGAAATGTCTTTAAAAATCCTTAAAAATATTTTTAAATAACCACGTTTTCTGGTCCGAAGTAAATCATCAAAATTTTCTTTAACAATTGAAATTTTGGGGCCTGAATAAATATCATCCAAAAATATTTTTTTTTTTAAATTCTGAAAAAATCCAGGTTTCGGGGCCTGAAAAGTGTACTCAAAAATGTCCTTAAAATCTTAGTTTTGAAGACTGAATAAAATCCTTAAAAATTTCACCAAAAATCCACGACTTGGAACCTGTGGTAAATCCTCAGAAATGTGAATGAAAGTCTTAAAAAATTTCTATAAAAATCCCTATTTTGGTGCCTGAATGAAAACCTCTAAACCTTCTTAAAAATCTCTAAACGCCTGAGGCGTTTTTTTTTTAATTTACTATTTTAGCTTCTGAAATTTAGTTCGAAGTTTAAAAAATGTACAATTTTTTACATAAAAAAATTTTAGCTTCAGAAATGTCCTTTAATAATCCATGATTATAGCCTTTAAAAACTCTAATGCGTTTTTTTTTTTTTTTAATTTACGATTTTAGCTTTAGAGTTTTAGTTCGAAATTACATTTAAAATGCACAAATTTTGCCTCGGAAGTTTTTTTTTAAGGTCCAAGATCATTCGCCTCCAAATTTTTCTTTAAAAAAAAAAATCTTTATTTTCGGCAAATTCCTTTAAAAAGTCACGATGGTAGCTCAGATTTTTTTTTTTGTCTTTAAAAACCCACGAATATAGCCTAATCAATTTTTTTTTTTAAATCCATGAGAATTTTTTTTTTGAAAGTCCACAATCTTCGCTTTAAAAATCCAATATCTTAGGTTTGGATGTTTCAGCTTCAGAAATGTTCTTTAAAAAAATTTCATCTTCAGAAATGTTCTTTAAAAAATCACGATTTTAGTCTCTGAAATTCCTTTCAAAAATCCACGACTTCAGTATAAAAAATTTCATTTAAAATCCGTAGAAAATGTTCTTAAAAATCCATGTTTTTGGCCTCAGCAATTCCCTTTAAAAATCCACGATTTTAGCCTCAGAAATGTCTTTTAAAAATACACGACTTTATCCTCCTTTAAAGTTCTCGATTTTGTCTCAAAAATTTCTTTAAAAATCCATGTCTGTTACCTCAAAACTATTAAAAATCCACGATTCAGTCTCAGAAAGTTCCTTTAAAAATCCACGATTCAGTCTCAGAAAGTTCCTTTAAAAATCCACGATTCAGTCTCAGAAAGTTCCTTTAAAAATCCACGATTCAGTCTCAGAAAGTTCCTTTAAAAATCCACGATTTTTGTCTCAGAAATTTATTTTAAAAAATTCCAAGATTTTAGCTTCGGAAATTTCCACAATCTTTGTCTTAGAAATTTGCTTTAAAAATCCAAAATATTTACTTTAAAAATCCGGAATTTTTCGCCTCAGAAATTTCCTTTAAAAATTCACAATTTTGGCCTCAGAAATATCCTTTAAAATTCACTATTTTAGTCAAAAAAATTTTAAAAAATTCACGCCTTCTGCCTCAAATATTTCATTTCAAAATCCACGCCTTTAGCATCAAAAAACTCATTTAAAAACCCACGATTTTAGCTTCAGAAATTTCATTAAAAAATCCAGATTTTAGTCTCTGAAACTCCTTTCAAAAATCCACGATTTCAGTATCAAAAATTTCCTTTAAAATCAACTATGTTTGCCTTAGAAATTTTTCTTAAAAATTCATGTTTTTGGCTTCAGAAATTTCCTTTAAAAATCCACGATTTTAGCCTCAGAAATGTCTTTTAAAAAGACACGACTTTATCCTCCTTTAAAGTTCTCGATTTTGTCTCAAAAATTTCTTTAAAAATTCATCACTGTAACGATTTTTCCTCAGAAATTTCTTTAAAAAAATTCCAAGATTTTAGCTTCGAAAATTTCTTTGAAAAATCCACAATCTTTGCCGTAGAAATGTACTTTAAAAAACAAAAATATTTACTTTTAAAATCCGCAATTTTCCCCTCAGAAATTTCCTTTAAAAATGCGCGATTTTGGCTTCGGAAATATCCTTTAACATCCACGATTTTAGTCTCAGAAATTTAAAAAATTCACATCTTCAGCCTCAAATATTTCATTAAAAAATCCAAGATTTTAGCCTCAAATATTTCATTAAAAAATCAACGATTTTAGCCTCAGAAATTTCATTAAAAAATCCACGATCGTTTTAATCTCTAAATTTTACTTTAAAAATCCACCATTATTGCTCCATTTGAAATCCTTAAAAAATTGAATTTTAAGGAAAATTAAATATTTTATTATCCTTTATTTTTTAACCCATTTTTGGAAACTATTTCAAAATTATGCTGGAGATTTGGCGTTGAGTGATGAGGGAAAAGTTCGAAGGTTTGAACATCCCAAAATCCAACAACTTTGGGTTTTTCATGTGAAGGCGAAAAATTGGTAGGTGTGTGTGGAAGGTTGTTTCTCTCTCTGTGTGTGTGTATTTCTTTGTGTCTGTGAATGAAAAGTAACTCCGTTTCCATTTCCCTAAATAGTATTTTTGTTTATTATTGAATGAATGACAGGACTTGCCAAGCGGCTGACTGGTTGTTTGGTTGTCTGGCGAAGTAATCCTGCGGAGTCTCTGGCACAACCATGTATGTCCTCCATGGTGATGTGGCATGTGTGGGTGTGTAGGTAACTGAGTCCCTTCCTTTGCCTTTCTTCTTTGCCTTGTATGCAGATGATGGTTGCTTTCACGCTATGATTCGATTGTTTTGTCTGAATGAAATAGATGTAAAGCAAATTGTATGACGCATTGCACAAAAGCTGGGGGAGATTTTCTCACTTTCATTTTAAACAAAAAAAAAAAAAAAAAAAAAAAAAATGAGAAAAAAAAAATTTTATGATTATACACTGTTAATAAAGTCATATCTCTACGGTGTCTTTGCTGCATTCCCCCCGCCCTGCATGGCCATTACCCGGAAAGTCTTCTCTTTCAAATGGCTGTGATATCATCAGGGTCTGGTCATAGCTTTGCATACCAACCCCATCCAATCCCTCTCCCATCCCCCACCCACACACACCTTACAGCATTCCATCAATGATGAATGATGAGCTTTATTTTCAGTTCGGTTCAGCATTTCGCCATATAAACATCCACATGGATATCCTTTCGTTGCGTATTCCCTGGAAAAGCTACATTTCCGCACCCACCATACATACACCATGTCTGTCTGCCTGTCTCTCCTGACGTGTCTCCCAACATTTTTTTATGCCTTCACGTCGTGAGTAAATCAAAAGATTAGCGTATGTAATATATCTTTCATTTCGCATGTGGATACACGTTCGGATGATGCCTTTCTTTCTTGTTTTCAAAACAAGATTTCCTTATGATTGACTTGTGCCATTATGTAATAAAAATCGCTACAAACAACTGAGCAAAGGTGGAGGGGGGAGGAGGAGAAGACGAGCACGGAAGGGAGTGAGTGATGGATCAACATTTATATGGATAACTTTATTTACTGCTCACAGTAATAATACATGTTATGGATATCCATCCTCCCGGTGGTAATGGTGTTGGCTAAACGAAGGGTGTAAGAGGGGTTGGAAGGAGGTAAAAGAAAATATGTTTTTTATATTCCATCTTTTAATGACAGGATTTTAAAAAGACATTCCGCCGTGTATGTGTTAAATATGTTCCATGCTGGCTGGATGGCGGAAATGTTCAATATTTCTTTTACTAGCATCCGGCCGAACAAATCAGGAAATAAAAAACCCCGGCAAGCGGGGGGGATGTTTGACAGGAATTTCAACAATTTAATAAACTGATGATAGATAAAAGGGAAAATGTTTATGGGGTTTAGGTAGTTATTGGAATGACTCCTAAAAATATGCTACAAAAAGGGAAATGTAAACCATACTAATGTGAGATCGTTGGAAGAAGATTAAAAAATATTTTTTCAAGGACCATACGAAACATGGATTTTTTAAAAAATATTTTTTCAAGGACCAACACAAATGAGGATTTTTTAAAAAATATTTTTCAAGGTTTAAAAGAAACGTGGATTTTTTAAAAAATATTTTTTCAAACAACAACAGGAAACGTGGATTTTTAAAAAAAAATATATTTTGAAGCAACAACAGGAAACGTGGATTTTTAAAAAAAAATATATTTTGAAGCAACAACAGGAACTTGGATTTTTTAAAAAATATTTTCTCAAGCAACAGAAGAGAAGGAGAAGATTAAAAAATATTTTTTCAAGGACCATACGAAACATGGATTTTTTAAAAAAATATTTTTTCAAGCAACAACAAAACGTGGATTTTTTAAAAAATATTTTTTCATGCAACAACAGAAACGTGGATTTTTTAAAAAATATTTTTTCAACAGAAACGTGGATTTAAAAAAAAATATTCGTTCAAGGATCAACAAAAACGTGGATTTTTTAAAAAATATTTTTTTTAATGATCGACAAAAACGTGGATTTTTTAAAAAATATTTTTTTTAATGATCAACAAAAACGTGGATTTTTTAAAAAATATTTTTTTTAATGATCAACAAAAACGTGGATTTTTTAAAAAATATTTTTTCAAGCAACAACAGAAACGTGGATTTTTTAAAAAATATTTTTTTAAGCAACAACAGAAACGTGGATTTTTTAAAGAATATATTTTCAGAAATTAACGGAAGCGTGGATTTTTTACAAAATATTTTTTCAAGGATAAAAAGAAACGTGGATTTTTTTAAAGAATATTTTTTTAAGCAACAACAGAAACGTGGATTTTTTAAAAACTATTTTTTTAAGCAACAACAGAAACGTGGATTTTTTAAAGAATATATTTTCAGAAATCAACGGAAGCGTGGATTTTTTAAAGAATATTTTTTCAAGGACCATACGAAACGTGGATTTTTTAAAAAAATATTTTTTCAATAATCCACAGTAACGTGGATTTTTTAAAAAATATTTTTTCAATGATCCACAATAACGTGGATTTTTTAAAAAATATTTTTTCAATGATCCACAGAAACGTGGAGTTTTAAAAAAAATATTTTTTCAATAATCCACAGTAACTTGGATTTTTTAAAAAATATTTTTTCAATGATCCACAGTAACGTGGAATTTTTTAAAAATAATTTTTTCAATGATCCACAGAAACGTGGATTTTTTAAAAAATATTTTTTCAAGGACAACAAGAAACGTGGATTTTTTAAAAAATATTTTTCAATGATCCACAGAAACGTGGAGGTTTTAAAAAAAATATTTTTTCAATGATCCACAGAAACGTGGAGTTTTTAAAAAAATATTTTTTCAATGATCCACAGAAACGTGGATTTTTTAAAAAATATTTTTTCAATGATCCACAGAAACGTGGAGTTTTTAAAAAAATATTTTTTCAATGATCCACAGAAACGTGGATTTTTTAAAAAATATTTTTTCAATGATCCACAGAAACGTGGATTTTTTAAAGAATATTTTTTCATGGACCATACGGGGCGTGGAATTTTTTAAACAATATTTTTTCAAGGACCTATAGAGGCGTGGAATTTTTTAAGCAATATTTTTTCAAGGACCTATAGAGGCGTGGAATTTTTTAAACAATATTTTTTCAAGGACCTATAGAGGCGTGGAATTTTTTAAGCAATATTTTTTCAAGGACCTATGGAGGCGTGGAATTTTTTAAACAATATTTTTTCAAGGACCTATAGAGGCGTGGAATTTTTTAAACAACATTTTTTCAAGGACCTATAGAGGCGTGGAATTTTTTAAACAACATTTTTTCAAGGACCACCACAGGCGTGGATTTTTTATACGAAACCTGGATTTTTTAAAAAATATTTTTTTAAGGATCCAACAGAAACGTGGATTTTTTAAAGAACATTTTTTAAAGGATCCAACAGAAACGTGGATTTTTTAAAAAATATTTTTTCAGCCCGTTACAAGACGTGGCTTTTTTAAAAAATATTTTTTCAGCCCGTTACAAGACGTGGCTTTTTTAAAGAATATTTTTTAAACTCTAATGATTTAATGTTTTCAAATTTGTAGCTCTCGTAAACCAAACTTGTGACACTGAAGTCCTACAAAATCTCCCTTAGAAAAATAAGAATCCTTATTACTTTTTTTTCACAGAAACTTTTTTCCAATTACCCCCCTGTAATCTAACCATTTTAGATGGCTTTTTATAATTTATTTTTCTTTTGGCTTCCCTAAGAAAACAATTGCCTTTAAGTGACTGCAAGCAGAAAAAAAAACAAAATTAAGTCAAGTCAATTTTTCTAGCTTCCTTTTCTTGTTCCGCCGCCACAAGCATAAGCGGTAAATGTCTTTGTCTATGGCCCACCAAAAAAAGGGTTGTGATTCCTACTCCGTTCGTGTTCTTTCTTCTTTGTTTTCTTTTTCATCGCCTTTTCTAAGTGACTTCGTGAAATTATAAAGCAATGATAAGATCATTAAAATGTTATTTTTTGCAGTCAATGCCAAAATAGAGTTTCCTCGGCATTTTTTTTTATTTATTTTTCTAAGTTTTTTTTTTCTGCTGTGTTTCTGCTGCTACTCCAGTTGTGTTGATGTGTTAATGATGCCCGGGCATGCACAGACCCTAATGAAATATCATTTTCTGAAGGGAATATTGGTAATGGGAAAAGGATGGATGGCTATGATGGGAAGGATGGGAAATGAAAATGTGGGTTGTAGAGGTATTACTGCTGGATTTCTTTAAATGCTGGATTTAGTTTTCTGGAATTTTTTAGAAAATATTTTTCCAAGTCCTGACAAAACTTGGATTTTTAAAAAATATTTTCCAAGTCCTAACTAAACCAGCATTTCTTAAAAAATATTTTTCCAAGTACTAATGAAACGTGGATTTTTTAAAAAGCATTTTTCCAAGTCCTAACAAAACGTGGAATTTTTAAAAAAAACATTTTTCCAAGTCCTAATAAAACGTGGATTTTTTAAAAAAACATTTTTCCAATTCCTAATAAAACGTGGATTTTTTAAAATATATTTTTCCCAGGCCAACCAAAACGTGGATTTCTTAAAAAATATTTTCCAATTCTTAACAAAACGTGGATTTTTTAAAAAATATTTTCCAAGTCCTAACTAAACCTGGATTTCTTAAAAAATATTTTTCGAAGTCCTAATGAAACGTGGATTTTGTAAAAAATATTTTTCCAAGACCTAACAAAACGTGGATTTAAAAAAAAAACATTTTTCCATGTCCTAATAAAACGTGGATTTTTTAAAAAACATTTTTCCAAGTCCTAACAAAACGTGGATTTTTTAAAAAATATTTTTCCAAGTCCTAACAAAACGTGGATTATTTAAAAAATATTTTTCCAAGTCCTAACAAAAGTGGATTTTTTAACAAAATATTTTTCCAAGTCCTAACAAAACGTGGATTTTTTAACAAAATATTTTTCCAAGTCCTAACAAAACGTGGATTTTTTAACAAAATATTTTTCCAAGTCCTAACAGAACATGAATTTTTTAAAAAATATTTTTCCAAGTCCTAACAAAACGTGGATTTTTTAAAAAATATTTTTCCAAGACCTAACAAAACGTGGATTTTTTAAAAAACATTTTTCCATGTCCTAATAAAACGTGGATTTTTTAAAAAACATTTTTCCAAGTCCTAACAAAACGTGGATTTTTTAAAAAATATTTTTCCAAGTCCCAGCAAAACGTGGATTTTTTAAAAATATTTTTCCAAGTCCTAGCAAAACATGGATTTTTTTAAAAAATATTTTTCCAAGTCCCAGCAAAACGTGGATTTTTTAAAAATATTTTTCCAAGTCCTAGCAAAACATGGATTTTCTTAAAAAATATTTTTTCAAGTCCTAGCAAAACGTGGATTTCTTAAAAAATATTTTTCCAAGTCCTAACAAAACGTGGATTTCTTAAAAAAATATTTTTCCAAGTCCTAGCAAAACGTGGATTTCTTAAAAAATATTTTTCCAAGTCCTAACAAAACGTGGATTTCTTAAAAAAATATTTTTCCAAGTCCTAGCAAAACGTGGATTTCTTAAAAAATATTTTTCCAAGTCCTAGCAAAACGTGGATTTCTTAAAAAATATTTTTCCAAGTCCTAGCAAAACATGGATTTTTTTTAAAAAAAATATTTTTCCAAGTCCTAGCAAAACGTGGATTTTTTTTAAAAAAAATATTTTTCCAAGGCCTAACAGAACATGGATTTTTCCTATCCTAACAGAATCATTTCTTCTTATATCTCTTTATTTTGGCATGAGAAAAATAATCTGAATTAAAAATTATAAAGTCTGGGAAATACTCCTTAACATTTCCTTCGGGTGAAATATTCTGCTAAGAAAACTTCCCTGGGAAAATTAAAAATTAACAAAGCTTTGCCCATATCCATTTTGCCTTTTTTTCCGCCCAGCAGCTGTTTCTTGCTTGCTGTTTTTAATTACTTGTCTAAATATTTTCTGACCTAAACAAAAATTTGATCACAAGCTTTTAGTTTGTTTCTCCTCCGTTTGGCGAATTTGTTGGGGTTCGAGATTTCTTGTTTCCCTTTTTTGCGGACAATCCTTTGAAAGTCATAAAGCTTGAACTAAATTGATAACAAGTGAAAAAGTGCTACCGAAAAAAAAAACAACGCTGAAACAACATGGTGCTACGGCGAAAATTAGTAAGTTTTGAGCAAAAAAAAAACTAACTCAGCCGAAGCAGCACAAAATATAAGAAAAAAAACTATTTGTTGTTGCTTTCCTTTCTTTTGCTTAGGAAAGCATTAAAAATCAAGAGAAAGCGAACAAAAAACGCAACAAAAATAAATAAACAATTTATAGTTAAAAGGTCCACCCCCTCTAAATGATGCCGCAAGGGGGTAACTGGAGGCGGTGAGAATGTATGGTCATCATCGGGGCAACATTGCCATGCAACCAAAACAACCTCCAGCCAACCTCTGCCGAAGCAAAGTTTATGGCAAAAAACGTGGGAGAGAAAAAACGAGAAACGCTCAAGCATTTTGTAGCGTTAAAAGGGTGCAAAATAAATTCAATTAACTTGATTCGCCACTTAAGCTTTTAATAATAACAACTTAAGTACTTACGTTCTAGGGTTCGCTTTTTAATATTATTTTGCGTGCTGCTTATTTTTTTTTTTCTTCTCCTCCGTTTTTTTTCCTCTCGGTAAATGATGCCGGGATGAGCAAAGATATGGGTTATGAAAGCTAAGATGTGGTGGTGAAGACATTTGCAAGAGATTTAATGAAAGTTAAAGGAGGGGAAAATTGATACACTGCGATGAAAAGTGGTGGTTGGAGGGAGGAGAAGGGGCTTAGAATATTGGAAAATCCTTCAGTGGTTTTTTTCTATGGTCAAAAAACTTTCAAAATACACTTTTCTTGAGACAAGGCCTCAGAGAAAAATAGATCTTTGAAGGCGAGTGCTCAAAGTTGTCTTCTACGTCACTCAAATAGCCTTGCAGGTCAAACAAGCCTTTGCAGAAATCTCCCAAGCCTGAGACGTGACCCACCAAGCCTACGGAAGAGTCTTTTATAGACGGAAAGCGATTTAGATGCCAATCGTTAAACAATTGTCCGACAAACAGACAGTCTAATTATTTCACAAGTCATTCAAGTTATCCACCAAGCCATTCAAGCCATCGTCCAAGTCTTTCAAGCGAGTCTAGTAGTAATTCATGTGCTTTCGTGTTTCTTGAAAAAAGATCTAACAAATAGTTCCTTGAAGAAAAAAACATCCCCGGAGGTCGAATTCTCAAAGTTGTGTTCCAGCTGTCTTCTAAGTCATTCAAGTGTCTTGGAAGTCAATGAAGACTGTGCAGTGGTCTCCCAAACCTGAAACGTGGTAATCCAAGCTCATCTTCGAAAAAAAAAATTCCAGACAACTAGTCAATCTAATGATTTTACAAGTCATTCAAGCCATCTACCAAGCCATTCATGTAGTGTTTCATGTTTCTTCCTGGAAGGCGAATTTTCAAAGTTGTCTTCTTAGAGTCGTTCAAGTGGCCCTGCAAGTCAATCAAGCCTGTGAAGTGATCTTCCGAGCCTTAGACGTGGTTCTCTCAGCCTACCGCATAGTCTCGACGTTAAATAATTCATAAACAGGTCATTGAAAAACAACCTTCCCTGGGAGGCGAATTCTCAAAGTTGTCTTTCAAGTCATTCAATTGATCTTGTAAGTCAGTCAAGCCAGTCAAGTGGTCTCGTAAACCTGAGATGTGGTATTCCAAGCCTACCGAATAGTCTCGGCGCAAAACGATTCAATCTTTTCGGTTATATAAACCTCTCTCGAATATTTCGGATTTCGATCGTAATTTTTGGATTTTTTTAAGAATCTTTCAAAGGCTTGGATTTTTAAAAATTATTTTTTAAAGAATTTTTCGCAGACGTGGATTTTTAAAAATTATTTTTTAAAGAATTTTCCAAAGCCGTGGATTTTTAAAAATTATTTTTTAAAGAATTTTCCAAAGGCTTGGATTTTTAAAAATTATTTTTTAAAGTATCTTTCAAAGGCGTGGATTTTTAAAAATTAGTTTTTAAAAAATCTTTCAAAGGCGTGGATTATTAAAAAATATTTTTTAAAGAATCTTTCAAAGGCGTGGATTTTTAAAAATTATTTTTTAAAGAATTTTTCGCAGACGTGGATTTTTAAAAATTATTTTTTAAAGAATTTTCCAAAGCCGTGGATTTTTAAAGAATTTTCCAAAGGCGTGGATTTTTAAAAATTAGTTTTTAAAAAATCTTTCAAAGGCGTGGATTATTAAAAATTATTTTTTAAAGAATTTTTCGCAGACGTGGATTTTTAAAAATTATTTTTTAAAGAATCTTTCAAAGGCGTGAATTTTTAAAAATTATTTTTTAAAGAATCTTTCAAAGACTTGGGTTTTTTAAAATTATTTTTTAAAGAATTTTTCAAAGGCGTGGATTTTTTAAAATTTTTTTTAAAGAATTTTTCAAAGGCGTGGATTTTTTAAAATTATTTTTTTAAGAATTTTTCAAAGGCATGGATTTTTTAAAATTATTTTTTAAAGAATTTTCAAAGGCGTGGATTTTTAAAAATTATTTTTTAAAGAATTCTTCAAAGGCGTGGATTTTTAAAAATCATTTTTTAAAGAATTTTTCAAAGGCGTGGATTTTTAAAAAAATATTTTTTAAAGAATCTTTCAAAGGCGTGGAATTTTAAAAAAATATTTTTTAAAGAATCTTTCAAAGGTGTGGATTTTTAAAAAAATATTTTTTAAAGAATCTTTCAAAGGCGTGGAATTTTAAAAAAATATTTTTTAAAGAATCTTTCAAAGGCGTGGATTTTTAAAAAATTATTTTTTAAAGAATCTTTCAAAGGCGTGGATTTTTAAAAATTTGTTTTTTAAAAAATCTTTCAAAGGCGTGGATTTTTAAAACTTATTTTTTAAATAATCTTTCAAAGGCGTGGATTTTTAAAAAATTATTTTTTAAAGAATCTTTCAAAGGCGTGGATTTTTAAACATTATATTTTAAATAATCTTTCAAAGGTGTGGATTTTTAAAAATTATTTTTTAAAGATTTTTCCAAAGGCGTGGATTTTTTTAAAATTATTTTTTTAAGAATTTTTCAAAGGCTTGGACTTTTAAAAATTATTTTTTTAAGAATTTTTCAAAGGCGTGGATTTTTAAAAACTATTTTTTAAAGAATCTTTCAAAGGCGTGGATTTTTAAAAAATATTTTTTAAAGAAATTTTCAAAGGCGTGGATTTTTAAAAAAATTATTTTTCTGGTCACCGGTTATTTTTTATTTTTTTTTTAAATTTTTCAAATTTTTAACCTCTCCAGAAAAATATTTTAAAAAATTTTAAAATTCGATATCTCTAAAAAACTATTTTCCTGAAGTTACTCCAAATTATGTTTAAGAAATGCCTATTTTAGGCACCATCACTCCTTGAAAATGTGCTTCTTTAAAAATTCCACGTTTGTGGCCAAGCCAAATTCACTGCTCACTTGACACCTTCATCTGCATTTAGAAACTCCAATCAAAGTAAAATCGTTAGCAAATTGCAACACATTTGTAATGTTTGTTCTTTTGTTTGGTTGGACTAACGCACACACACACACACCATCATCATCAGAGAGAGTGTGAGAGCGAGAGAGAGGAACTTCGTTAGTCCAACACCAAATCAAATGCATTCCATTCACTTCGTCTAAACGGTAATGAATGAAGACATTAAAACAACATTTTGTGGTTATTGTGGTCGTTGGTGGGATGTTTGGTTGCTGGTTGCTAGTTTGAATGCCTGGCTGAGTCGATTGGTTATCTCTGAATCAGCTAAGAAAAATAATTTCCTCACCCAATGCTGCTGCTGCTGATGATGATGAGTTATCCATGTAACTCCAATGTTGACTAACTTCGACAAATTTCCATAGAAACTACACATTTCATCTTTGGCCAAAAGAGGAAAATTCATCGTTGATCGATGTGTTGCCTTTGTTGCTGTTGTCGGTTGTTTAACTATTGGTTTTTGCTTGGGTCTATTCAAATTTGTACCGGATTCGAGCAGGAGAGAAATTGGAATGTTTGTACTGATTTTTGAGGAGTACGAAGTGTGTAACTACTTGAAATGGTACAACAAACTACTACTGGTACTACAAATGTTGCTGTTGCTGCTACGGATGATGATGTTGACGATGATGAGGAGGAGAAAAATTGATGATGCCAGTGTTTGATGATGAACGTCCAGGCAGTAAACGTAATGTCTTCCATTTGTAATGGATGAAAAGTTCAGTTCGTCAAATGTTTGGTAAGATTTACTTAACACACACATTCCACACCTTAATGAAGAAAGGGGTTAAGATTCACCACAACCAACTAAGGGAAAATAAAAATTACAATATTTTTCATTAATCAAAAATCTGGGTAAATATACGCTATGTAAAGAATAATGTTTCGGTGGTTTGTAAATGGTGAAAAACATACATTTATTTTAGTTGTAGGAAGGTCTTTTAAAGATTCTTTAAAAAATAATTTTTAAAAATCCACGCCATTGAAAAATTCTTTAAAAAATAATTTTTAAAAATTCAAGCCTTTGGAAGATTCTTTAAAAAATAATTTTTAAAAATTCAAGCCTTTGGAAGATTCTTTAAAAAATAATTTTTAAAAATTCAAGCCTTTGGAAGGTTCTTTAAAAAATAATTTTTAAAAATTCAAGCCTTTGGAAGGTTCTTTAAAAAATAATTTTTAAAAATTCAAGCCTTTGGAAGATTCTTTAAAAAATAATTTTTAAAAATTCAAGCCTTTGAAAGTTACTTAAAAAAATAATTTTTAAAAATCCACGCCTTTGAAAGTTACTTAAAAAAATAATTTTTAAAAATTCAAGCCTTTGGAAGATTCTTTAAAAAATAATTTTTAAAAATTCAAGCCTTTGAAAGTTACTTAAAAAAATAATTTTTAAAAATCCACGCCTTTGAAAGTTACTTAAAAAAATAATTTTTAAAAATCCACGCCTTTGAAAGATTCTTTAAAAAATAATTTTCAAAAATTCACGCCTTTGAAAGTTACTTAAAAAAATAATTTTTAAAAATCCACGCCTTTGAAAGTTACTTAAAAAAATAATTTTTAAAATTCACGCCTTTGAAAGTTACTTAAAAAAATAATTTTTAAAATTCACGCCTTTGAAAGTTACTTAAAAAAATAATTTTTAAAAATCCACGCCTTTGAAAGTTACTTAAAAAAATAATTTTTAAAAATCCACAAAGTTACTTAAAAATATAATTTTTAAAAATCCACGCTTTTGAAAGTTACTTAAAAAAATAAATTTTAAAAATCCACGCTTTTGAAAGTTACTTAAAAAAATAATTTTTAAAAATCCACGCCTTCAAGAGATTCTTTAAAAAATAATTTTTAAAAATCCACGCCTTTGAAAGATTCTTTAAAAAATAATTTTTAAAAATCCACGCCTTTGAAAGATACTTAAAAAAATATTTTTTTTTTTAAATCCACGCCTTTGAAAGATTCTTTAAAAAATAATTTTTAAAAATCCACGCCTTTGAAAAATTCTTTAAAAAATAATTTTTAAAAATCCACGACTTTGGAAAATTCTTTAAAAAATAATTTTTAAAAATCCACGCCTTTGGAAAATTCTTTAAAAAATAATTTTTAAAAATCCACGCCTTTGAATGATTCTTTAAAAAAATAATTTTTAAAAATTCAAGCATTTGAAATATGCTTTAAATAATAATTTTTATTTTTTTATTTTAAATGTTTAATTTTTGTTTATTTTTTTTTCTTTTAAAAAATATTGGATAACTCATCCTTCCGCTTTAACTATGGCATCCTTATTCTGCATTTTTTATTCTCTCTAACTCTCCTTAATTATTTCAAAATATATACGGCATTTATAAACATAACGACGTGTTTTTATATCTTCTTACAAGCCATACATACATACACCTGATATATACCCCCACACCTATACATCCATACGCTTACACAAAGGTATGTCCATTGCCAGTGCAGTTTTCAGAGCTTAGAGCAGGTTTTTTTTCCTTTCTATGGCATTATCGCGAAAACAATTTTCCCAACTAAAATTTTTAGTTATTTCAAACTAGTGAAGCTGGAAGGGATTTCCTAACAAAACATTTTATGGTTTTCACTTTAGTTGAGTTGTTTTTCGGTGCTGGTAGTAGTTTTCCAATTGTGGTCAGTCAGTGGGTGGAAACTTGAAAAAACATATTTTTTTTTAATTTTGGAACTATAGGTGGAAGGGGAAAATTCGCTTGATATATTCTTCAAACATTTAATTTGGAAGACTCTTACAAAATATATTTTTTAAATCCATGTCAATTTTTAAAATCCAAGACCTTGGAAGTTACTTAAAAAAATAATTCTTAAAAATTCACGTCTTTGGAAGATTCTTAAAAAATAAGTATTAAAATCTTAAAAAATAATTTTTAAAATCCACGACCTTGGAAGTTACTTAAAAATATAATTTTTAAAATCCACGGCTTTGAAAAATTCTTTAAAAAATAATTTTTAAAAATCCACGCCTTTGGAAAATTCTTTAAAAAATAATTTTTAAAAAGTCCACGCCTTTGGAGGTTGCTCAAAAAAATAATTTTTAAAAAATCCAAGACTTTTGAAGATTCTAAAAAAATAATTTAAAAATATCCAATAATTTTTAAAAAATCCACGCCTTGGGAAAATTCTTAAAAAAATAAATAATTTTTAAAAAATCTAACGCGTTTGAAGTTTCTGAAAAATAATTTTTCCAAGGCGTTTGAAGTTTCTAAAAAATATTTTTTTCAAAATCCACGCCTTTGCAAAGATCTTAAAAAAATTATTTTTAAAATCCATGTCTTTGGAAGTTACTTAAAAATACATTTTTCAAAAATCCATGCCTTTTGTAAAGTTCTTAAAAAAATAATTTTTAAAATCCATGTCTTTGGAAGTTAAAAATAAATTTTTCAAAAATCCACGCCTTTGAAAAGGTTCTTAAAATTAATTGTTGAAAATCGACGCCTTTGAAAAGGTTCTTAAAATTAATTTTTAAAAATTCACGCCTTTTGACGTAATTTAAAAAATAATTTTTAAAAACCCAAGACTTTGGAAATTTTTTAAAAAAATAATTTTTATAAATTGACGCCTTTAGAAGATTATTAAAAAAAATAATTTTTAAGAATCCACGCCTTTAGAAGATTTTTAAACAAAAACGATTTTTTTTAAAAATCCACGCCTTTTGAAGATTCTTAAAAAAATAATTTTTAAAAATTCAAGCCCTTGGAAGTTTCTTAAAATTTTTTTTTAAATGCCACGCCTTTGGAAGTTACTTAAAAAATATTTTTTTAAAATCCAAGTCCTTGGAAGTTTCTTAAATAAATAATTTTTAAAATCCAAGCCTTTGGAAGTTACTTAAAAAAATAATTTTTAAAAATCCATGCCTTTGGAAGATTCTTAAAAAAATAATTTTTTAAAATCCATGCCTTTGGAAGATTTTTAAAAAGATAATTTTTAAAAATCCACGCCTTTGGAAGTTACTTAAAAAAATAATTTTTAAATATCCATGCCTTTGGAAGATTCTAAAAAAAATAATTTTTAAAAATCCATGCCTTTGGAAGATTCTTAAAAAAATAATTTTTTAAAATCCATGCCTTTGGAAGATTTTTAAAAAGATAATTTGTAAAAATCCACGCTCTTGGAAGATTTTTAAAAAATATTTTTTTTTAAATTGCAAGCGTTTAGAAGTTACTTAAAAAAATAATTTTTAAAAATCCACGCCTTTGAAAGATTTCTTAAAAAATTATTTTAAAAAATCCACGACTTTAGAAGTTACTTAAAAAATAATAATTAAAAATCCACGCCTTTAGATAATTCTAAAAAAATAATTTTTAAAATCCATCCCTTCGGAGTTTACTTAAAAAATAATTTTTAAAATCCTAGCTTTTGGAAGGTTTTCAAGTTCTATTTTTTGCTCCCACTGTGCCTCATTTTGATTCCATTTCATTCACTATATTTTCATTTATGGACACAGCGTTAGATTTTCCCTCTTTTTTTCTCGCTCCCATAATCATATTTGGGTTTTAGGCATTTTCCCTGTTTGGTGGCTACGTGTGTGTAACCAATACCACCTCAGACTCACTCTCCTTCGGTTTGAAATGGTGTTCGGATTGTCATTTCAAATTTGTTTTGACAAAAATAGAGTTATGGCTTTAGTTGTTGTATTTTTTTTTTTTTCTAATACCACGGCACAGCATCAAAATGACCAACCATGGAGGCTGGCCAGTAGTAGCTAGTAGTTTTGAGAGCTATCAATAACTGTAATATTTTTACAGGCCAAAAGTATTTTAGTTGGGGAGCACACAAAAAAATCAGGATTTTTTTTGTTGGAAAAATAAGAGGCATTTGTACGTTTCTGACGGAGTTGTGGAAAAGTTATAGGAAGCTCAAATGTAATTTTATCTTCATCTGAAAAAAAAAAAACGGTGATATTTTAAAACGTAAGAATTATTATTTTATACACAAATCCATTTCCCTCTTCATTCCTCTTTCCGTCTGTTTTTGGCTTCTTTAGTTCTTCCTCGAAATTAATAAGAAATAATATTTCTTATTAGATTTTTTGTGCTTTACAATTTCCTAACGGACAAGGAGCATTTTCAGCAATTCCGTTTTGGGCAAAAAAAATATATACCCGGAATGATTGTGTTATTTTTTTGTCCTAATTTAATTTTTTCTTCATTTTGCTGTCCATGGCAAAGACGTGATAAAAAAGAAGAAAAAGACGGCAATCTGTGGAAATCCTTACAAAGTACCGAGAAAAAATTTTAATCAGCTAATTTTTAAGGGATAATTCTACACTTTTGTGAATACCTAAAAACGGAAGGCGAAATGAAAAATGTACACAATAGGGTGTTCCAAAAAAGGGTTCCAGTATTTGATGAGTCCCTGGAAAAAATATCAATTTTTTTTTTGGGAAATTCACGATTGCAAAATATTGGTTAAAAATATTTTCTCTCCTTTTAAAAATAATTTTTAAAAATCCACGCCTTTGGAAGATTTTTAAAAAAATAATTTTTAAAAATTTACGCCTTTGGAAGATTTTTACAATCCAAGCCTTTGGAAGATTAAAAAAAAAAAAAATTAAAAAATTACGCCTTTGGAAGATTCTTACAATCCAAGCCTTTGAAATTTTATTAAAAAAAATAATTTTCAAAATTTCACGATTTCGGAAGAACTTTAAAAAATAATTTTTAAAAATCCATGCCATTGAAAACGTTCTTAAAAATAATTTTAAAAAATCTATGACTTTGGAAGATTCTTAACAAATAATTTTTAAAAATCCACGCCATAAAAAAGTTCTTAAAAATAATTTTAAAAAATCTACGCCATTAAAAAGTTCTTAAAAATAATTTTAAAAAATCTACGCCTTTGAAAAATTCTTAAAAAATAATTTTTCAAAATCTACGCCTTTGGAAGATTCTAAAAATAATTTTTAAAAATCAACGCCTTTGGAAGGTTCTAAAAATAATTTTTAAAAATCCACTTCATTGAAAACGTTCTTAAAAAATAATTTTTAAAAATCCAGGCCTTTGGAAGATTCTTAAAAAATAATTTTTAAAAATCCAGGCCTTTGGAAGATTCTTAAAAAATAATTTTTAAAAATCCAGGCCTTTGGAAGATTCTTAAAAAATAATTTTTAAAAATCCACGCCTTTGGAAGATTCTTAAAAAAATAATTTTAAAAATCCACGCCTTTGGAAGATTCTTAAAAAATAATTTTTATAAATCCACGCCTTTAAATAGTTGATGAAAAATATTTGTAAAAATCCACACCTTTGAAAAGATTCTTAAAAAAATAATTTTTATAAATCCACGCCTTTGAAAGCTTCTTAAAGAAATAATTTTATAAATCCTCGCCTTTGAAAGCATCCTAAAGAAATAATTTTAAAAAATCCGCGCTTTGATAGCTTCTTAACGAAATAATTTTAAAAAATCCACGAATTTTGCAGATTCTTTAAAAAAATAACTTTTAAAATTCCACGCATTTATAAGATTCTTAAAAAAATAATTTTTAAAAATCCACGTCTTTGAAAGATCCCTAAAAAATAATTTTTAAAATCCGCGCCTTTAGAAGGTTCTAATTTTTTAAAAATCCACGCCTTTCAAAGATTCTTAAAAAAAATAATTTTTAAAAATCCACGCCTTTGAAGGAGTTGCTGAAAAAAATAATTTTAAAAATCCTCGCCTTTGAAGGAGTTGCTGAAAAAAATAATTATAAAAATCCACGCCTTTGAAGGAGTTGCTGAAAAAAATAATTTTAAAAATCCACGCCATTGAAGGAGTTGCTGAAAAAAATAATTTTAAAAATCCACGCCTTTGAATAGTCGGTGAAAAAAATAATTTTAAAATCCACGCCTTTGAATAGTCGGTGAAAAAAATAATTTTAAAAATCCACGCCTTTGATTAGTCGCTGAAAAAAATTAAAAATAAAAAAAATAAAAAAAACATGCCTCTGAATAGTCGCTGAAAAAAAAAATAATTTTAAAAATCCCTTTGAAAAATATTTTTTTAAAACCCACGCCTTTGCAAGATTCTTAAAAAAATAATTTTTACAAATCCAAATTATTAAAAATCTACGACTATGGAATTCATATAAAAAAAGTTTAAATATCCACGCCCCTGGAAGATTCTTAAAAATAATTTTTAAAAATCCACGCCCCTGGAAGATTCTTAAAAATAATTTTTAAAAATCCACGCCTCTGAAAGAATCTTAAAAAATAATATTTATAAAATCCACGCCTTTGGAAGATTCTTAAAAAAAATAATTTTTAAAAATCCACGCCTGTAAAAGATTCTTAAAATTCTGGAGTGTTCAAAAAAATCTGAACCATTTCTAAAAAATCCCTCTGACAAATATTTCAAATTTCACGTTATTCTCAGTAAGTCCTTGAAAATAAATACATAATCATTTTTTTTTTGTTGTAAATCTCCAGTATAAAAAAGAAAACAAATTCTACTTATTAGACAATTATAAACAACTGTAGCCAAGTAATTTTTTTTCGAAACATAACTTTCAGTTACCCCTTTCGCCGAATGCTGGCACTGGCTGCCTGTCTTTAATATGTCACAGCAGCAATGGCAATAATTTTGAATGGTTATTACCACAAAAAATACAAATTTTGGAAATAAAATTGACAGCGGGAGAGGGTTGCAAGGGCTTTAAAATCGGACGAAAAAAAAAAAACAAATTATTTTTAAGGAATTATTTACGATTAAGGACTTGTGTTCTAGTGCAGTCAAAGGACACGTACAAGTAATGAACTTGGGGAAATCTATGGCAGATTTGCCATTTCAAACAAACACCCCCAACAAAAATAATAATTCGAAAAAGGGTAAGCTTCGCATTTCCATCTTTATTAAAAAAGGATTTTTAAATTACTGGCTTTTCTCCCTCACTCTCTCTCCCTCTCTCTTTCTATTTAGTTGTTAGTCGTAAGAAGGAGTGCAGAGAAATACTCCCACATTATGCTAAGTGAAATATGGCAATAAAGACTGGAAGAAAAGAAAAATCGCTGTGCACACACACATACAACCACACACTAGCAATGCTGCTGACAACACCAGTGACTCGTTGCTCTACTAAAATGCAATATAAAGGACTTCATATTTCATAAAAAGGATATGCGTAAGAATATGAAAAAGTAAGGGTTTCAAATGAAGTTATACAAATGTGTTAAGACAACTGGCATTCTGTGTGTGTGTGGGTGGGTGTGAGTGTTTGAGTAAGTCTCTGTGTGTGTGGGTGCTCAAGCGAATGAGCATTTTTAGCTGAGTAAATACTTAACATATTTTTACTGTCGCCCAAAAAAAGCAACAGCTGTGACTAAATTCGTGTGACAATGCTACATTTAAGTCAGAATATAAAAAAAAAAAAAAAAAAAAAAATCAGACAAGAAAGGGAATACAGATGGAATTACCAACCAACACAGTCACAGTCTTTTTTTCCAGCGAAAGCACTTTGTCAGTGTTTCTCTCCATCGGGATAATGATGACGATATGCTCTTGATAATGACAATTTTCCATTGGCAGCTGTACTCTGAAGCTAATTTTTTCTTTTCTTTTTTTCGTTCTGTATTCCTTCCCTCATTTTCTTTGAAAATTATCAATTTTTCGCCGGAAAACAAAGCGTAACGAAATTTACCCTTTCCCTTCGTGATGTGCGCAGCCCTTTCGGGGTTTCATGTTTCAATTTAAATCAATTATTTTTTAAGCTGACTTTATTTTTTTTCATTCTTTCTTTAATGAACCCTTTCATTAACTGACAGTGTTAAGTGGCGTTTGGCAGGATGGAAATCTATTTTAAGTGAGGAAAAAATGGTTTATAATTTCGGATGAAAATTCAGGGAATTTTTAAACGCTGTCAGTGGTATTAAAAATTTATGGTCCCATAAATATTAAAAAAAAAAAAAAAATAATAAGTCTTTATGATGAAAAATTTCGCAACCCAGGTTTTTTTAATCCACGCCTTTGGGGGTATCCCAAAAAAATAATTTTTAAAAATCCACGCCTTTGGAAGACTCTTAAAAAAATTAAATTTTAAAAATCCATGCCTTTGGAAGACTCCTAAAAATTAATTTTTAAAAATCCATGCCTTTGAAAGACTCCTAAAAAATTAATTTTTAAAAATCCCCACCTTAAGAAGCCTTCTAAAAAATAATTTTTTAAAAATCCCTTCCTTTGGAAGACTCCTAAAAATTAATTTTTAAAAATCCCCACCTTAAGAAACCTTCTAAAAAATAATTTTTTTAAAACTCCCTTCCTTTGGAAGACTCCTAAAAAAATAATTTTTAAAAATCCACGCCTTTGGGGGTATTCTAAAAAATTATTTTTTTAAAAATTCACGCCTTTGGAAGACTGCTAAAAAATAATTTTTAAAAATCCACGCCTTTGGAGGTATCATAAAAAAATAATTTTTAAAAATCCACGCCTTTGGAGGAATCCTAAAAAATTAATTTTTAAAAATCCACGCCTTTGGAGGAATTCTAAAAAATTAATTTTTAAAAATCCACGCCTTTGGAGGAATCCTAAAAATTAATTTTTAAAAATCCACGCCTTTGGAGGAATCCTAAAAATTAATTTTTAAAAATCCACGCCTTTGGTAGACTCCTTAAAAAATAATTTTTAAAAATCCACGCCTTTGCAAGACTCCTTAAAAAAATAATTTTTAAAAATCCACGCCTTTGGAGGTATCCTAAAAAATTCATTTTTAAAAATCTACGCCTTTGGGGGTATCCCAAAAAAAAAATAATTTTTAAAAATCCACGCCTTTGAAAGACTTCTAAAAAATTAATTAATAAAATTAATTAATAAAAAATTAATAAAATTTTTAAAAATCCACGCCTTTGGAGGTATCCTAAAAAAATAATTTTTAAAAATCCACGCCTTTGGGGGTATCCTAAAAAATTATTTTTTAAAAATCCACGCCTTTGGGGGTATCCTATAAAAATTATTTTTTAAAAATCCACGCCTTTCGGGGTATCCCAAAAAAAAAATAATTTTTAAAAATCCACGCCTTTGGGGGTATCCTACAAAAAAAAATTAAATCCACGCCTTTGGGGGTATCCTAAAAAAAATTTAAATCCACGCCCTTGGACGACTCCTAAAAAATTAATTTTTAAAAGCCACGCCTTTGGAAGACTCCTAAAAAATTAATTTTTAAAAATCCACGCCTTTGAGGGTATATTAAAAAATATTTTTTAATAATCCACGCCTTTGGAAGACTACTAAAAATAATTTTTTAATAATCCACGCCTTTGGCAGAATTCTAAAAAATGAATTTTTAAAAATCCAGGCCTTTGGAAGACTCCTTAAAAAAATAATTTTTAAAAATCCACGCCTTTAGAAGACTCCTAAAAAATTGATTTTTGAAAATCCACGCCTTTAGAAGACTCCTAAAAAATTGATTTTTAAAAATCCACGTCTTTGGAAGACTCCTACAAAATTATTTTTTAAAAATCCACGCCTTTGGAAGACTCCTAAAAAATTAATTTTTAAAAATCCACGCGTTTGGAAGACTCTTAAAAAAATAATTTTTAAAAATCCACGCACTTTGGAAGACTCTTAAAAAAATATTTTTTAAAAATCCACGCCTTTGGAGGTATCCTAAAAAAGTAATTTTTAAAAATCCACGCCTTCGGAGGTATCCTAAAAAAAATAATTTTTAAAAATCCACGCCTTTGAAAGACTCCTAAAAATTAATTTTTTAAAATCCACGCCTTTGGAAGATTGTAAAAAATAATTTTTGGAAAAATATTAAAAATCCAAGGTATTTTATATTTTTTTCCGAGGGATCTGAGAGCCATAAATGAGAAGTTTAAAATAATTTTATTCAAAGACTCCTTAATATATTTTATGTTTATATTTCAATTTATTATACCCTTTTGAAGCATCCTATTCACTTGGCTCCTATATGTATGCCTCTTTAGTATCCCTTTCATTAAATAGTCTGCTAAATCTCTTCTCTATGTTAAATGCTTGCAAATTGACCTTAACAATGTCATTGTCTAATGAAAGTGCAAATAACCATTTCATCATAGGCTATAGTTTCACAAACTGCCTGCCTACCTACTCAATATATAATAAAATAAAAAAAGGGAGAACAATTGACCATTTAAAAAGTTATTGTTTGCAATTTTTCAAAGACAGGAGAGAGAGAGAGGAGGCAAAAAAGGTCAAGCAATTTTCAAAGGACAATTTATTCACACTATTTTTTGTTTTGTTACAACGGCTATTGACCATGTGACTGGATTTTAAATAACCCTTCAGAATAGCCTATGTGTTCAATAAAAACAGGAGGCCAAACAAATGATAATCCACTTATCAACAACAATGATTGAAAATTTTTAGTCCTTTTTACAAAGGAAGGACTCAACAGTGTTTGGGGTTAGTATGGAAAATATACTTGTTATGCTCTCGGTGATGAGGATGACGATGATGATCAGGGGGGCTATGAATGGCCTTAACAAATTTTTCGAAAAACATATAAAAATCAATTGTCCTTTGCATATGATATCCTTTGCTTGTGTTGGCCATATGGCTAGTTTTGTGTTCGTTCATCAATACAAAGGGATTGTTTGCTCACATGTGGTCCTTGAAGATTTTTCAATTTATCGAAATAATGTAAGGACAAATTGAGATTTTCATTTATCATCATCAGCAGAGAGAAGGGAGAGAGTAAGGACAGACTGGCCGCTCATCTTCTCCTTGGCAATTGTTTGTTCTGAAAATATGTTTCGCAAAATATATAAACCTAATATGTTGTCCAAGAGAAATTTGAAAGTAATATGGGGAGGGAAGGTTATATGCGTTGGCAACCAAACAACAGGCTCTATTTTGGTACCTGATAAAATTTATTACGAAATTTTTGGTATTGAAATTAATTGATTCTAAAATTTATAGGATATGTATACGCCTTATGGTTTATTAAACTAAGCTAAATGTTTTCAATATTGGGGTAGGATGGAGAATGGAAATGTTAATTCTCATAAAATTTAAAGGATTTTTGAAAGACATTTTCAAGAACATTATTTGAAGAATTTATTTTAAGGAAATTCAGACGTGGATTTTTTAAAGGATTCCAAGAGCCTTAAAAGTGGATTTTTTAAAGAAGAATTTAAATGACTTTTAAAGCCTTAAAGGTGGTTTTTAAAATAAAAAAATGTAAAGGACTTCAAGAGCCTTAAACGTGAAATGTTTTAAAAAAATATTAAAGGACTTCAAGAGCCTTAAACATGGATATTTTTAAAAAAAATATTAAAGGCCTTCAAGACCCTTAAACGTGAATTTTTTAAAGGAATATTAAAGGACTTTAAGAGCCTTAAACGTGAATTTTTAAAGGAATTTTAAAGGACTTCAATAGCCTTAAACGTGGATTTAAAAAAAAAAATAAAAGACTTCAAGAGCCTTAAAAGTGGATTTTTAAATTGAATTTTTCTAGAGCCTTAAACGTTTATTTTTTAAGGACTCTTTTTCTCTAAACGTTTATTTTTAAGGAATCTTTTTCTCTTTTTTTTAATTTTTTTTTCAAAGACTTGCAGACCTCTATACGTGGATTTTTTAAAGAATCTTTTTTTAGGGACTTGTAGACCTCTAAACGTGGATTTTTTAAAGAAATTTTTTCAAGGACTTCCAGACCTCTAAACGTGGATTTTTAAAAGAAATTTTTTCAAGGACTTCCAGACCTTTAAACGTGGATTTTTTAAAGAATCTTTTTCAAGGACTTCCAGACCTTTAAACGTGGATTTTTTAAAGAATCTTTTTCAAGGACTTCCAGATCTCTAAACGTGGATTCTTAAATGGAATTTTTCAAGAGCCTTAAACGTTTTTTTTTAAGGAATCTTTTTCTCTAAACGTTTATTTTTTAAGGAATCTTTTTCTCTAAACGTTTATTTTTTAAGGAATCTTTTTCTCTAAACGTGGATTTTTTAAAAAATCTTTTTCAAGGACTTCCAGACCTCTAAACGTGGATTTTTTAAAGAATCTTTTTCAAGGACTTCCAGACCTCTAAACGTGGATTATTTAAAGAATTTATTTCAAGGTCATTCAGGCCTCTGAACGTGGATTTTTTAAAGAATTTATTTCAAGGGCATTCAGGCCTCTGAACGTGGATTTTTTAAAGAATTTATTTCAGGGGCATTCAGGCCTCTGAACGTGGATTTTTTAAAGAATTTATTTCAAGGGCATTCAGGCCTCTGAACGTGGATTTTTTAAAAAAATTTATCCCAAGGGCATTCAGGCCTCAAGAAGTGGATTTTTTAAAAAAAATTATCCCAAGGCCTCAAAATCTAGATTTTTTTAAAAAATTTATCTCAAGGCCTCAAAACCTGGATTTTTTAAATAATTTATTTTAAGAATATTCAGGCCTCAAAACGTGTATTTTTAAAGAATTTATTTTAAGGATATTCCGCCCTCAAAACTTGGATCTTTTAAATAATTTATTTAAAGGATATTCAGGCCTCAAAACGTGGATCTTTTAAATAATTTATTTAAAGGATATTCAGGCCTCAAAACGTGGATTTTTAAAATAATTTAGTTAAAGGATATTCAGGCTTTAAAACGTGGATTTTTTAAATATTTTTTTTAAAGGATTTTAAGGCCACCAAACGTGGATTTTTTAAATATTGTTTTAAAGGATTTTAAGGCCACCAAACGTGGATTTTTTAAATATTTTTTTTAAAGGATTTTAAGGCCACCAAACGTGGATTTTTTAAATATTGTTTTAAAGGATTTTGAGGCCACCAAACGTGGATTTTTTAAATATTTTTTTTCAAGGATTTTAAGGCCACCAAACGTGGATTTTTTAAATAAATTTTTTCAAGGATTTTAAGGCCACCAAACGTGAATTTTTTGAATAAATTTTTTCAAGGATTTTAAGGCCACCAAACGTGGATATTTTAAATAATTTTTTTTCAAGGATTTTTTTCGAAATATTTTATGGCCACCAAACGTGGATTTTTTAAATAATTTTTTCAAGGATTTTTTTTCGAAATATTTTATGGCCACCAAACGTGGATTTTTTAAATAATTGTTTTCAAATATTTTAAGGCCACCAAACGTGGATATTTAAATAATTTTTTCAAGGATTTTAAGGCCACCAAACGTGGATTTTTTAAATAATTTTTTTAATTTTTTAAGGCCACCAAACGTGGATTTTTTAAATATTTTTCTCAAATATTTTAAGGCCACCAATTGTGGATTTTTTAAATATTTTTTTTTTTCAAGGATTTAAAGGCCACTAAACGTGGATTTTTTAAATAAATTTTTTCAAGGATTTTAAGGCCACCAAACGTGGATTTTTTAAATAAATTTTTTTCAAGGATTTTAAGGCCACCAAACGTGGATTTTTTAAATAATTTTTTTCAATTATTTTAAGGCCACCAAATGTGGATTTTTTAAATAAAATCTTTCGAAGATTTTGGAAAAGCTTTACATTTTCCTTGCATTAAAATTCTAGCCCCCAACAAATCTCTATAGTTCTCTCATTTTAAAAATAACCTGTCCTTACTGCCGGTTAACATGCCCCCAATGAGTCAACACCCTAAAAGTATACTTCAGTGATTGCAGTTAACATGCCTGTCAGTCTTTGGCCACCCCTAAAAGTATGCTCGACTATTCTGTAATGGATACCGATCATCATCATCGTCAGTAGCAACATTTATTATTGTTGTTATTACTGTTATTATTACTATTACAAGCAAAGTGATACAGGCTGGCTTCTTAAGGACCCAGTGTACCTTCTGAAATGTCCTTAGGCTGTCCTGGCATCGAAGTTGCAAATGTTGTTCCTGTTGTTGTTGATGTTGGTGTTTAACCAAATCTTAAGAATGTATCATGTTGATTATTGTCGAACATATGGAGTGTAGAGCTAAAGTTAGTGTTGGCATCCGGACTTGGATGTTAACTATACCGACCGAGCGTCTGCCGGACGCACATATATATAGTTGTAAATCTGCATTTCGAGCCATGCAACAACTAACAAATCTAGCCAGGAACAAAATAATGTTACTTTGCTAGTCCAATGTTGTTGTTGTTGTTGTATTACATCAACAATATTATCATTCTGAGCAATAGCAGCAACAACAACACCAATAATTCGCATGTCCTTGCTGCCTTGCTGCTGCCTAACCAAAAATGTAATTTGCATATGTGTCCTTAGCATATTTCTTTACTTTATACCATGTCCTTTGGTTGCACACAATGAAGTGCTGCTCACACAAAGGGAGAGAGAAGAAGAGAGTGGCAAAAGAATATCCTTGTCAAAGGATTCATTGATGTTGTTAAGGCAAAAGTTGTTGACTACCAAGTATTGCTGTCGTTCATGAGGATTCTCTTCGACTGCTTCTACATCTCCGTCTGACATATTGAAGTAGAGTTATGTTGTCTCATTGTTTGTTGTTCCTTGTTGATGTTGCTGTTGCTTCTGCTGTGGTTTTGGTAAAAACTTGTAATTATTGTTAAGATACTGTGTAATCAGTAAATGTAAGTACCCTTAAACACATAAACATACACATGCATACGCACAAACACATACATGGGAAAATACTCACATCATACAATAATAAATATCATCGGCAAGATGCCGTTCTTGTCGATACATTTTCCAGAACCACCCTGAAGAATTGGAATATGAAAGAGGATCGCAGGGGTGTGATGCATTAACAAGGCTAGGGGCAGGAAGTCAATTTTATATACGAATTGAGGGGAAGACAAAAATATTTTATAAGACTATCTTAGACCTTATTCTTACACCTTTAAATCCCTGCTAAAAATTTATAACTAATTTAGTTTTTTTTTTCTATTTTCAGGTTTGTGATAATACATTATTTTGATAAATTAAATAATAATAAGTAAGTTAAAAACGTTGGAGGATACATACCAAAAAGGACTTTCAGACCTGAAAAAATGTATTTCAAAACGTGGATTTTTAAAGTTTTTTTTTCAAAAACTTTCAGACTTTGAATCTTGGATTTTTTTAGTTAAAATAATTTATAAAATATTTTTTTTCAAGGATTTTAAGGCCGCCAAACGTGGATTTCTTAAATATTTTTTTTCAAATATTTTAAGGCCACCAAACATGGATTTTTTAAATAATTTTTTTCAAATATTTTAATTTCACCAAACGTTTCAAGGAGTTTAAGGCCACCAAACGTGGATTTTTTTAATAAAAATTTTCAAGGATATTAAGGCCACCAAACGTGGATTTTTTAAATAAAAATTTTCAAGGATATTAAGGCCACCAAACGTGGATTTTTTAAATAAAAATGTTCAAGGATATTAAGGCCACCAAATGTGGATTTTTTAAATAAAAATTTTCAAGGATATTAAGGCCACCAAACGTGGATTTTTTAAATAAAAATTTTCAAGGATATTAAGGCCACCAAACGTGGATTTTTTAAATAAAAATTTTCAAGGATGTTAAGGCCACCAAACGTGGATTTTTTAAATAAAAAGTTTCATGGATTTTAAGGCCACCAAACGTGGATTTTTTAAATAAATTTTTTCAAGGATTTTAAAGACACCAAACGTGGATTTTTTAAATAAATTTTTTCAAGGATTTTAAGTCCACCAAACGTGGATTTTTTTAAATAAATTTTTCAAGGATTTTAAGGACACCAAACGTGGATTTTTTAAATAATTTTTTTCAAAGATTTCAAGGCCAAAGATTTTTAAGGATTTTTTTTCAAGGATTTTAAGGCCACCAAACGTGGTTTCTTAAAATATTTTTCTTCAAGGACTTTAAGCCGTGGAATTTTTAAATATATTTTTCAAGGATTTAAAGGCCACCAAACGTGGTTTCTTAAAATATTTTTCTTCAAGGACTTTAAGCCGTGGAATTTTTAAATATATTTTTCAAGGATTTAAAGGCCACCAAACGTGGATTTTTTGAAATATTTTTTTTCTAATATTTTAACGCCAGCAAACCAGGAGTTTTTAAATACATTTTTCAAAGATTTTAAGGCCACCAAACGTGGAATTTTCAATAAAAATTTTCAAAGATTTTAAGTCCACCAAACGTGGATTTTTTAAATATTTTTTTTCAAGGATAAATACTTTTTTTCAAAGATTTTGAGGCCAAAGATTTTTAAGAATTTTTTTCAAGGATTTTAAGGACACCAAACGTGAATTTTTTAAATATTTTTTTTTTAAATTTTAAGGCCCCAAACGTTGATTTTTTAAATATTTTTTTTAAATTTTAAGGCCAAAGATTTTTAAGATTTTTTTTCAAGGATTTTAAGGACACCAAACGTGGATTGTTTAAATATTTTTTTTTTAATTTTAAGGCCACCAAACGTGGATTTTTTAAATATTTTTTTTTTAAATTTTAAGGCCAAAGATTTTTAAGATTTTTTTTCAAGGATTTTAAAGACCCAAACTTGGATTTTTTAAATAATTTTTTTCAAAGATTTTAAAGCCATAGATTTTAAGGAATTTTTTCAAGGATTTTAAGGAAACCAAGCGTGTATTTTTTAAATATTTTTTTTTATCGTGGATTTTTTAAATAATTTTTTTCAAAGATTTTAAGGCCATAGATTTTTAAGAATTTTTTTCAAGGATTTTAAGGACACCAAACATGTATTTTTTAAATATTTTTTTTTTTTTTAAATTTTATGGCCACCAAACGTGGATTTTTTAAATAATTTTTTTCAAAGATTTTAAGGCCATAGATTTTTAAGAATTTTTTTCAAGGATTTTAAGGACACCAAACATGTATTTTTTAAATATGTTTTTTCAAAGATTTTAATAATTTTTTTCAAGGATTTTAAGGACACCAAACGTGGATTTTTTAAATAATTTTCTTTCAAGGATTTTTATACCAACAAACGTGGCTTTAAAAAAAATTTAAAGGATTTTAATCCACCAAACGTAGATTTTTTTAAACAATTTCAAGGATTTAAGACCACCAAACGTAGATTTTCTTAAACAATTTCAAGGATTTTAAGACCACCAAACGTGAATTTTTTAAATAATTTATTTTTCAAGAATTTTAAGCGATGTTTTTGAAGGACTTTAAGGCCACCAAACATGGATTTTAAGGCCATCAAACATGGATTTTAAGGCCACCAAACATGGATTTTTAAATAGTTTTTGCAAGGGTTATTGGCTCCCAAATTTGGATTTTTTTAAAAATCAACGGTTTTAAGGGATATTTTTCAAGGAAAGTCAGAGTTCAAAACGTGGAGTTTTTAAGCCAATTTTACAATTACATTCAGAGTGTAAAACGTGGATTGTTTGAACATTTTTTCAAGGTTTTAGAGAACATTTTTCAAGGACACTCAGAGTTCAAAACGTGGATTTTTTAAACAATTTTTGCAAGGACATTCAGAGCTCAAAACATGGCTTTTATAAAGATATTTTTCAGAGCTATTCAGACCACAGAGCGGGAATTTTTAAAACAATTTATTTTCAGGGACATTCAGACCTCAAAACATGGTTTTATGAAGATCTTTTTTCAGAGCTATTCAGACCTCAAAGCATGGATTTTTAAAACAATTTTTTTTTCGGACTTTAAAACTTAGATTTTTAAGGACATTTTTCGGGGCTATTCAGACCTCAAAACGTGGGATTTTTTAAAGATTTTTGTTCTGGGCTATTCTGATCCCAAAACGTGTTTTTTAAATATTTTTTTCAGGGCTATTCACATAAAAAAGATCTTTAAAAGATTTTTGTTTAGGGCTATTCACACCTCAAGACGTGATTTTTTTTTTAAATATTTGTTCTTTGATTTTTTTAAGGTACTTTCAGGGCTATTCAGTCCTCAAAATATGGATTTTTAAAACAATTTCTTTCAAGGACATTCGGACATTAAAACGTGGATTTTTTGAAAAACTTTTTTTCGGGGATATTTTTTTAAGACTGTTTTTCTGGGCTCATTAGACCTCAAAACGTGGATTTTTTAAAGATTTTTTCAGGGATTATTTCATGATTATTTTTTTTTTCAAAAAAAAAAAAAAATAAATAAATAAATAAATAAAATAAATTAATTAAAAAATAAAAATAAAAAAACGTGAATTATTTAAAATAGGACTCAAACATGGAGAATTTCTTTTTTAAATATTTTTTAAATAAAATCAAGTACTTAGTTTTTTACAATTAATTTGCGGGACTTTCAGACCTCAGAAGTAGGATTTTTAATTAAACGTTTCGATGACTTCTAGGCCTTCACATCAGGATTTTTCAAAAATATTTTTTAAGGGCGTGAATATGTTTTTGTTTTATATTTTTCAGATCTCAAAACATGAATCAAAAAAATTAAAACAAAATATATTCTGAAGGGCTTACAGTGGGTGATTCAAATAATTTTTTTTCAAGTGGGTTTTTCAAATAATATTTCTTTCAAGGACTCAAATAACATGGATTTTTTTAATAAACAAGGAGAACTTTGTTTTAATAAGTTCAGGTAGTTAGTACCTAAAAATTATTTTTTAGGACTTTCAGACCTCAAAACTACGATTTTTATTAAATGTTTCAAAGACGTCAATGGCAATGAGACATTTTCAAAAATATTTTTAAGGGGGTAAATACTTTTTTATCTTTTTGAGAATTCTAAAATCCTCAGAGATAACATTTTTCTAGGTCTTCAAGGACTTGTGTTTTGTCCACAATTGAGGGTTATATAATTTTTCACGGACCTTGAATTAGCGTTCACATATTCCCCTCTCAATTATACAATTAAACAAAACATTTTGCTCCCCTTTTTTATTTATAGAACAATTATTTACTTTCGACACATGTATTTATTTATTTAGTAATAATAAAAAAATCAGATATATTTAAAAATCCATTAATTTCATATTTAGGGTTTATGCCTTCGGGGTGTGGAGGGGAGGTAGAGCGGCGATGAGCACTCAACCAAACAAACGAACTGACTGATTGTCTGACTGACCCATTATTTTGTATCATCACTTCTCAGCTATAATTTTGAAATAATAATTTAAATTACATGTTAATCCCCAGAAGGCATACAATTGACATGAATCACGGTCCCACTCCGCTTTCCCTGCCTGCCCAATCATTGATGACTCGACGAGGCAAAACAACAGCAACAGCAACGAAGGAAAAAAAAGGAAAACAAACGTTGTAATATTTTGAAATCAATTATCACAATAAATAGTACGAACAGCAACAACAACAATTACATACTGGTATGCTATCATATTAACATTTATATGCCATCGACAGCAACAACAACCAGCGAGACACACATACACTCACATCAGTTAATTTAATGATGAAAATAACAGACTTGTAATTTGTACACAAAGTGTTCAGGGTTAATGTGTGTAATAATGTCGCAGGATGAAGACGTAAAGAAGGGTAGGCCTTAGGAAAATATATTTAAAAAATTCGAAAGTAGAGAAAAAATATTTAAAAAAATCACATTGAGGACCTCCATGAAAAAAATATTTAAAAAAAAAAATAAATAAAAAAATCCTTGTTGAATTAAGCCATTCCAAAAAAAAAAAAAAATAAAAAAGCCACATTAAAATTTATACCTAAATAAGCAAAATTCTTTAAATAGACTATCTCCATGTCTTTGTGAAAATAATTTAAAAAAAATCGTTAATGGCGGAATGGTCCTTAAAACTATTTTCCAAAAATCCAAGTTAATGGCTGGATAATCCTTAAAAAACTTTAACTTAAAACTTGCAATTTTTACACAAAGTTTTCAGGGTTAATGTGTGTAATAATAACGAAGGACGAAAAGATGGGTAGGTCTTAAGAAAATTTATTTTAAAAAATTCGAAAGTCGATAAAAAAAAATATTAAAACAAATCACATTGAGGACCTCCTTGGAAAAAAATCTATGTTGACTTAAGTCATTCCAAAAAAAAAAAAAAAAAAAATTTAAATTTTAGACTAAAGTTAGTCCCTAAATAAAAAAGTTCCTTAAAAATCGGCTATGAAACATAGTCCTAGTGAAAATATATTTTAAAAAATCGTTGATGGCTGGATGGTCCCTAAACCGATTTTTCAAAAATCCCAGTTGATGGTTGGATAATCCTTAAAAAAATTGTAATTTTTACACAAAGTGTTCAGGGTTAATGTGTGTAATAATGACGAAGGATGAAGACGAAAAGAAGGGTAGGCCTTAGGAAAATTTATTTTAAAAAATTCGAAAGTCGAAAAAAAATATTAAAATACATCACATTGAGGACCTCCTTGAAAAACTAATTTTATAAAAAATCATGTTGACTTAAGTCATTCTAAAAAAACATTTAAAAATGCCACATTAAAGTTAGTCCCTAAATAAAACAAAATTCTTTTAAAATCTACTATGAAGATAGTCCTTGTGAAAATATATTAAAAAAAAAAATCATTGATGGCAGGATGGCCCTTAGAACCATTTTTCAAAAATCCTAGTTGATGGCTGGATAATCCTTAAAAAAACTTGAACTTAAAACTTGTAATTTTTACACAAAGTGTTCAGGGATAATGTGTGCTATAATGTCGAAGGACGAGGACAAAAAGAAGGGTAGTCCTTAAGAAATTTTATTACAAAAAAATCGAAAGTCAAAAAAAATTATTAAAACAAATCATATTGAGGACCTCCTTGAAAAACTAATTTTATAAAAATTCATGTTGACTTAAGTCATTCTAAAAAAATATTTAAAAATGCCACTTTAAATTTAGTCCCTAAATAAAAAAGTTCTTTAAAAATTTGCTATGAAGATAGCCATAGGGAAAATATATTTAAAAAAAATCGTTGATGACGGGATGGTCCTTAAAACTATTTTCGAAAAATCCAGTTGATTACTGGATAATCCTTAAGAAATTTTATTAAAAAAAATCAAAAGTCAATAAAAAATATAAAAACAAATAATATTGAGGAACTCCTTGAAAAAAAACAAATTTCATGAAAATCCATGTTGACTTAAGTCATTCTAAAAATAATATTTGAAAATGCCACTTTAAAGTTAGTCCCTAAATAAAAGAAATTATTTCAAAATCTGCTTAGAAGATAGTCCTTGCGAAAATATATTTTTAAAAAAATCGTTGATGGCGGAATGGCTCTTAAAACCATTTATCAAAAACCCAAGTTGATTGCTGGATGGCCAATAAAAATATTTTCAAAAATCCGCATCCATGTGGATGACTTTTGAAAAATATTGGTAAAAATAAAAATTCGAATAAATTCAACGTGGATGGCCTTTAAAAATTTTGCTAAAACTCTCGAAAGGGGTACCCGATTTGATTCAAACTTGGAACATTATAATATTATTTTCAAACTTAGATCGAGTTCGGAGATGGGCAATACTGCTCCATTCCTTCTGGTACCTCCCACACAAACTATCAACATATTCAAGGAATATAATGTACTCCTCAGAAAGAGAATGGATAATCCGATTTTTCTTTAACTTTGTTAATCCTAATATTTGCATTATTGCTAGGTCAGGCGGGAAAATGGAAAATATCGGTCCACTTCATCAAGTACCTCCCGCACAAAGGGTCAAAATTTTGAATAATTATTACTCCAAAGATCTGGTGTAAAAATGGAATATATCGTTCCACTCCATCTGCTGGTATCTCCCCTACAAAAGTGTCAAAATTTAGAATATGCCCGAAGCTCATAACTCGCGAAATTAACATCCGATTCCATCCAGACTGGGCACATTTCAATACTACCATCAACGAAAGATCTTTTATAAAGATGTTGGAGATCGGACCATTCCTTCTGGTACCTCCCCCACAAAAGGTCAAAATTTTGAATAAACAAAACGATCATAAAATCCCAAACAAGTATTCGGATCTCTTCAAATGACACACATCACAATATTTTTATTAACAGAAGGTCTGGTGTAAAAATGGAATATATCGTCCCACTCCATCTGGTATCTCCCCCATAAATGGTTTAAAATTTGAATATGCACGAAGCTCATAAAATGCGAAATTAATCTCCGATTTCATTCAAATCGTGTATTCCAGGTATTCTTGTGAACAAAATGCAGGTCGCATTTATTATCCCATTGAGATGAAATTTTCCAAACAACATTTGTTTGGCTCAAGGACGAACCCTATTGAAATTGGAGATAATCGGTAAAAATTTAGATATAGCTCCCATATATATATCTTCGTCCGATTTTCCTTTTATTGTGCACCAAACGTGTAATATCAGCCCGAATAGTAGGTATTTTGCACGTACGATCAGATTGTATCTGAAAATAAGTATGCCAAATTTGATCGAAATCGGTTCAGATATAGCTATAGCTCCCATATATATTGTTCTTCCGATTTGTTATTTTTGTCCTTCGCAGCCGTAATATGCACTCTGTAACAACAATATTTGGGGAATTGATATCAAATGCAGCTCAGAAATACCTTTGCTAAATGTTATCGAGATCGGTTCAGATTTGGCTATAGCTCCCATATATAACTTCGTCCGATTTACCTTTTATTGTGTACCAAATGTCTAATATTTGTCCAAATGGGATGGAATTTGGCACATACGACCGAATTGAGTCTAGAAGCTAGTACGTCAAATTTGATGAAGATCGGTTCAGATATAGCTATAGCTCCCATATATATTGTTCATCCGATTTGTTATTTTTGTCCTCCGCAGCCGTAATATGCTCTCTGTAACAACAATATTTGGGGAAATATATCAAATACAGCTCAGAAATATCTTTGCCAAATTTTATCGAGATTCGTTCAGCTTTGAATATCTCCCATATATATCTTTATCTGATTTCAAATTCATTTTGCACCAAATGGGCAATACTAGTCCGAATTTAAAAGGTGCAAATGCTTCGGCATATTTAGTCCTTTGAACTTTAAATAATAATTATAATCATAGCGTGTATGATTGAATTCTCCCATAAAAACTCTTAATTGTATGCGAAGCTCTACTAAATTAGCAACGTGGTGTAGGGTATCATAAATTCGGCCCCGCCCGACTTTAGGACTTTCTTTAATGTTTTTTTTTTTTTTTTTTTTTTTTTTTTTTGAAAAACTCACTTCCAAAATTTATTTTTGAAAGAATCGCCAATAATGATAGGCATTGGAAAAATAATTCCGAAAAAAAACTAAATGTTCTGTCATTAAAAAAATACTTTAAAAAAAAAATTCCGAGTTGATGATGGTTCCAGGAAAAGAGGTTTTACAAAAAATCACTTTTCAAAATAATTTTAAAAATTCTCGTTGAATTTAAAAACAATCTATGAAAAATATTTTTTTTTTTTTAAGTCCATAACCTCTGGCAATCCTTAAAATATTCTTCCATTCCAACCCATTATTGCAAAATTCCCCTATTTTAACATGTTACTGGCCCTCTTTTCCCCCTTTCCTTTTCCCTCACTTGAATTGAGCGGTTGAGTGTCTATGTGTGTGTGTTGGGGTGTGTGTGTTTTTTTTTCGAATCTATCTACATAGTTGTACCGACATTCCATACGATTTGTGGTCGGGCAAATGAGGTCAATTAAAAACGTATTAAATGTATACTTCCACCAGACATTATTGAGCCGAACACAACGTCCACACACATACACATAGCAGTCACACATTCACACATGCAATGTCACACTCCACACAACGAGCAGAGTATTTCAACAAGACCAGACCAACAACAGGCAACAGCAACGACAACAGGCAACAGCAATAATATTTACATTTAAACCACAAAAATTTTGTTAAATATATGAATTGAGTTGAGACACTGAAACGATGAACTCTTCTTCGATGGATATATGTATGTGTGTGGGAGTACAGAGATGTGAACGGTTGCCATGTGGTAATGGGGGGGGCGACGACGGTGGCAAGAAGATACTCAAGTGTTTGTGGAACGAACAATAAAACAAGGAAAACCACATTGCCGGCGAGTGAGGGGCGGGAGTCAGGGAATTGGTAATTGTGAAATTGCTCCATGTTGAAAAATGTCCGGACATCTGGATGCCAATGGATTCTTAATAAGCTGTCAGAGATATTCGAAATGAAATGAAAAGAGATAAATTAAATGTTATTAGAAATAATGGTCACATTGCATAAATATTGAGGAGGATATGCTACTACATTAAGGATGTTCGTGAAGATAGTATAAGGACAAGTTTTTTTGTCGCAAAATAAATACAATTAAAATTACTCATACGTTGGAGAGGGTATAGTTTAAATTTTGGGCATTTGTGTTAATAATGAAAAGAGTGTGAGAGAGAGAGAGAGAAAATTTATTGGTTGGCAGGGGTATCTGAGATAGATTTTTAAAAACTGTACAATTTTTCGTACCGATTTTAAATTGATTTCAATTTTTTCCAAATTGAAATTGATTTTAAGTTTTAAGAGTATTTTTTTTACCGCATCATAAAACTTCTATTAAACATTGAAATCAAATCCGAGTACATGGTGGCGTATGAAAAATTCGCAAATTAAAATAAATCATACGTAGCCAAGTAATGGAGTTGCAGAAGATATAGTCGACTTTTTTTAAAGATAATTTTTGGTGGGACCAACAGGATTTGGCTTATTTTTTGTGTAATGATATCTAAAGGAGCGCTGAGATTTTAAAGACTTTTTAAATTCTACCGACGTTAGAAAGAGGATAGAACCTCATGAAAGATCAAAATGTTTTTTAAAACTCATAGGTCACATATAAAGCTTACCGAACCCATAATTAAATCCAAATTTTGCTTTTAAATGCAAAACAATTATACAAGTGTTATATCGTTCCGCAAATTTTTAACATTTCGAAAAATCGTAAAATTTGATCGGTCTTTTTCTCAAACGTTGCTCCTTCCAATTCATTTATTTCACGATTTATTGAAAAAAAAAAAATGATTTTTTTCAGGTCAAATAATTTCTGAACGAAAAATGTGATATTTTAGAAAAAAAAATTTTAAAGGCCTTCAGCCTGCATTATTAAGCCTGATATTTCAAGGGCCCTCTCATCGCAAATTTAACAAAAATTTAAAGTTAGTTTTTTTAATAACCTTTTGATTGATTATCGTAGTTTTTTAGACATTTTTGCAAGGGCAGAAAATCATTGGAAAATAATACAAAAAAAAAAAAAAAAAAACTAATAAAAGGAAATCAGTCTTTCTTTTCCAAGCTTTGGTCACCACAATATTTTTCACGAGTTATTTAAAAAATATATTGATTTTTTTCAGGTCAAGTTTTTGAACGAAAATGGTGATATTTTAAAAGAAATCTTTTCAAGGTTCTCCAGTCCGGAATTTCTCCATTTTTGGACTAATTTTCCATGGACCCTCTGATCGCCATTTTCAGACAGTTAACAGATAATTAATTTTTTTTTCAAGAAATTCCTGAATGAAATTAGTAGTTTTTTTTATTTTTTAATTCGACAAGGAAGAGTTTTATTTGAAAAAAAAAAAAACAAAAATTTAAAAAAAAAAAATAATGAAATCGGGGCAAACTTCACTCACATCAGTAATTTTTTAAAATGCATTTCTAAAAAAATATTGTCAAAAAAATATTGTCTTACCAAAAATCGTGATTTAAGAAATTATTTTTCGAAGAGATTCTGACTGAAAATCTTGGATTTTAAGACGAATTTTTAAAGTGCCTCCAATGACAAATTTACAAAAATATTTGAGACAATTTTTAAGGTCATATCAATATCTTTCACAAGTTGTTTCTAAAAAATATTGAATTTTCATTTCATATCAAATATTTTCTGTCCGAAAATCGTGGATTTTTATGAATTTTTGATTCAATTACCTTCTGACCAAAAATATGTGAGAAACAATTTTCAAGGACCATAAAGTGTGGATTTTTTAAAATTTTTTATCAAAACTTTTAGTCAAAGTATCGTTAATCGTATTGATAGCGTTGATATTCTTAAGAAAACTTTTTCAAAAATATCCTGACCACAAAACGTGAATTTTTCAAAGAAAAATCTTCAAGGACCTTCTCTCTGAAAATCATGAATTTTTTTAAACTTCTCAAGGACTTCCTGACCGAAAATCATGGAATTGTTGGTAAATCTTTTCACGGACTTCAAGACTAAAAATCGTGAATCATCTCAGGGCATCATGAGCGAAAATCATCGATTTTTAAAACTATTTTTTTTTCATGACCGAAAATAGTAGATCTTTCACAGTAATTTCAAGGACCTCCTGATTGAAAATCGTAAATTATCTAAGGAAAGAATGACCACAAATCATAGTTCTTTAAAAATATTTTTTTTTACAAAAAGATCATGATTTTTTTGGAACTTCTCAAGGATTTCTTGACCGAAAATCATGGAATTTTTGACAAATCTTTTCACCGACTTCAAGACTAAAAATCGTGAATTATCTTAAAGCATCATGAGCGAAAATAATCGATTTTTAAAATTATTTTGTTTTGATGACCGAAAATAGTAGATTTTTCACAATTATTTCAAGGACCTCCTGATTAAAAATCGTAAATTATCTAAGGAAAGAATAACCGAAAATCGTAGTTCTTTAAAAATATTTTTTACAAACCTCCTGAGCAAAAATTGTAGATTTTTTGAAGACAACCCCTACATGGACCTCCCTAACGAAAATTGTGAAAACCTTAAGAAACAATTTTCTCCTGACAGTAAATCTTGGTTTATTCTTCTCAAAAAATCGTGAATTTTTTTAGATTTTTTTTTAATCTCCTGATTTCTTGGCTTTTTGACTGAAAGCCTTGGATTTAAAAAATCAATGACCTACAGGCCGAATATTGTAAAAAGGGCTTCTCGATCAAAGACATCATGGGCGAATTCCAAATTCTAAAGGACCTTTGGAATTTTTTAAAGGACATTTGGACTGAAAATCGCTTATTTCTAAAGAAAATTTTGTGAAATATTTATACTTGCAATAAAAAAAATAATTTGGCCAGAAATGATCGAAAATTTGGCGAAAATATCGAAAATCTTGGATTTTTTTAACTTTTTTACGGAAATCTTGGCTTAGAAGACGGCCTAGAGGTTAAGAAAATAAGAATAAAAAAAATCGCGGAATTTTTTCAGATAATTATTTGAAGTCCACAAATTCGTAGATTATTTAAGTAATTTTTCCAAGATCCGCTTTTAATTTGTCGATTTCAAAAACAGCCAACAAGCTAGAGTTTTGTTTATAAAAAAAAATAAAATATGGGGGTTCAAATACCTTCCTATAGACGCAAATTTAAAAAAATCGGGAATTTTTACATAGTTGGAATTCACCACGTTATTAGAATTCAAAGCCATTTTTTTTAAATTTTTTAAAAAAATATTTTTCAAAGATGTATTTCTTAAAAATATATTTTTTAAGGTCTTCAACAACGTGGATTTTGAAAAGGAAGACCTAAAGACCTGATTTTTATTATGTTAAGAATTGCTATTTAAATTATTTTATGTTAGGGACTATCTTTTTAGGCAGTGCCTTGGATATTTAAATAATTTGCTCATGTTTTTAAAACAAAAAAAATTAAAAAATATTTACTTTGATAAAAGTAAAAAAAGACATTTTTAAAAAATTTACGTTAGCAAGGAGTCATAGGATGAATTATTTTAAAAAATCCATATTGAAAATATCGTTGCTAAAAAATTAAAAAAATCCAGGTTGGCAAACGAGTCCTTGAAAATATATTTTCTTAGAATCCACGTTAAAAATTGTCCGTGAAAAAATATTTTTCAAGATGCACGTTGGCAAAGAGTCCTTGGAAAAATATTTTTCAAAAATCCAAATAGAAGAAATCGTTGCGAGAAATTTAAAAAAAATTCATGTTTGCAAAGTGACCTTGGAAAAATGTTTTCCAAAAATCCAAGTTTAAAGTAATCTTTGAAAAAAAAAATTTCTACAAATTCACATTTAAAATAGTCCTTGAAAAAACGGATTTTTTTTAAATATCCACGATCTATCGCATCGTTGAAGAAGCCTTTTAATTTTTTGAAACCAAGTAGAACAAGCCGTTGGTTTTTTTTAATTCACGTTGACGTAGAGTCATGCCCATAAGGTCTTCAATAACGTGGATTTTTGAAAAAGAAGACCTAAAGACTTGATTTTTATTATTTTAAAGATTGTTATTTTAAATGTGTTATATAACGGACTATCTAGGAAAAATATATTTTTAGGGACTGCCTTGAACTTTTACATAATTTGCTCATGTCTCTAATTTTTTTTAATCCACGTTGGTGAAAATTAAAAAAATATATATTTTTAAAAAATTTACGTTGGCAAAAAGTCAAAAACAAATATTTTTAATATTTTTAAAATTTAAATTGAAGAAATCGCTGTGAAAATTTTGAAAAAATCCAAAAGTGAAAATTTTGAAAAAATCCAAAAGTGCTTACAAAAATATTTTCTAAGAATCCACGTTTACAATAGTCCTTGGAAAAATATTTTTCAAAAATCCAAATAGAAAAAATCGTTGCGAAAAATTAAATAAAAATCCACGTTGGCAAAGAGTCCTTGGAAAAATGTTTTCTAAGAATCCAAGTTTAAAGCAGTCCTTGAAAAAATATTTTCGAAGAATTCACAGACTATTTTAAGTCCTTAAAAAATATTTTTCAAAAATCTACGTTGGCAAAGAGCCCTTGGAATTTTTTTTTTTTAAATATTAAGGATGACATATAGTCATGGGAATTTTATTTAAAAAAATCCACGTTGAGAAATACTCTGATTTTTTTTTAAACTTCACGTTAACGTAAAGTCATGGGAATTTAAGGACTCCAATAACGTGAATTTTTGAAAAAGAAAATCTAATAAACTTGGATTTTATTTGTTTAAGGATTGTTATTTTAAATTCTTTTATGTAAAGGACTCTCCGGGAGGCTATCTATTTAAAAATATTTTTATTTTTATTTCTTGGATTTTTTTTTAAGTTTTCTCATGGACTGTCAACGTGGATTTTAATTGAATATTTTTTTCCAGGGGTGTCGTGGATTTGTAAAAATATTGTTTCAAGGATTATCAACAGGCTTCCACATTTTTCTCTCATTTACAACATTTTTCCAACACTTCCCATAACAAACCTTTCGAAAAAAAATTTACTTTGAAAATAATTAAATTTTCTCTTAAGAGTTTTAATTAATTATTGTCCTTTCAATTATTTTATCATAAATATTTTCGTCAGTTATGTAATTATTAATCAATTAAAATGGAAAGGCAAATGTAATATTTATGATGTCTGTCTACAACTTTTGACTCGCTGGGTCGAGGGGAAGGGTGGGTGGAACAGGGCAACAAATGTGTACACATGACCATTACCCCAAACCCTATCTATATCTCTCCCGCTCTGTATACCACTTGAAAGAAATATAGAAATTATAAAAGGCAACAAATGCAATTAACATTATCATGGTTGTGGGAGGAGGAGGAGGCGCAGATGGTTGGGTAGGTGGTTAAAAGTTAACCACAGGCATGGGTCTAGTTGAGGTTTTTGTTTACACGGTGTGATATTATATGATATAATCACTTTATTTTGTTTAATATTATTTAAGTGGGGTAGCGGGGTTTAAACTGAGTGTCATTTGCAGAGCATATGGGGTTAAAAGCTATGAGTGGTTTAAGGAAAAGAAGATGGTTGGTAGAGGCATTATTAAAATTATATTTTCAAAGGCGGGGAGAGGATATTTCTGATATTTTATACCCACCACTATAGTATGGAGGGTATATTAAGTTGTCTTTCTATGTCGATTTAGTGATGTCCTCCGTCTATCCGTCTGTGGAAGTCACTCTAGCTTCCGAACGAAATGAAGTAGGTTGATAAAATTTTACTCAAATGTGTATTATGTCTGCAGGACTTTTGGTATTGAAAATGGGTGATGTAGGTCCACGTTTTGGTATAGCCCCCATGTAACGGTACCTCCCTTTTTTCGGTATTTTAGTGATTTTAGCGACATTATTCACCGGAATTGTTTCAAATTTGGTATTTGAAGTTCGTAATAGATACTGCAGCCATAGACAGAAAATTGCCTCTGCAGCTCCACGTCTTCGTATAGCCCCCATATAACGGTACCTCCCTATAATCGGTATTTTAATGATTTTAGCGGTATTATTCACCGGAATTGTTTCAAATTTGGTATTTGAAGTTCGTAATAGATACTGCAGCCTTAGACAGAAAATTATTTGTGCAGGTCCACGTCTTCGTATAGCCCCCATATAACAGTACCTCCCAATATTCGGCATTTTGATGATTTTAGCGACATTATTCACCGGAATTGTTTCAAATTTGGTATTTGAAGTTCGTAATGGATGCTACAGCCTATGACAGGAAATTGTCTATGCAGGTTTACGTCTTCGTAGAACCCCCATATTACTGTACCTTCCGATATTCGGTATTTTGATTTATTTATTAATTTTTTCCCCAAGGTTCCACTTTCAGTTTCCTTAGCTTCCCAGTGCCTACAAAATAATTGATGGCACAATTTACCATCAAAACAATAATTATTTTTATATTTTTTTCTTTTCTTCTAATCTCGAATTACTTTGGCCATCTATATAACCTCTTCATGGCTTTATTGAATTATATTTGCCTTCGGGCAATAATTATTTGATTACTCTATTCAATTTTCCTACTCCTCCTCCCCCCATTTTCAATGTTTGTTTACGAGTGTCTATCTACCCTCAATCACAAATATTAACTTTAATAAAAGTTGTCCCTATTTGGGGGATGAAAATGAAAAAATAAACTCTCAAATGTCTTCCCATAATTAAAGTTTATTTTTCCGATTTTTCTTCCTACCTTGTTATTTGCATTCTGAATCAAAAAAATTTCCCATAACCTTCTATTTATTCAATAATTACTAGTTTTTCCTTTCAATTGATATGTTGTCATTACATGGTTTCGGATATTTATTTGGAATCACAACCTGACTGATTGACTGACTGAATGAGTGACAGATTGACTGACTGGCTGAGTTGAGTGTTTGAATAAAGTAATTACCATGATGAGATTTTAATTGCTTATACTATTTCATTCGAATATGTATATTTGCATTTGATTTCAATATATGAATATATTGAAATTATTTTTGATATGGCTTTCATTTTGGATGCCTTAAACCTTCCCCTTTCCAGCCCCCATCCCCACCCCATGATTTAGTTCTTTGATGATGAGTTGAACTTTTAAGTTGTCACAATTTTGTTACATTTGAGTTCAATGTTTATTAATATTTGTTTTTCTGACATTTGTTTTTGAAAACAAATTAGGAAACACACATTAAGGAAGCACAAAAAATTTGTAAAAATATTTTTAAAAAATCCACGTTAAAAATAGTCTTTGAAAAAATATTTTTAAAAAATCCACGTTAAAAATAGTCTTCGAAAAAATATTCTTTAAAAAATCCACGTTTAAAATAGTCTTTGAAAAAATATTTTTAAAAAATCCACGTTTAAAATAGTCTTTGAAAAAATATTTTAAAAAAATCCACGTTTAAAATAGTCTTTGAAAAAATATTCTTTAAAAAATCCACGTTTAAAATAGTCTTTGAAAAAATATTCTTTAAAAAATCCACGCTTAAAATAGTCTTTGAAAAAATATTTAAAAAAAATACTCCACATTTTAAAATCTTTGCAAAAATATTTTGTCGTTTAAAATATTCCTTCAAAAAATATTTTTTAAAAATACTCTTTATTGGAAAGTCCTTGAAAAAATATTTTTTTTTTAAATATCCACGTTTAAGATAGTCCTTGAAAAAATATTTTTTTTAAATATCCACGTTTAAGATAGTCCTTTAAAAAATATTTTTAAAAAATCCACGTTTCAAGGAGTTTTTGGAAAAATGTTTTTCCAAAATCTCGGTTGGCAAGTAATTATTTGAAAAACATTTTGTAACAATTCACGTCAAAAAGAGAGTTTGGAAAAAAAAGTTGGCAATGAGTCCTTTAACAAAAATAATTTCTAAGAAACCAAGTCCTTGAAAAATATTTTTTTCCTCTTTTTTCAAAAATCCAAGCTAACAAAGAATCGTTGAAAAATATACGTTAAAAAATATTTTTCTCAAAAACCCACTTAGTAAAACATTTTGTAAGAAAGAAAATAGTCCTTGAAAATATATTTTTTAAAAGTTCCGGTGGCAAACAATCCTTGAAAAAATATTTCCTAAGAATCCAAGTTTGAAATAGCCTTTAGAAAAATATTTTTCAAAAGTCCCAATAGCAAAGGATTCTTGAAAAAAGATTCCCTAAGAATCCACTTTTGAAATTGTCCTTAGAAAAATATTTTTCAAAATTTCTTGTTTGAAAACAGTCCTCAAAAAAATATTTTCGAAGACTTCGTTTTTAAAATAGTCCTTAAAAATATATTTTCTAAGAATCCGCGTTTAAAGTAGTCCTTGAAAGAATATTGTTTCTGAAATTCACGTTTATTGGTCCTTGAAAAAATATCGTACTTGAAAAAATATTTTTTTAAAAACCACGTTTCTGTTGGTACTTGAAAAAATATTTTAAAAAATCCACGTTTCTGTTGGTACTTGAAAAAATATTTTTTTAAAAACCACGTTTCTGTTGGTACTTGAAAAAATATTTTAAAAAAATCCACGTTTCTGTTGGTACTTGAAAAAATATTTTTTTAAAAACCACGTTTCTGTTGGTACTTGAAAAATGATTTTTTTAAAAACCACGTTTCTGTTGGTACTTGAAAAAATATTTTTTAAAAATCCACCACAGTCCTTAAAAAATATTTTCGAAGACTTCGTGTTTAAAATAGTCCTTAAAAATATATTTTCTAAGAATCCGCGTTTAAAGTAGTCCTTGAAAGAATATTGTTTCTGAAATTCACGTTTATTGGTCCTTGAAAAAATATTTTAAAAAATCCATGTTTCTGTTGGTACTTGAAAAAATATTTTTTTAAAAACCACGTTTCTGTTGGTACTTGAAAAAATATTTTAAAAAATCCACGTGTCTGTTGGTACTTGAAAAAATATTTTTTTAAAAACCACGTTTCTGTTGGTACTTGAAAAAATATTTTTTTAAAAACCACGTTTCTGTTGGTACTTGAAAAAATATTTTTTAAAAATCCACGTTTCTGTTGGTACTTGAAAAAATATTTTTTAAAAATCCACGTTTCTGTTGGTACTTGAAAAAATATTTTTTAAAAATCCACGTTTCTGTTGGTACTTGAAAAAATATTTTTTAAAAATCCACGTTTCTGTTGGTACTTGAAAAAATATTTTTTAAAAATCCACCACAGTCCTTAAAAAATATTTTCGAAGACTCCGCGTTTAAAATAGTCCTTAAAAATATATTTTCTAAGAATCCGCGTTTAAAGTAGTCCTTGAAAAAATATTGTTTCTGAAATTCACGTTTATTGGTCCTTGAAAAAATATTTTAAACAAATCCACGTTTCTGTTGGTACTTAAAAAATATTTTTTAAAAATCCAATATTTCTGTTGGTACTTGAAAAAATATTATTTAAAAATCCAATATTTCTGTTGGTACTTGAAAAAATATTTTTTAAAAATCCACGTTTCTATTGATCCTTGACAAAAATATTTTTAAAAAATCCACGCTTGAATTAATCCTTGATAAAATATTCTTTAAAAATCCACGTTTCTATTGATCCTTGACAAAAATATTTTTAAAAAATCCACGCTTGAATTAATCCTTGATAAAATATTCTTTAAAAAATCCACGCTTGAATTAATCCTTGAAAAAAATATTTTTAAAAAATCCACGCTTGAATTAATCCTTGAAAAAATTATTTTTAAAAAATCCACGCTTGAATTAATCCTTGAAAAAATTATTTTTAAAAAATCCACGCTTGAATTAATCCTTGATAAAATATTCTTTAAAAAATCCACGCTTGAATTAATCCTTGAAAAAAATGTTTTTAAAAAATCCACGCTTAAATTAATCCCTGAAAAAATATTTTTAAAAAATCCACGCTTAAATTAATCCCTGAAATTTTTTTTTTAAAAAATCCACGCTTGAATTAATCTTTGAAAAAATTATTTTTTAAAAATCCACGTTTGAATTAATCTTTGAAAAAAATATTTTTTAAAAATCCACGCTTGAATTAATCCTTGAAAAAATATTCTTTGAAAAATCCACGCTTGAATTAATCCTTGAAAAAATATTCTTTAAAAAATCCACGCTTGAATTAATCCTTGAAAAAAATATTTTAAAAAAATCCACGCTTAAATTAATCCTTGAAAAATATTCTTAAAAAATTCACGCTTGAATTAATCCTTGAAAAAATATTTTTTAAAAAATCCACGCTTGAATAATTCCTTGAAAAAATATTCTTTAAAAAATCCACTCTTGAATTAATCCTTGGAAAAATATATTTAAAAAAATCCACGCTTGAATTAATCCTTGAAAAAATATTTTTAAAAAATCCACACATGAATGAATCCTTGAAAAAATATTTTTAAAAAATCCACGCCTCAGTGGATCCTTGAAAAATATTTGTAAAAAAATCCATTTAAAATATATGTTTTGAAATATTCAAACCTTTGAAAAAGTTCCTTTTCCCCCACCTTTTCCTCTTTGCCCATCTCCAGCAATATCAATTGACAATATTTCTATAATACTAAATACAATGTCAGAAACAACACCCCTCCCATCTCCTAACCTAAGAATAGTGAATAAATAATAATGGGACTGACTGACACAATAAACAATGAATGTGGCTCTAAATGGTGTAGCCAGCGTTGGCATGTAAGACGACAACAAAAAAAAACTCTCTCTCTCTCCATCTTCTGTGGCACCCAATGACATATTCAATATGATTTATGAGTGACAGTTAACTTGGGTAATGGTGAAATGCAAGGTGAGTGCGGTTGATGTTAAACAAACCTTCACTTCCCGCTCATCATACCCCAGCCCTTCTCTCTTTCTACTTCCTACCAACAAGCCTTCCTTGTTTGAAATGTGAAACTAAACAGGTTAGTGAGACATGTGTGTGTGCGTGTGTGAGGGTTTGCCGGTAAGTGTTCGGGGAATAAGGACGAGTTGTAATATAAATATGTGGGAGTGTGTATTGGTGGGGAAGGAGGAGGAGGCAATTTGTGCCTATCGCTGGTTATGGGAATTGTATTTCAAAGGAGCGTTTTTGTTGCTGTTGTCGTTGTTGTTGCTCGAGCTTGTTGAACATTAAAACAACCTTTACATAGATATCAATTACTTGTAAAAAGGAAATGTATTTAGTCACATAAATAAAAATATATGTGTGTATGTGTGAGTACTGTATTGAGGAGTGTGTTGCGAGTGTGTATGTGTGTCTCGGTGTAATGGAAGAATGTGCAAGTGTCCAAATGTATGTCCATGCTTGAACACTTATTTCACATGCCATAACACTCATATTCATGGGCATCTTGGAAGTCGCACTCAAGCATACAAACAAACGAGCAGATATCAATAAATGTTCCAACAAATGTTAAATATGAGATATTGCAGTAAGGAAATGATATTTTTTCGGACAATTTTTTGAATGACCTTTAAAGCAATAAATGTGGCAGCTTTTTTGAAACAATTCAATTATGGAGGGAAGGGAAAGGACATTTTTACGAAAAAAAAAAAAATTCCGAATGACCTTTAAAGCTATAAATATGGGATTTTTTTGAAACAATTTATGAAGGACTGTATATTTCTTAAGAACAATTTTCAAAGGACTTTCAATGCCAAAATTGTGAGTTTCTTAAGAAAAATTTTTGAAGGACCTCCCAAGCTAAAACTTTGGATTATTTCAATTATTTATTTAAAAGAGCTTGAAGGTCCTTTAATGAAAATGAAAAGTTTTGAGGAACGTCATAAACCCAGTAAACAATTTTTTTCCGACTACTGTGATTTTAGATCCTCTTCCTTTCCAGCAATAAAGGTGGATTTTATAGCAAAAGTTTTTCCACATTTAGGTGGGTTTAATAATAAAAATTGCTGAAAGTCCTCCCAAAACAGAGACGTGGAAGATTTATCTTTTGGAACATCTCAATCTACAAAAGTGGTTATTAAAAAAAAAAAAAAAAAAAAAAATTGGAAGATTTTCCGGCAATGAACATGAATTTTTTATAAATACTTTTTTATATGAACTTCCCTGCCAGAAAAATGGATTTTTAAAAGATTATCTTAAGGACCTAAGCGTAAGAAATAAGCGTTGATATTTAAAGACATTTTTCTGAAGGACTTTCTACGGCAACAAATGTGGACTTTCTACAATTTTTTTAACATCTTTCCAAGTAATAATTCCGATTTTTTAGGATATTTTTAAGAAATTTAAATGTAAAAGTGTATTTTTTGAAGAGTTTTCTTTTAAATGTCCTACCAAATAATTAACGTGGATAACAAATTTAACATGGATAACAAAAATGTTCCCAAGGAAAATTTTCTGATTGCAATAGCCGTGGATTTGTAGACTAATTACTTTGAAGGATCTACGAAGCAATTTACGTCAGTATTTAAGAAAATAAATGTGAAGGAACTTCCCAGCACTAATGGTGCCTTTTTCTAGGAATAATTTTAAAGGATCTTCCAAAAAAATTTAGTGGACAATTTTTTTGGGGAACGCTCCGAACCAGAAATGTGGGAAAGGTATATTTAAAAAAAAAAAAAAAAAAAAAAAAAAAAAAAAAAAATTGTTTTTAGAGGACCTTCCGACTAGAAGAGGAAAATTTTCAAAAAAAATTTCTCAAGAATTTTCTAAGCAATAAACGTATATATTTTTTAAGAATAATTTCTTAAGGAAATTTCAGAACATGAACATGGATTAAAAAATTAAATTCGAAGGACTTCCTTTAAAAAAAAAAAAAATGTTTGCCAGGACTTCCAGTTAATAAACGGGGAAATTCGAAACTATAACCTTAACATTTATGACCTTACTGTAAAGAAAATTTCAGCCCATCAACGTAGCATTTAAGGCACGATTTTCTAAGGACCTAAAAAAACACAAAGAAACCTGGGAGGGATCTTTCAACCCATTAACGTGTATTTAAAAACAAAAGGATCTCCCTTCCCATAAATTGCGATTTTGCTTACAAGAATTTCATGAGTTCTAGACCTGAGAGTGGATTTCGTTTTTTAATGGCAAGGACATTATATGACTTCAAAAAATATTTTAAGGACCTTTTAAGTACTACACGTGGACTTTTTGATTTGAAGCCGCTCTCACGATTAAATTATTTTCAGTGAATTTTTAGAACATTCAACACAGTCCATTTTTTTTCTAAACATCAAGGACCTTTGATGATTTTATTTTTTTTTTTTTTTTGATTTTATAGGACCTTCTTAGTGACAGACTCAGATTTTTTTGTTATATTTTAAGGATATTTCATGATTTAACAATAGTTTTTAAGATCCATTCTGGGACACAAAAAGTTGGACTTCTTAAGAATAGTTTTTAAGGACCTTTTTATCAAGATCCAATCAGCTTTTTTAAAGATTTTTTTCGATCCTTGCGCCAGGCTATCTTAAGAATATTTTTAAGGATCTTTTTGAGCCATAAGTTCTATAATCGAGGATCTTTTTTTGAGCTGCAAGTGCGGAGTACTTGAAGACTCTTGGCGCCACAGACATGATATTTTAAGATGTTGTTTTTAAGACCGCAAATATTTTTGAAGGATTTTCCGGACCCTTAAAGTAATAGACTTGAATTTATCTAAATTTCAAATACCCTTCAGGATTTTTACGAATAATTTTTTAGGACCTTCCACGGCAACAAACGTCGTTCTTTTAAGCGTATTTTTTTCAAGTACCTTCCAGAACCAAAAACGTGAAACTTTTATCAGCATTTTGTCAAGATCCCGTAAAGGCCATTAACTCGTTTTTAAAAATATTTTCAATGATTTTTCTTGGCCACATGGATTTTTTCAAATAGAAGTGGTTCAATATTATTTTGGTGCCATTCGGAAGAGTATTTGATGAGTATTTTAAGGATCTTTCCGAGCCATAAAACGAGTTCTTTCAAAATATATTTTCAAGGAATTTTCAGGGCCACAGGGCCAGGTAAACCATAGAATAGTTTCCCAATAATTGTTCAGGCTGCAGCCTTAAATTTTAAGTGTTTTTAAGACCTTTACGGATTGGTAATATCAAGGGACTTAGGGACTTTTTCGGGCCTTTCAAGTAGTAAGCATGAATTTTTTCACCTTTCTGCCTTAACAAAAAAAAAATACTTTTTCCTGGTTTCAGAATCTTCTAAATTTTCAAGAACTTTTCAGTGTCACAATAGTGTATTTGAATTTAATTAAAGAATATTTTTTACAGAACTTTAAAAAAGTCACAAGCGTTAGAACAAGGACTTTTCAGAACATGTATTTCTCAAGAAAATTTTTTAATAACTTTCGGACCATTCATGGTATCTAAAGCTTTGACTGTGCAAGGAATATATTTTCTAGGATCTTTCAATACTACAACCATGGATTTTTTTGAAGGACCTGTGGAGGCCAAAACGAGTATTTTTATGAGACTAATTAAAAGACACAAGCGTGGACAATTTCAAACTAATTCCTAAGGATTTTATAAGTTCCTCTCAAAGCTACAATCCTGTTTTTATGTCAATATGTCCTTCAAGGACAAACGAAAATTTATGAAAAAATATTTTTTGAACATTTCAATGCCGGAAACGTTGATATTTTATTCAAAAATTTTCTGAGGACTTTTTATTGCTTTAAAACCGAAATTTTTTGAAAATTTTGTGAAGGTCCTTCCATGCAAACAACATTGAACTTTTAGAAAATTTGCTCTTTCAGGGAGGGAACGAGGCTCGTCTCTTGTTCTATGAAAATGTGAAATAAAAACTTTTAAAGGACATATTAATTTCAAATTTTTGATAGAACAAGAACGCAGATCCTCTTTTTGTTACGGATCGATCTTAATTTTTCAACATATCTTTAAGGATCAATCTGCGCCAAACCTAATTTTTGCAGGATTTTTATTATGAATGATACATATTCCTGAAAATGCTCATATTATCCTTTATGGCCATGTCACTTACAATAATGTTGTTGTCTCATAGAAAACAATACATACATATATCATGACATTATTTGGCAGGTTCTATAGACTCCGCAGACGAACGACCATTAAATGAATATGAATTTGTTATTGAACTAAATATTTGACGACAAGCTATGTTTTACATGTTCAACATGAATTATCCAAAACAACAACAACGACGACAACAACAATAGCAACAACAAAAAAATTAACATTGTTGTGATTAAAATGCAGGCCAGGAATGTAGTTCATCGATGATGATGATGATGATTGTGTTAATGATGACGATAAAGATATGCTAAGGACACATAAAAGATGGATTTCAACACGCAAGGCACGCAACAGTCCTGTCTAGGAATTCGATGGCTTGTTAATTTTTAGGCAAGAATAGTGAGCGGGGGAGTCGTCAGACACATTAATTATGGATGTTTGTGGTGGAACAGTGAAAAACATGTCAAAGGATGTAACCCTTTGAAATGAATTAACATTTGTCGTTTTTTTTTTTTTTTTTTTTTTTTGAGTGCAGTTCGAAAATTGTATGCAATGCAGGTTTTTCGTTGCTCAAAAACTAAAAATAACACGCTTCTATCCAGAAAATAACTACTTTCTTTAATAAGTCTTTAATAAAAACGGCACGAGGAAGTTCTTTAAAAAAATCCAGATTGAGATTACGATTGTCCTCGTTTATTTTAAGAAAGATCCCTAAAAAATAAAAATGTAAAAAATCTACGTTTATTTTAAGGAGGGTCCTTAAAAAAAATAAAAATTTTAAAAATTTACTTTTATTTTAAGGAGGGTCCTTAAAAAAATAGAAATTTTAAAAATTCACGTTTATTTTAAAAAAGGTCCTTAAAAATAAATTTTTTAAAATATCACGATTATTTTAAGGCAGATCCTTTAAAAAAATAAAAATATTAAAAATTCACATTTATTTTGAGGAAGGTCCTTTAAAAAATAAAAATATTAAAAATTCACATTTATTTTAAGGCAGGTCCTTTAAAAAATAAAAATATTAAAAATCCTCGTTTATTTGAGGCAGGTTCTTAACAAAAAAAATTTAAAAATCTACGTTTATTTTTAACCAGGTCTTTAACAAAAAAATTTAAAAATCCTCGTTTATTTGAGGCAGGTTCTTAACAAAAAAATTTAAAAATCTACGTTTATTTTTAACCAGGTCTTTAACAAAAAAATTAAAAAATCCACGTTTATTTTATGGAAGGTCCTTAAAAAATAAAAATGTTAAAAATCTACGTCTATTTTAAGGAGGTTTCTTAAAAAAATAAAAATATTAAATATCCACGCTTATTTTAAGGAAGGTTCTTGAAAAATAAAAATATTAAAAATCCACGTTTATTTTAAGGAGTATCCTTAAAAAATGAAAATATTAAAAATTCACGTTTATTTAAGGCAGGTTCTTTAAAAAATAAAAATATTAAAAATCCACTTTTAATTTAAGGCAGGTCCCTTAAAAAATGAAAATATTAAAAATCCTCGTTTATTTGAGGCAGGTTCTTAACAAAAAAAAATTTAAAAATCTACGTTTATTTTTAACCAGGTCTTTAACAAAAAAATTTAAAAATCCACGTTTATTTTATGAAAGGTCCTTAAAAAATAAAAATTTAAAAAATCCACGTTTATTTTGAGGCAGGTCCTTAACAAAAAAACAAAAAATTAAAAATCCACGTTTATTTTGAGGCAGGTCCCTAACAAAAAAAAAAATCAAGTTTATTTCCTGGCAGGTCCTTGGAAAAAAATAATTTATAGAAATCAACGTTTATTGACTGGAAGGTCCTGGTTAACAATTTATTTTTAAAAATCCACATTTTTTGCTTTGAAGGTCCTTGAGACAAAATAAGTAAAAAATCCACAATTTTTCGTTTGAAGGTCCCTGAGAAAAATAGATAAAAATTCAAAATTTTTCGCTTGAAGGTCCTTGAGAAAAATAAATGTAAAAATCCAAGTTTATTGATAGGAAGATGCTTGGGAAAATTATTTAAAAAATCCACGTTTATTGATAGGAAGATGCTTGGGAAAAATTAATTAAAAAATCCCTGTTTATTGCTTGACAGGTCCTTAAGAAAAATTTATTTAAAAATATCCCTTTTTGGCTTGGAAGGTCCTCGGAAAAAATTAATTAAAAAATCCACGTTTATTGCTTGGATGGTCCTTGAAAAAAATTAAATTTTAAAATCCACGTTTAATACTTAAGATGTTTTTGAAAAAAAAAAATAATAATAATAAATTTAAAAATCGTAGTTTATTACTTAAGAGGTCCTTGAAAGGAATTAATTCAAAAATCCACGTTTATTGCTTAGAAGGTCCTTAAAAAATATCAATTTAAAATTCCCTGTTTATTACTTGAAAGGTCCTTAAGAAAAATTATTTTAAAAATCTAAAAAAAATAAAAAATCCGCTTTTCGCTTGAAAGATCCGTGAGAAAAATTAATTTTAAAATCCACGTTTATTCCTTAGATGGTCCTAGAAAAAAACATAATTTAGAAATCCACGTTTATTGTTTGGAAGGCCCTTGTAGAAAATTATTTTTAAAAAATATTCGCGATTTAGCTTGGAACGTCCTTGAGAACAATTAATTTTAAAATCCATGTTTCTTGCTTGGAGGGAGCTTGAGAAAAATTAAAGAAAAAATTAATTTAAGACTCCACGTTTATTGCTTGGAAGGTCCTTGAGAAAAATTAATATAAAATGCATGTTTATTGCTTGAAAGGTCCTTGAGAAAAATTATTTAAAAAATCCAAAAATTAAAAAAAAAATAAAAATCCGTTTTTCGCTTGAAAGGTCCTTGAGAAAAATTAATTTGAAAATCCACGTTTATTGCTTGAAATGTCCTTGAGAAAAATATATTTAAAAATCCAAGTTTATTGCTTGGAAGGTCCTTTAGAAATAATAATTAAAAAATCTACGTTTGTTACTTAAAAAGTCCTTGCGAAAAAATTATTAAAAAATCCACGTTTATTGCTTGAAAGGTCTTTGAGAAAATTTGATAAAAAAAAATCCACGTTTATTGCTTGGAAGGTCCTTGCGAAAAAATTATTAAAAAATTCACGTTTCATGTTTGGAAGGTCGTTAAGAAAAATTAATCTAAAAATCCACGTTTATGGCTTGAGAAAAATTAATTTCAAAATCCATCTTTGGTGCTTGGAATGTCCTTGAGAATTTTTTTTTAAATATCCACGTTTTCAGTTTGGAATGCCCATGGAAAAATTTATTTAAATATCCACGTTTATTGCTTGGAAGGTCCTTAAGAAAAATTTATTTAAAAATCCACGTTTATAGCTTGGAAGGTCCTTGAGAAAAATAATTAAAAAATCGAAGCTTCTTGTAAAAAATTAATTTAAAAACAATCCACGTTCTTCCCTTCGGATGTCCGTGAGAGAAATTGAGAAATCCAAGTTCATTTTAAGGATGGCCCTTGATAATGCCCGTTTATTTAATTCTCAGAAAATTCCCGTAGTCCTTAAAAATGTCCTTCATTTAGTTTGAATATTTTCTGTTAATTACAAAATATTTTCTCACAACTTACTCAATAATAATCTTTTATTTATTTTGAAAACTCTTTGAATATCCTAGTACTAAGTCCTTTTAATAAAGAAAATATTTATATTTCCTAATGAAGCCTCTTTCGAACGATTCACATGAAACTTATTTTCCTATTTTCTTTTCATTTTCTTTGCAGCTAATCAAAATCAAAACAATTTGAACAAAATTTTACAAACATTTTGGTGAATAAATATAGTCAACATTCAACGAAAAATCAAAAGCAGAAAATTTCTGGCGCACACACACACAGAGTAAGTACATTTTTCCACTAAATCTTCATAATTTTATCTCTTTGAAGACGTTGTTTTCCCTCAAACATCCTAAGCAATGCTCAACGATAATTAGCCAAAGGACAGGATACGCTTACGTCGAAAGTTCTTTGCCACCAGGACTCGGTGGGTAGGCGATGGTGGTAGGACCATTTAAAACTTTTGACTTAGCCCAAATGTCCTTGTTTGCATTTATCGATGATGTTTATGACTGCTAATGACATTGTGACAGTTTTATGCTATTCCATCCTTGGCAATGTTATTGGACCGATGAAGACACTTTTAATGTTTGGCTGCTCATTAAAAATGCAGGGGAGGTCCTTTTGAATGGAGGTGGAAAGCAATTAGATAGAGAAATATGTGGGAGGAGATTAAAGGACCCTAGAGGACCTCTAAATAGGTGTGATTGAGCTTTTCTAGTTCTTTGTAAATTGTTTTAAAATTGCACACAATTTTGGTTCTTTGAGTATTTGAAAAAAAAAATATTTTTTAAAAATTTAAGGGTTAATTTAAAAATCCACATTTATTGCTTGGAAGTTCCTTGAGAAAATTCATTAAAAAATTCATGTTTATTGCTTGGAAGGTCCTTGAGAAAATTCAATGAAAAATCCACGTTTATTGTTTGGAAGGTCCTCGAGAAAAATTAATTTAAAAATCCACGTTAAACTCTTGTAAGGTCCTTGGGAAAAATTAATTTAAAAATCCACGTCTAATGCATTAGAAAATCATTTCAAAATCCACGTTTATTGTATGGAAGATCTTGAGAAAAATTAATTTAAAAATCCACGTTTATTTTTGGAAGGTCTTTGAGAAATGTTATTTAAATAATCCACGTTTAATGCTTGGAATGTCCTTGAGAAAGATTAATTTAAAAAGATCCGCGTTTATTGCTTAAAAGGTCCTTGAGAAAAATTTATTTAAAAATCCATGTTTATTGTTTGGAATGTTCTTGAGAAAAATTCATTTAAAAATCCACGTTTATAGATTGGAAGGTCCTTGGGAATAATAATTTAAAAATCCTCATTTATTGCTAGGAGGGTCTTTTAGATAAAATAATTTAAAAATCCACGTTTATTGCTTGGAAGACCCTTGAGAAAAATTAATTTAAAAATCCACATTTATTTTTTGAAAGGTCCTTGAGAAGAATTCATTTAAAAATCCACATTTATTTCTTGAAAGGTCCTTGAGAAAGCTTAATTAAAAATCCACGTTTTTCGCTTGGAAGGTCCTTGACAACAACAATTAATAAAAAATACACATTTTTTTCGCCTGGACGGTCATTGAAAAAAAAAATAGTTAAAAAGTCCCTTGCTTGGAAGGTCCTTGAGAAAAATTCAATTAAAAATCCACGTTTATTGCTTGAATGGTCCTTCAGAAAGATTATTTAAAAAAGATTATTTAAAGAAATTAATTTAAAAAATCTGCCATTAATGCTAGGAAGGACCTTTTAGGAATATTTTTAAAGACCAATAAACGTGGATTTTTGAAATATATTTTTTCAAGGATCAATAAACGTAGATTTTTGAAATATATTGTTTCAAGGATCAATAAACGTGGATTTTTTAAATATATTTTGTCAAGGATCAGTACGTGGATTTTTTAAATATATTTTGTCAAGGATCAGTACGTGGATTATTTTTAAATTATATTTTTGCACAGACCAATAAACTAGGATTTTTTTAATCAATTTTTTTTCAAGGACCAATACACGTGATTTTTCTTTTAAATATTTTTCAAAGAAAGAAAATATTTTTTAAAATACTCTTTGCCAATGTGGATTTTTAAAAAATATTTGTTTAACGATTATTTTAAACGCGGATTCTTGAAAAATATTTTTTCAAGGAATCTTTGCCGACGTGGATTTTTGAAAAGTATTTTTCAAAGGACTCCTTGCCAACGTGATGCTTAAAAATATTTTTCCAATGACTCTTTGAAGCGTGGATTGTTAGAAAATATTTTTCCTAGAACCATTTGCCGAAGTTGGTTTTTTTTTAATTTATTATTCAAGGAGTAATTATTATTTATTGTTATAAAATATTTTTCAAGAGACTCTCTGCCAACGTGAATTTTTGAAAAATTTTTTCCACTCTTTGTCAACGTTTTTAAAGGTCTCTTTGGAATATTTTTCCAAGGACTCTTTGCCAACGGGGTTTTTTATTTTTTCAAAGACTATTTGAAATGTGGATTGTTTGGAAATATTTTTCCAAGGACTCTTTGGCATGTGGATTTTTGAAAAATGTCTTCCAAGAAGTCTTTGCGACGTATATTTTTGAAACGTATATTTTTGAAACGTGGATTTTTTGGAACGTGGATTTTTTAAAAATATTTTTTCTAGAACTGTTTTAAACATAGATTTTTGAAAAATGTGTTTCCAGGACTATTCTAAAAGTGGATCCTTAAAAATATTCTCCCAAGAACTCTTTGCCAACGTGGATTTTTGGAAAATATTTTAAAGGACTCTTTGCCAAGGTGGATTTCTTAAAAATATATTTTCAAAGACTCCTTGCCAAGGTGGATTTCTCAAAAATATATTTTCAAAGACTCCTTGCCAAAGCGAATCTTAAAAATATTTTTCTAGGACTATCTCAACGTCAATTGTCTGAAAATATTTTTGTAAGGACTCTGTGCGATGTGGACTTAAAAAAAATATTTTCCAAGGACTCTTTGGCATGTGGATTTTTGAAAAATAGTTTTCCAAGGATTTTTTAGAACATGCATTTTTTCAACAATGTGGATTTTTTTCAAAATATTTTTCTAGGACTATCTCAAACGTAAATTGTCTGAAAATATTTTTGTAAGGACTCTGTGCGATGTGGACTTAAAAAAAATATTTTCCAAGGACTTGTTGGCATGTGGATAGTTTTCCAAGGATTTTTTAGAACGTGCATTTTTTTCAACAAAGTGGATTTTTTTCAAAATATTTTTCTAGGACTATCTCAAACGTAAATTGTCTGACAATATTTTTCTAAGGACTCTTTGCCAACGTGGATTTAAAAAAATATTTTCCAAGGATTCAAAGGACTTTTTGGAACGTGGGTTTTTGAAAAATATTTTTTCAAGGACTATTTTGGAATGCGCATTTTTTAAAAAAAAAATATTTTTTCAAGGACTATTTTAAGCGTGGATTTTTGAAAAATATTTTTTCTGAAGCTATTTTAAAAGGGGATTTTTGAAAAATATTTTTTCAAGGACTCATTGCCAAAGTGGATCTTTTTAAAAATATTTTTCTAGGACTACCTCAAACGTAAATTGTCAAAAAATATTTTTTCAAGGGCTCTTTGCGACGTGGATTTAAAAAAATATATAATTTTCCCAGGATTTTTTAAAAATATTTTTCCAAAAACTTTTTGGAACGCGTATATTTTAAAAATATTTTCCCAAGGAGTCTTTGTCGACTTGGAATTTTGACAAAATTTTTTTCAAGGACCATTTGGAACGTAAATTGTTAGAAAATATTTCTAAGGACTCTTTGATTTTTTAAATTTTTTTCAAGGGCTCTTTGAACCGTGATTTTTTTAAAAATATTTTTTCAATACTCTTTGAAACGTGGATTTTTGAAAAATTATTTTTTCAAGTATTAATCAAAAAAAAAGGATTTTTGAAAAATATTTTTCCAAGGACCCTTTGCCAACGTGGATTTAAAAAAAAAATTATTTTTCAAGTATTATTTAAAAAGGAGATTTTTGAAAAATATTTTTTCTAGAAAAATTTCAGAAGTGGATTGTTAGAAAATGTTTTTTCAAGGACTTTCTGTTTTCTGGAGTTTTCAAAAATATTTTGTCAAGGACTATTTTAAAGTTGCGTCCTTAGAAAATATTTTCAAGGATTCCTTGCCAACGGGGATTTTGGAAAAATATTTTTTGATGAATTTTTTAAACACGGAGTCTTAGAAATTGGAAAGTCCTTTAGAAAAATTAATTTAAAAATTCAAGTTTTCAATATATTTCAGCCTAGAAAAACATATTGGCGCACAAATCCACAATCCCTATCCCATCCTCATTTCTCTTAAGACTTTTAGCCATGGTCTTATTTATAACAATCTCTAAAATGCCAATAAGTCATCTCAGCTATTATGCCGCCAATAATAATAATGATGATGGTGATGCTTTCAATACTTATAATTTTCCTCGGTATGGATTCAACCCACAACAATTTTCTTGACTTTGAGCGATTACTTTCTTAAGGTTATACCGAGAAAGTGAGATTGGCAATGAGGGACAGAGGCTGCAGAGGTGGAGAGAGGGAATTTCAAAAGGATTGCTAAAGGTAAACATAGACACAAAAGTTTTAAACGCCCATTTTGTAGAACGCCCTCCTCCCCCCTCTCCTGCCAGCGTTTGACTGTGCCATCAAAATTGGCAAATTTTCCATTCATCTACGGTTGGCATATTGCTATTTTTGCTACCATGAATATAATCAGTATGAGCTGAGTGGTTGGCTGGCTGGCTGGCATGCGGGATAGCTCTTTGGCGGGATGACTTCTGTTGCTTTCTTGCCAAACAGCTGCTATTTCCAACGCTACCAGCTTTGAAGCCCTTAACTTCTGGGTTGGTTGGCTGACTGGCTGATGGGTGGGTTGGCTGATGGGTGGGTTGGCTGGTTGGCTGCTCGGTTGTCGCCTAAGTCATCGTGCGGTTATTTAACCATGTTTGATAATGGCTTGAAATTGTGGTTTGCATATTTTATAAGCAATTACATTTACTCGGGCTTTTAAGACGGCGACTTTCGTTCACGTACAAACAACAAGGCGGCAGGGCAGGACTCATCCCTGCCGTTACGCACAGACCTCCTGCTTGCACGCACACATTTTCATTTATCCTCATACTTCTCCTCCCCCACCCCCTGTTGAAATGCCTTTTATGCCTTGATATGCCTTTTTGGAATAGCAAGCTACATATCCCTAAGACACATCCTCTGATCTCCATATGCCATGGCAAAATTTCCATCTTCCACCCCCCGCACCATCCCTCATCGGCATCATCGTCATCCACCTTTCGCTGGCATCCCGAAACGTTTATTTACTTGAAGACGTGTTTATTGATAGGCCTATTTTGTGCCACTTGGTTTCCGTTTCCTCCACACGTGACTTTTGCCAGTTGCTCAGGTTATTGTTAGCGTTGTTGTTGTTGTTCATATTGGTTAATATATCAACAGCCACAGGAGTTGTCTATCATCCGTTGAAAAACAAAAAAAAAATATATAAAAAAATAACGAAGGTGTATTTTCTCATGGAGGTGGCTTGGTAGCCTGTCTGTTTTTTTTTTTTTGTTATTCAAATGATTTTTTTTAACTTTGTTGTTGTTGTTGCTGTTTTCATTTTTTTTTTTTTTTGTTTACTCTTCCTTGGAAATCTACGCATATGTTAAAAATTTCCACAATTATTATTTACCTCCACAGCGCCATTCATCTTTGATGATGGATTAGTAAAAAATATTGCAAAAATATGCCAGCAATCAATATTTTTTTTTTTTTGAATTTTAAGAAGCTATCACATATGCAAAAATATTTTTTAGAGGGGGCCTTGAAGGGTATGAGGACGGGACTTTATTTATGGCATAATAAATAAGTTTAAGTATTTTTAAAATTCACCAACAATTTTTCCCTTGAGATGGTGAGTCGTTAGAAAGCATATAAATAAATATGTCGATAAGTGACTGATTATCACTGTCCAGGAAAAATGATGGCTTCACTTTGTTCGGAATTTTCCATAAAATTTATAAAAAGGAAATCCTTTGTGGATACTTTGAGGAAATACATTTTATTTTGGAAAAAATACCTTTGGAGAGCTCTACATTTTTTTAAAGACCAAAGAACGTGGATTTTTTAAAAATATTTTTTTAAAGACCAATCATAAACGTGGAGTTTTTAAAGACCAACCATAAACGTGGATTTTTTAAAAATATTTTTTTAAAGACCAACCATAAACGTGGATTTTTTAAAGACCAACCATAAATGTGGATTTTTTAAAAATATTTTTTTAAAGACCCGCCATAAAAGTGGATTTTTTAGAAATATTTTTTTAAAGACCAACCATAAACGTGGATTTTTTAAAAATATTTTTTCAAACACCAACTATAAACGTAGATTTTTTAAAAATATTTTTTTAAGGATCAACTATAAACGTGGATTTTTTAAGAATATTTTTTTAAAGACCAACCATAAGCGTTAATTTTTTAAAAATATTTTTTTAAAGACCAACCAATAAGCGTTGATTTTTTAAAAATATTTTTTAAAGACCAACCATAAACGTGGATTTTTTAAATATATTTTTTAAACACCCACTATAAATTTGGATTTTTTAAAAATACTTTCTTAAAGACCAACCATAAACGTGGATTTTTTAAAAATATTTTTTTAAAGACCAACTATAAACGTGGATTTTTTAAAAATATTTTTTTAAGACCAACCATAAACGTGGATTTTTTAAAAATATTTTTTTAAAGACCAACTATAAACGTGGATTTTTTAAAAATATTTTTTTAAAGGCCAAGTATAAATTTGGATTTTTTAAAAATATTTTTTTAAAGGCCAAGTATAAATTTGGATTTTTTAAAAATATTTTTTTAAAGGCCAAGTATAAATTTGGATTTTTTAAAAATATTTTTTTAAAGGCCAAGTATAAATTTGGATTTTTTAAAAATATTTTTTTAAAGGCCAAGTATAAATTTGGATTTTTTAAAAATATTTTTTTAAAGACCAACCATAAACGTTTTTTGGATAAATGTGGATTTTTTAAAAGTATTTTTTTAAAAGACCAACTATAAACGTGGATTTTTTAAAAATATTTTTTAAAGACCAACTATAAACGTAGATTTTTTAAAAATATCTATTTAAACGCCAACTATAAACGTAGATTTTTTAAAAATATCTTTTTAAACACCAACTATAAACGTAGTTTTTTTAAAAATATCTTTTTAAACACCAACTATTCAAAACAATTCGTTAAAAAATTAAGTCGATGAGGGAAATTTAACCACATAATATTTTCTTAAATGGTTATTATTCTCACCCTCCCCTTATTTCCTTAAATGAAGGGATTGGAAACCTCGAACGTTCATTGAATTAAACAGACGCACTTAAATTGTCATATGTCTTTATATCTGTACCAACATTTAAACTAATTAAACTTAAGTTTGTCATAGCAGAACGCCCCCGGCACATATGATGAACCGCAAAGGAAATTTATTATTTCGCAAAAGGGAAATAGCGAGGGCAGTTCCAGAAGTTTACAAAAATAATTCTTTTAACCCAGCCTAGAAATTGGTCCTTGAAAAATATTTTTAAAAAATCCGCATTTGAAGAATGGTCCTCAAAAAATATATTTAAAAAATACGCTTTTAAAGGATGCTCTTTTAAGAAAATATTTTTAAAAAATTTTCGTTTAATGGATGGTCCTTGAAAAATATTTTAAAAAATCCGCATTTGAAGAATGGTCCTCAAAAAATATATTTAAAAAATACGCTTTTAAAGGATGCTCTTTGAAGAAAATATTTTTAAAAAATTTTCGTTTAATGGATGGTCCTTGAAAAATAGTTTAAAAAAAATCCTCGTTTAAAGGATGGTCCTTCGAAAAATTATTTTTAATAAATCCACGTTTAAATTATGGTCATTGAAAAAATATTTTTAATAAATCCACGTTTAAATTATGGTCCTTGAAAAAATATTTTTAATAAATCTACGTTTAAATTATGGTCCTTGAAAAAATATTTTTAAAAAATCCACGTTTAAATTATGGTCCTTGAAAAAATATTTTTAAAAAATCCACGTTCAAAGGATGGTCTTTAATAACATATTTTTAAAAAATCTACGTTCAAAGGATGGTCTTTAATAACATATTTTTAAAAAATCCACGTTTATATTTGGTCTTTAATAACATATTTTTAAAAAATCCACGTTTATATTTGGTCTTTAATAACATATTTTTAAAAAATCCACGTTTAAATGATGGCCCTTAAAAATATTTTTAAAAAATCCTTGTTTAAATGATGGTCCTTAAAAAAAAAATTTAGAAAATCCTTTTTTAAATGATGGTCCTTAAAAAATATTTTTAAAAAATCCACGTTTATATTTGGTCTTTAAAAAATATTTTTAAAAAATCCACGTTTATATTTGGTATTCAAATAATATTTTTAAAAATCCATGTTTAAAGGATGGTCCTTAAAAAAATATTTTTAAAAAATAAGAAAAAAAGGACGGTCCTTGAAAAAATATTAAAAAAGTCATCTTTTAAATGATGGTCCTTAGAAAATATTTTTAAAGAATCCACCTTTAAAGGATGGTCTTTAAAAAAATATTTTTAAGAAATCCTTGTTTAAATAATGGTCCTAAAAAAATATTTTTAAAATATCCACCTTTAAATGATGGTCCTTAAAAAATATTTTTAAAAAATCCTAGTTCAAATGATGGTCCTTAAAAATTATTTTTAAAATATCCACGTTTAAATGATGGTCCTTAGAAAAATATTTGTAGAAAATCCACGTTTAAAGGATGGTCCTTAAAAAAATTATAAAAAATCCACGTTTTAATTTGAATCTTCAAAAATAATATTTAAAAATTTGCCAGATTTTCTCTTAAGTTTTATCATGGACCGCAAGGAGAATGTAGCTTTTCGTGAAAATCCGAGGGTAGATCTCACAGACAGGGTTTGTCGATATGGAGCCTTCCCAAATCTACACTTATATTACATAAATAAATATTTCCTTAAACTTCCAGCTCCCACCTCGTACCTTTATTTCAATTATATCATCACATGTGTCTTTATGTTTGTCTGTGTATCTCTACCCCACAATCAAACATTATTTTCATATTTTCTTTTGGCATTGAGCCGACCGTGTAAGGGGTTGTGAAGAAGATGATGGGGGTTGCGGGACTAAAGTTATGCTTGAAAACCACAAAATTGACATCTTCTCAGCAATTGTCAGGAAATTGTACAGCACTTAGTTCTGCATGCCACCGCTTTGAGAAGACACATATGAGAAAATCCATCAGTCGACCCCCTCCTTCCCTTTCTTTCCTTTGTGACGGCAAATAATCTAGACGAAAAAGAGTTGTCATCTGGAATTAGGGGTTCATTATATCGTTCATGGCAGTGGGAAGGGAAAAGGATAAGGCAATTGAGTAGTTAAGTTAAAGTGCTTGTAAGTTATTTTGAGGTTTCTTCCTCCTCCTCATCCAAAACATAAACACATCACATCACACTGACAACAGATTGACTGCCTTGTCTATGTGTGTGTGTGCGCCCTCTCTCTGTGTATATATGTTCGTCTCGTCAGCCAGCAACTCAGAAAGTTATAATTTGCCTAATCTAAAAATTATAATTTGCTAACTAAATTAGTTTGATATTAGGAAAGTTTCTCTGGCAAAAGAAACTTCAAATAGTTTTCCATTTTTTTGTCGGATTTGGTTTTCATTTCGTATGGAAATGGGGAAAACTTTATTGAAATTGAGAGAGATTTCCAAGTAGTTCATCGTCGCAGTAATCGTCATCATACCACATATACACACACACTCTGGAAAATCAAAATGGAAAGTCGAAATATGTAGAATAATCATTGAATTATTAGTGAACCTCCGGTGGTCCAGAACTGTCAACGTAATTGTCCCGCAAATAAAAAATTCCCTTCCATCTGACCACACAACCTCGAATTTTATTCATACATGTCCATTTCAAACACACGACAGACTGACTGACTGGCTGAGTGCTTATTCATGTAGTTGGTAAGACATTTCGAGGAATTTTTTTGCGGTTTATTTTTGGGCGGATAGTTTTTCAAACAATTAAGGTCGGCAGTGATTTGATTGTTGATGCTGCCGCCGATGATGGTGATGACGTGATATGCAAAGTTCGGAAACGGAAATATTTATCGACAAATATTTTTTTAAACACCAACTATAAACGTGGATTTTTTAAAAATATTTTTTTAAACACCAACTATAAACGTGGATTTTTTAAAGATATTTTTTTATACACCAACTATAAACGTGGATTTTTAACAAAATATTTTTTAAAGTCCAACATTTACCCGAGTTTTTTTAAAAATATCTTTTAAAGACCAGCTACAAACGTGGATTTTTAAAAAATATTTTTTCAAGTAGCATCCTTTAAACTTGAGATTTTTAAAAATATTTTTTGAGGACCTTCCTCTAAGCGTGGGTTTTTTAAAAATATTTTTTTAAACACCAACTATAAACGTGGGTTTTTTAAAAATATTTTTTTAAACACCAACTATAAACGTGGATTTTTTAAAAATATTTTTTTAACACCAACTATTAACATGGATTTTTTAAAAATATTTTTTAAGGACCATCCTTTGCACGTGTTTTTTTTTTTAAATATTTTTTTAAACACCAACTATAAACGTTTTTAAACCAAATCCAAACGTGGATTTTTTGAAAATATTTTTTAAAGACCATATAAAAAAATATTTTTATAGACCATATAAAAATATTTTTTTAGGACCAACTCCAAACGTGGATTTTTTAAAAATATTTTTTTAAAGACCAACTATAAACGTGGATTTTTTGAAAATATTTTTTTAAAGACCAACTATAAACGTGGATTTTTTGAAAATATTTTTTTAAAGACCAACTATAAACGTGGATTTTTTATTTTTTTTTTAAAACACCAACTATAAACGTGGATTTTTTAAAAATATTTTTTTAAACCAAATCCAAACGTGGATTTTTTAAAAATATTTTTTTAAACCAAATCCAAACGTGGATTTTTTGAAAATATTTTTTAAAGACCATATAAAAAAATATTTTTATAGACCATATAAAAATATTTTTTTAGGACCAACTCCAAACGTGGATTTTTTAAAAATATTTTTTTAAAGACCAACTATAAACGTGGATTTTTTGAAAATATTTTTTTAAAGACCAACTATAAACGTGGATTTTTTAATTTTTTTTTAAAACACCAACTATAAACGTGGATTTTTTAATTTTTTTTAAAACACCAACTATAAACGTGGATTTTTTAATTTTTTTTTAAAACACCAACTATAAACGTGGATTTTTAAATTTTTTTTAAAACACCAACTATGTTGTTTTTTTTGAAAATATTTTTTCAATAATTAACAGGGATGTGGATTTTTTAAAAATATTTTTTTTAATGATCGACTGAGGTGTGGATTTTTTGAAGAATAATTTTTCAAAGACCAACTGAAATGTGGATTTTTTTTTAAATATTTTTTCAAGGACCAACTGAGATGTTGATTTTTTAAAGAATATTTTTCAAGGATTGTCTTTCTTTCCAAGAATGTCATTTATATAATTGTTAACTTCTCTAAATTGTCATTCATAATACTTCTAGCGTTCGTTTGTTTGTGTGAGTTCTGCTTAAAAATAGATTCCGACATATCCAAACATTTGTATTTTTATTATTCATTTACATCAACAACGACAATTTTCTTCTAGAATTGCTAATGGATTTGAGTTATTTTCCTCGTTAGCTGCTGGCACATTCGAATTGTGGGTGCCAATGAAAATTTAACTAGACATGTGTCATAGATGTTCATTGTGCCATACCCCATCTCCCCTGCCAACCATGCAGAGATCATTATTGTTTGTTATCCTTTTGAATGTCCTTGTTGGCTGACGACATGTGCCTTTTTGTCCTTTCTTTTTCTCGGCAAAGTAACACAATTCATATGATTATGCCTGGCTGCAATATGCGTATGTTTGTCTGGCAAATTTCTGACTTGGCGTTACGCATACGACTTTCATTTGATGCTGAAGAGCGAAATGGTAAGAGGCGGGGTGGGGAGGGGGCCCAGATGAATTAATATTTGTTTGACGACAGATTGTCACTGTATTAACGTGTATAATTCTTTGTTTGAATGTTGTGATGTCTGTTTGTCTACTTGATGACTTGGTGTCTTTCTCTACGTGACTGAATGGGAGGGCAAACGTATGTCTCTCGCTGCATGTGTGTGTGTGAGTGTGGGTGAGTCTGTGTGTGTGCCTGCAGTTTGTTATGTTAGTCCTTACAAAGGGAACCTTTCACGATGAGCATTTAATTAGCGTACATAGCAAATGATTATGTTATCATAATTAAGTCAATGCCCAAGAAAGGCACACACACACGCGCATGCACACACAGACTCACACACACCAATGCAGTCATCTGGAAACGTGGTAGCATCCAACTAACTTGGTTAACGAATGTTATATGATAATCCATAGGCGCTTGTTTACATTGGAGCCAAGATGCGTAGGGCAATAAGCGTTCAACTAGTCACAAAGTGGTACGGCGGGTTTAAGGGGTGGGCGCACCACGGTTACACATGTTGGCATTTAAGACTAATTGTTGTTGCTGTTCTGACTGTGCTTGTTCTTATTGTTAAATTATGTAACATAAGTTAAATGATTTGAGGCTTTATTAATTTTCTTAATTAGTAAAGGGCTTTAAAGGGTGGAGTGGTAACTAAAACAAAGAGCGGTTCTAATAAAAATTTGCAAGGAGAACTAAATCATGAAGTGGAACGACATGGCACATTATTTCAACCAATGATTCTTGAAGTGATTCAAAGCTTTCTACAAATTTTCAAAGCTTTATACTAAATGGTGCAAAATATATCTCCAAAAAAATTGGGGTCAAAAAAATTAGTTGGCCTCCAAAAATATTTTTAAAATTCCACTATTGCACGATATTTTTAACAAGTAAAAAAGCAGTAAGATCGGCCGGGACGATCTTTAAATACCCTTCATCACGTGGAACGATTAAAAATTATGTTAAAATCTTAAAAATACCGAATGTAGCCGAATGTTAAAAAAAATATTCATTAAAAAATCCACGTCTGTTGTGGTCCTTGAAAAAATATTCATTAAAAAATCCACGTCTGTTGTGGTCCTTGAAAAAATATTCATTAAAAAATCCACGTCTGTTGTGGTCCTTGAAAAAATATTCATTAAAAAATCCACGTCTGTTGTGGTCCTTGAAAAAATATTCATTAAAAAATCCACGTCTGTTGTGGTCCTTGAAAAAATATTCATTAAAAAATCCACGTCTGTTGTGGTCCTTGAAAAAATATTCATTAAAAAATCCACGTCTGTTGTGGTCCTTGAAAAAATATTCATTAAAAAATCCACGTCTGTTGTGGTCCTTGAAAAAATATTCATTAAAAAATCCACGTCTGTTGTGGTCCTTGAAAAAATATTCATTAAAAAATCCACGTCTGTTGTGGTCCTTGAAAAAATATTCATTAAAAAATCCACGTCTGTTGTGGTCCTTGAAAAAATATTCATTAAAAAATCCACGTCTGTTGTGGTCCTTGAAAAAATATTCATTAAAAAATCCACGTCTGTTGTGGTCCTTGAAAAAATATTCATTAAAAAATCCACGTCTGTTGTGGTCCTTGAAAAAATATTCATTAAAAAATCCACGTCTGTTGTGGTCCTTGAAAAAATATTCATTAAAAAATCCACGTCTGTTGTGGTCCTTGAAAAAATATTCTTTAGAAAATCCACGCCTGTGGTGGTCCTTGAAAAATATTCATTAAAAAATCCACACCTGTGGTGGTCCTTGAAAAAATATTATTTAAAAAATCCTTGTTTCTATTAATGCTTGAAAAAATATTATTTAAAAAATATTCATTACAAAATCCACACCTGTGGTGGTCCTTGAAAAAATATTATTTAAAAAATCCTTGTTTCTATTAATCCTTGAAAAAATATTATTTAAAAAATCCTTGTTTCTATTAATCCTTGAAAAAATATTATTTAAAAAATCCTTGTTTCTATTAATCCTTGAAACAAATATTCTTTAAAAAAATCCACGCCTCTATTAATCCTTGAAAAAAATATTCTTTACAAAATCCACGCCTCTATTAATCCTTGAAAAAAAATATTCATTACAAAATCCACGCCTCTATTAATCCTTGAAAAAATATTTTTTTAAAAAATCCACGCCTCTATTAATCCTTGAAAAAATATTTTTTTAAAAAATCCACGCCTCTATTAATCCTTGAAAAAATATTTTTTTTAAAAAATCCACGCCTCTATTAATCCTTGAAAAAATATTTTTTTAAAAAATCCACGCCTCTATTAATCCTTGAAAAAATATTTTTTAAAAATCCACGCCTCTATTAATCCTTGAAAAAATATTTTTTAAAAAATCCACGCCTCTATTAATCCTTGAAAAAATATTTTTTTAAAAAATCCACGCCTCTATTAATCCTTGAAAAAATATTTTTTTAAAAAATCCACGCCTCTATTAATCCTTGAAAAAATATTTTTTTAAAAAATCCACGCCTCTATTAATCCTTGAAAAAATATTTTTTAAAAAATCCACGCCTCTATTAATCCTTGAAAAAATATTTTTTTAAAAAATCCACGCCTCTATTAATCCTTGAAAAAATATTTTTTTAAAAAATCCACGCCTCTATTAATCCTTGAAAAAATATTTTTTTTAAAAAATCCACGCCTCTATTAATCCTTGAAAAAATATTTTTTTAAAAAATCCACGCCTCTATTAATCCTTGAAAAAATATTTTTTTAAAAAATCCACGCCTCTATTAATCCTTGAAAAAATATTTTTTTAAAAATCCACGCCTCTATTAATCCTTGAAAAAATATTTTTTTAAAAAATCCACGCCTCTATTAATCCTTGAAAAAATATTTTTTTAAAAAATCCACGCCTCTATTAATCCTTGAAAAAATATTTTTTTAAAAAATCCACGCCTCTATTAATCCTTGAAAAAATATTTTTTTAAAAAATCCACGCCTCTATTAATCCTTGAAAAATATTTTTTTAAAAATCCACGCCTCTATTAATCCTTGAAAAAATATTTTTTAAAAAATCCACGCCTCTATTAATCCTTGAAAAAATATTTTTTAAAAAATCCACGCCTCTATTAATCCTTGAAAAATATTTTTTTAAAAAATCCACGCCTCTATTAATCCTTGAAAAAATATTTTTTTAAAAAATCCACGCCTCTATTAATCCTTGAAAAAATATTTTTTTAAAAAATCCACGCCTCTATTAATCCTTGAAAAAATATTTTTTTAAAAAATCCACGCCTCTAGTAATATTAAAAAATATTTTTAAAAAATCCACGCCTCTATTAATCATTGAAAAAATATTTTTAAAAAATCCACGCCTCTATTAATCCTTGAAAAAATATTTTAAAAAATCCACGCCTCTATTAATCCTTGAAAAAATATTTTAAAAAATCCACGCCTCTATTAATCCTTGAAAAAAATATTTTTAAAAAATCCACGCCTCTATTAATCCTTGAAAAAATATTTTAAAAAAATCCACGCCTCTATTAATCCTTGAAAAAATATTTTAAAAAATCCACGCCTCTATTAATCCTTGAAAAAATATTTTTAAAAAATCCACGCCTCTATTAATCCTTGAAAAAATATTTTAAAAAAATCCACGCCTCTATTAATCCTTGAAAAAATCCACGCCTCTATTAATCCTTGAAAAAATATTTTAAAAAATCCACGCCTCTATTAATCCTTGAAAAAATATTTTAAAAAAAATCCACGCCTCTATTAATCCTTGAAAAAATATTTTAAAAAAATCCACGCCTCTATTAATCCTTGAAAAAATATTTTAAAAAAATCCACGCCTCTATTAATCCTTGAAAAAATATTTTAAAAAAATCCACGCCTCTATTAATCCTGGAAAAAATATTTTAAAAAAAACCGCGCCTTTATTAATCCTTGAAAAAATGTTCTTTAAAAAATCCAGGTCTCTGTAAATCTTTGAAAATATTTTTTAAAAAAATCCAGGTCTCTGTAAATCTTTGAAAATATTTTTTAAAAAAATCCAGGTCTCTGTAAATCCTAGGAAAAATATTTTTAAAAATCCTTAATTCTATTAATCCTTGAAAAAATATTCTTTAAAAAATTCACGCCTCTATTAATCCTTGAAAAAATATTCTTTAAGAAATTCACGCCTCTATTAATCCTTGAAAAAATATTCTTTAAAAAATTCACGCCTCTATTAATCCTTGAAAAAATATTCTTTAAAAAATCCACGCCTCTAATTACTCTTGAAAACATATTCTTTAAAAAATCCACGCCTCTATTAATCCTCGAAAAAATATTCTTTAACAAATCCACGCCTCAGTTGGTCCTCGAAAAAATATTTGTTAAAAAATCCACGCCTTAGTTGGTCCTCGAAAAAATATTTGTTAAAAAATCCACGCCTCAGTTGGTCCTTAAAAAAATATTTTCTAAAAAATTCATGTCTCATATGGTCCTTGAAAAACTATTCTTTAAAAAATCCACGTTTCTTGAGATGCTTTAAAAAATATTCTTCAAAAAATCTCTATCTTTGCGTAACCACGTTCTTTTTTAAAAAAACAGGATCTCCGCCATTTTTGCACCTTCACCCTCCTCCCCCCAATAACTACCATTTTCCTCACATGAAAAATCATCCTCTTCCCGGTACAACCATCAAATATTATAATTTATATGCAAACATGCTTGAGATTGCTTTACAATAAATCCATTCAGTTTGTCATTCTTCTGTATTTAGATTTCTGTTTTTATTATTCCTTGAGAAAATATTCAGCTTAGCTTGGCTTTGCGATGTTGTTTAGTTTGGCAATTCTTCTTCTTCGTTTTTTGTGCGTTTTCCTGTATGGTTACCATAACTGGTGTATGCTTTTAGGCGTTGTAACGTTTCACAATATTGTTACATATTGCCCGGCTTAAGATCTAGGTGGATTCGTGTATGTGTGTTTTTTTTTTCTCTCGGCTGTGTTTACACACTCACGTACGTTCCTGACGTTGCCAAGAAAACTAAGTCAAAATCACTAAAGAAAATATCCTGAGGTGCGGGACAACGAAACGACTGCTGATGTGTTGGCAATTGCCAAGGAACATATGATTTCAAGTGTTGTGTGCCAGCCTGTTTTTGCCCCCCGAGCTATTGGTGGGAGTCTATTGTTTAGAGTGGCAGAAGACAATGGCAGGAGGTGAATGAGGGAGGGAGGAGGCGATGCGTATGGAATACAGGTGACTGTAAAGTCACAAGACAAACATTTACATATGCAGAAGAAAGGAAAATAAATATATTTCGTGACAATATGGGCTCAAGAAAATCACTAACACTTGGTAGGACGACAATATGTCAGGTGGGGAAGGTGCCTCATGGATGGATTTTTTAAAGAATATTATTTTAGGATTAACTCAGAAGTGATTTTTTGAAGGATATTTCTTCACGGACCAACAGAGACTCATATTTTCAAAAAATATTATTTCAAGAGTCAACAGAGACGTGGATTTTTAAATTATTTTTTCAAGGATAAACAAGGACGTGGATTTTGTAAATAATATTTTTTCAAGGATAAACAAGGACGTGGATTTTTTAAATAATATTTTTCCAAGGATCAACAGAAACGTCGATGTTTTAAAGAATATTTTTTAGGGTAAACAAGGACGTGGATTATTTAAAGAATATTTTTTAATGATCAAAAGAGACGTGGATTATTTAAAGAATATTTTTCAAGGATCTAAAGAGACGTGGATTATTTAAAGAATATTTTTCAAGGATCTATCGAGACGTCGATTATTTAAAGAATATTTATTAATATTTATTATAGAATATTTTTTCAAGGATTACTAGAGGCGTAGATTTTTTTCAAAAATATTTTTTCAAGGATCCACAGAGGCGTGTATTTATTATAGAATATTCTTTCAATGAGTAAGAGAGGCGTAGATAGGATCATATGAGGCGTGGATTTTTTCAAAATTTTTTTTTCAAGGACCATATGAGGCGTAGATTTTTTTAAGGATAAATGGAAACGTAGAGTTTTCAAAGAATATTTATTGAAGGACCATACGGGGCGTAGATTTTTTCAAAAATATTTTTTCAAGGATAAATAGAGGCGGACAGTTTTTAAGGAATATTTTTTCTATGGTCAAAAGAGACATGAATATTTTTTCAAAGGTCAACCGAACAGAGGATTGTTTAACGAATATTTTTCCGATGATTTGTTAAGAATATTTTTCCAAGGTCAACCGAGACGTGGATTTTGTAAAGAAATGTTGTTAAGGATCTTTGGATTTTTAAAAAAAAATATTTTTCAAGAAAAGTGAATATTTTAAAAATTATTTTTTCAAGGATCCTTGATTTTTAAAGATTAAGGATTAGCTCGGACATGGATTTTTAAATAATATATTTTCAAGAATTAAGAAAGACGTGGATTGTTAAAGAAATTTTCAAGATTTAACAAAGACGTGGACTTTTTAAAAAGATTTTTAGAGAATATTTTTTCCAAGGACCTAAAATCGGGGATTTTTTAAAAATGATTTTTAAAGAATAATTTCTCCAAGGACCTAAAAACGTGGATTTTTTAAGGTTAACTAATACATAAATTTTTTAAAAGGATTAGAAAAAATTTCCAATGACCTATAAACGTGGATATTTTAATAAATATTTTTTTCAAAGATCTTTAAACGTGGATTTTTTAAAGAATGCTGCGTGCAAGGACCTACGAACGTGGATTAAAAAAAATCAAGGACCTACAAACGTGTATTTTTTTTAAGAAAATATTATTTTTCAATGACCTTAAAACGTTTACTTTTAAGAATTATTTTTTCCAAAGATCTGTAAACGTGGATTAAAAAAATCAAAGATAATACTAGGCTTGGTTATTAAAAAAAAAAAAAAATTAAACACCTATTAATGTAGAGTTTAAAAAAATATATATTTATCAAAAAATCTAGAAACTTGGATTTCACAAAAAAAAAATATTTTTTGCAAGGTTCTACAAACAAAACCCATTTCTCCAAGAACCTAAGAACGTGGATTTTTTAAGAAATATTTTTTCCAAAGACACTTAAACGTCGATTTTTTTAAATACATTTTTCCAAGGACCTAAGATCGTGGATGTTTAAAAGATATTTTCCAAGGACAAAACTTGTATTTTTAAAAAAAAATATATTTTTCCATTTACCTATAATCCTAGATTTTTTAAAAAATATATTTTCCAAGGACCTATGGACATGGATTTTTTAAAAATATTTTTTCTAAAGATTTATTATCGTAGATTATTTTTTCCAATGATTTATGGCCGTAGATTTTTTAAAAAATATTTATCCAAAGATTGCTGGTCGTGGATTTTTTAAAAAATATTTATCCAAAGATTGCTGGTCGTGGATTTTTTAAAAAATATTTATCCAAAGATTGCTGGTCGTGGATTTTTTAAAAAATATTTATGCAAAGATTGCTGGTCGTGGATTTTTTAAAAAATATATTTTACAAAAATTTATGGATTTTTTAAAAAAAATAACTTTTTCCAAAGATTTATGATTGTGAATTTTTAAAAAAATATTTTTCCAAAGTTTTGTGGTCTTGGATTTTTTAAAAAGTATTTGTTGTAAAGACTTATGGTCGTGGATTTTTAAAAAAATATTTTTCCAAAGTTTTGTGGTCTTGGATTTTTTAAAAAGTATTTGTTGTAAAGACTTATGGTCGGGGATTTTTTAAAAAAATATTTTTTCCAAAGATTTATGGTCGTGGATTTTTTAAAAAAACATTTTTCCCAAAGATTTAAGGTTATGATTTATGGTCGTGGATTTTTTAAAAAATATTTTCTCCAAAGATTTATGGTCGTGGATTTTTTAAAAACAATTTTTTCCAAAAATTTAGATTTTTTAAAAAATAATTTTTTCTAAAAATTTATGGTCGTGGATTTTTTTAAAAATATTTTTCCAAGGATTTATGGTCGTGGATGTTTTAAAAAATATTTTTTTAAAAAAAATTTGGTCGTGGATTTTTTAAAAAATATTTTTTCCAAAGATTTATGGTCGTGGATTTTTTAAAAAATATTTTTTCCAAAGATTTATGGTCGTGGATTTTTTAAAAAATATTTTTTCCAAAGACGTATAAAAGTGGATTTTATAAAAAAATATTTTTTTGCAATTACCTATAAACGTGGATTTTTTATAAGAAAACATTTTTTCCAATGACTTATAAACGTGGATTTGTTAAAAAAATATTTTTTCCAAGGACCTAAAAACGTGGATTTGTTAAAAAAATATTTTTTCCAAGGACCTAAAAACGTGGATTTTTTAAAAAAATATTTTTTCCAAGGATGAAGGATATTTTTCAAAGTCCATAATATTTTAATAAAAGTGGAATTGTTGATTTATTTATGAAAAAATTCTGCCGATTTGAAGCCTTTCCTACATTGTTGGTTATCCTTCCCCTGTTAATGTGAACAGTGTGTGTCAAACAATTTAGCTTTTTGATTGGTTTCTAAAATATGAAAACAAAATGTGAGCATAATATATTTGTATCTAGGTTCCACCCGGTTTTGGGTGGCACCCTGAAGTAAACTGTTTATTTTTCCACATATTTAAATCACAACTCGAGGATTAAACGAAACGTTATGAGGGGTATAGGAGAAGATACAATATTGTCACACCAAGGAAGGTGTAAACACTTGACTCTTAATTTGAAGATTAGATTTATGGCGAAATTAAAAATTGCTCTCTTTTTCCGGAATGATTAGGGGGTTTGAATAAAAGTTGGTGTTTCAGGAAAAACGTGACTCAATCAAAAAAGAAAATAATATTTTTTTTGTATTTTAAATTTTGTATCCTTTCCGAGTATGGGAATGACAAAGGACCTCTTATGATTTATTTCTATGTAGTTAACAACTTGAAATTCAATTTCCTAACACACGAACACATGCCTGCAAAAATGCGAGGATATGTGGAAATAAAAATCAAATTCATTTTTCCCAAAGAAAATTTGAACATTTTTCAATGCACAACTGCTGGAAAAGAGTGAGAGAGAAGGAAGAGTGGCAGGGGGAGGGGTTGTATTGAAAAATACTATTGTATCATATTTATCATCATAAAATCCATTCGAATCCAATTATATTGCAATTTGAAATTCTATATCAAATAACACAATTGTATTTATTTAATTTGTTGACAGAGGAGCAGGAAGAAGACAGAAGAGAATGAATGAAGCAGAAAAAGTAAAGAAAAAAAACGCCATGTGACAATGTGCCAGTAAATACAGGGTGTTTGTTCATTTGTTTCAATATTCTCCTCCCTCCACCTCCTCAGCTTCATCGTATTGAACTTTGTGTTTGGTAAATTGCAATATTTTGCTGTTGTTGTTGGTACCCTGGCTGTTAACTTGGCTTTCGTTCTATTGCTAGTAATAGCTGGCACGTGGCCCCTTGTTTGTGTTTCCACGTTTTTCTTTTTCAGCGATGGTCTCCCTCCACCTCCCCAAACTCTTCTGATATCCCGCAATGCAAAGGTTTAAATTTTAACACGGGTTATATTTTTTTTTCGCAGGTGAGGATGTTTAGGGCAGAGGCAAAAACAAAAAAAAAATTGCTCCCCTCTTCTCAATTTTCCCATTTCTGGTTGGGAAGGGGATTCATCGATCCGTCAAATAAAAAAAATATATAAACTCTACACCACGAATGTGTGACAACATCAATAATAACTTTGTTTATGTGCAAAATTTATTTGTTTATAATTGAATTTGTTTTGGCGGTTTTGAAATTTAATACGATATTTTTCCCCACACTTTATTTTCTCGTTCGGTCGTTCATTCATTCGTTCGTGTTTTATCAGAAAATTTGTTTTCCTTGTTTTCTCGTTATTTTTCGGGGAGTTTTTTCTTTTTTTTTTTCTAAACCACCTTTTTTGATTCGATAACATCAAAAAATCTGTCGAACAAAATCAATCTTTGGTTACCCAAAAAAAAAAAAGCGAAAAATTGTGAAAAACATCCCATCCAACGCCATTGAGTAGAAAATTAAATTTGTATTTGATATTTATTTGGAAAAATAAAACTTTTTCTATTTTCATTCGTATACATGTTGTATAGAGTTTCCGATTGCATTTGCAAAAGGTTATACATTTAGAGGTGGAAAAAAAAAAAATAAAAAATGGATATGTTTAAAGGGCAACCTGAAATATATATTTGGGGCAATGATCGTGAAATTTTAAGCACATTTTTTATTTTTGGAATTTTGCAAAATGTGTGTCCATTTTTTTAAAAAATATTTATTTATTTTTTTAAATAATTTTTTTTTTATTTTTTAATATTTTTTTAATTTTAAGACCATTTTTCTCATTTAAAATATATCTTTTTAAAGATTAATTATATTTTTTTTAAGTTTTTATTGTTTTTATGTAATTTATTTTTTAATATAAAATTTTTTCAACAATCAGCAGAAACGTGGATTTTTTAAAGAATATTTTTTCAAGGATCAACAGAAACGTGGATTTTTTTAAGAATATTTCTTCAACAACCAACAGAAACGTGGAATTTTTAAAGAATATTTTTTTTAGGATCAACAAAAGCGTGGAATTTTGAAAAAATATTTTTTCAAGGATCAGCAAAAACATGGATTTTTTAAAGAATATTTTTTCAAGGATCAACAGAAACGTGGATTTTTTAAAGAATGTTTTTTAAGGATCAACAGAAAGGTGGACTTTTTAAAGAACATTTTTCAAGGATCAACTGAAACGTGGATTTTTTAAAGAATATTTTTTAAGGATCAACAGAAAGGTGGACTTTTTAAAGAACATTTTTTCAAGGATCAACTGAAACGTGGATTTTTCAAAGAATATTTTTTCCAACAACCAACAGAGGCGTGGATTTTTTAAAGAATATTTTTTCCAACAACCAACAGAGGCGTGGATTTTTTAAAGAATATTTTTTCAAGGATCAACAAAAACGTGGAATTTTTAAAGAATATTTTTTCAAGGATCAACAAAAACGTGGAATTTTTAAAGAATATTTTTTCAAGGATCAACAAAAACGTGGAATTTTTAAAGAATATCTTTTCAAGGATCAACAAAAACGTGGAATTTTTAAAGAATATTTTTTCAAGGATCAACAAAAAGTGGAATTTTTAAAGAATATTTTTTCAAGGATCAACAAAAACGTGGAATTTTTAAAGAATATTTTTTCAAGGATCCACAAAAACGTGGAATTTTTAAAGAATATTTTTTCAAGGATCAACAAAAACGTGGAATTTTTAAAGAATATTTTTTCAAGGGATTTTAAAAAATATTTTAAGAACCTTTTTTCCAAGGAGCTATAAACGTGGATTTCTTGAAAAAATATTTTTTTCCAAGGAACGACTTTAAAAAATATTTTTTTTCCAAGAACCTAAAAACGCGGAATTAAAAAAAATATATATATATTTTCTCCCATTTGTAGTAATATTTTCTCCGATTGTAGGTCCAATCGCCGACTTAAAAAAAATATATATTTTTTATAAAGGTCCATAAATGTGGGGTTTTTTAAAAAGTAACTTTTCCAACGACCTATAAATGTGGATTTTTTAAGAAAGTATTTTTTCCGAGTACCTATAAACGTGGATTTAAAAAAATATATATTTTTTACAAGGATGTATAAACGTGGATTTTTTTTAAAATAATATTTTTTCTAAGGACTTATAACCGTCTATATAAAAAAAAATATTTTTCCGTGGATTTCAAAAAAAATATTTTAAACGTCGAGTTTTTAAAAAATATATTTTTTGCAAGGACCCATAAACTTTTCTTTAGAAAATATTTTTTTCCAAGGTCCTATAGACGTGGATTTAAAAAAAATATTCTTTCCAAGGACCTGAAAACGTGAATTTTTTAAAAAATATTTTCCAAGGACCTATCGACGTGAATTTTTAAAAAAATATTTCTCCAAGGACCTATCGACGTGGATTTTTAAGAAAATATTTCTCCAAGGACCTATCAACGTGGAGTTTTAATAAAATATTTTTCCAAGGACCTATCAGCGTGGATTTTTAAGAAAATATTTTTCCAAGGACATATCAACTTGAATTTTTAAGAAAATATTTCCAAGGGCCTATCAACGTGGATTTTTATGAAAAAATATTTTTCCAAGGACCTACTGTCGCCGATTTTTAAAAAATATATTCTTCCAAAGACCTTTAAACATGGATTTGTTAAAAAATATATTTTTTTACATTTTCAAATGACCTATAAACATGGATTTCAAAAAAAAAAAAAATTACCAAGGACCTATAAATTTTAAGATTATCATTTGTATGTATCTCAGGCCCGTTGATTTTTAGGAAGCGGTTTAAGGAAATATCTGTTCAACGATCCGCTGAGAATAAACGCAAGCCTATTCAAAATTTCGCTTACCTTTATGTGTTTACATCTTCTGTAAATTCCTTTGAATAGTTTTATCCACCCTCTTCTAAACCACTGCCACCATTGTCACAGTGGCTCTAAATTATGAGTAGCCAAGCGCTTTAGGCTAAAGCCTTTGAAAATATCCCCCTCCTCCTCCAAAAACGACGACTGGATTAACATTGTTTATTGTCCTCCAGGTGAATATGTGCAACCGTGTGTCACGTAAGCATGCCTGAGTACAATTGTTTTGGAAAACAATACACCCAGAAATATGCAACAACAACAACGACAACCAGAAAACATTCGCTACAGCTTTTTATCCACATTTAAAATGGAGAGGATACAATTGCACAGCTAAAACCAGAATTTCGCCATTCATAAAATATTTCGCAGTGGGTGGATTTTTTGTGTTCGACAAATAATAATTGTTGTATTCAACGATTGTTTAGATGGCGGGCATTAGATGTCGCTGCGGTAAAGCTATGCAGTGCAGTGATAGAATTGCGCAAAGGAAGAGTTAGGTGTTGGAAGGACATAATGTTTTTTTTTCTATTTTTGTGGTCTGGCATAAGAAATTCGTAGTTTTAAGATATGGAAATTTTCGTTGGCGGTATTTTCGCTTTATTTTCTGGTATTAAATACAATTCTCTTCAAGTGTAAATTGTAATTAAAAATTTAGATGTTGCCTTCTGAAATCACCAGAGGAGACGAAGAATATTTAATTTTCTTCCGCTTTTTTTTTTATTCATTTTCTTTTATTTATTTGGTATTTTGTTCACATCTTCGCCGTTGGGTTTCTCTTTGGTGTTGTTTGATTTCCAAGAAATGTGCCAAAAATATTCTAAGAAATTGCAATTTATTCTGCCATAGAAATGCGCGCACAATGCTTGAAAATCAAAGCTGAATACAAAAGCTTTGAATACGCGCAAAATTATGCTCAAAATGAAAGTTGTACTGCCTAAAAGTATGCAACGGGGTTTTACAAAAAAATAAATAAATAAATAAAATAATAATTTGTAGTTTACGAAATGTAGGACAACTGGGGTATACCAAATTGTTAGCGTAGAAATAGGCCTGGTGATAATAGAGCTGGAAAAAATATTCTTAACACAGTGGATTAGAAATTACGGAAGTCTGAAGGTGGTTGCAGTTTTGTCACCTCACCCTGTATATATAATTTTTTGGAAATTTTGAACTTTTGTAGGGAGGTACCAGAAGAAGTGGACTGATATTGCCCATCTCCAAACTCGATATAAGTTTGATAATATCATACCGATGTAACAAGTTCGGGGCAATATACGTTTATGGACATTGGATGGTTCTTGAAAAAATATTCAATTTTAAATATGTATTTATATGTTTGTGAATCTGAATGGTCCTTCGAGGAATTAACTTAAAAGTGTCTAAGAATATTTTTTTTAATTCACATGTTTGACTCTGGGTGACATCAGGTTTATACTTCCAAAGATCTTAGAATTTTTTTTTAAATATCCGCCTTTGAGGACCTTGATGGTGCTGCAAACATTTTCAAAATATCCCTGTTACTTGACCTGACTGTTCTTCAGATTAGCATGGACTTGTTCTTGAAAAAATTAATTGATGATTCCTTTAAAATAATCCTGGATAATCTTTAAAATTCGTTTTAAAAAATGTGCATTTGTGAACCTGGATGGTCCTTCAAAGAATATTCTTAAAAATCCACGTTTATTGATCTGGATGGTTTTTGAAAACTCCACGCAGGTGTATGGGCCTTTACAGATATTCGTAAAAATCTACGTCTATGTACCTGAATTGTCCTTTAAAAACACAACATAATCCAAGTTTACAGGCCTGAATAACCCTTTCAAAAACATGTCCTTAAAAAAAAAAACCCAAATTTATACACCTTGATGGTTCTTGAAAAAAACGTACCACATTTTTTCCCAAAAAATATTTTTCAAAGGACATTTAGGGCAATAAACGTTTTTTTTTCTATTTTTTTCAAAGGAGCAATTTTTAAGAATATTTTTCAAAGGACATTAAGAACAAATTTTTAAGAATATTTTTCAAAGGACATTCAGAGCAATAAACGTGAAAATTTTAATAATGTATTGCAAAGGAAATTTAGAGCAATAAACATGGATTTTTTAAGAATTTTTTTTCAAAGGATATTCAGAGCAAATTATTAGGAATATTTTTCAAAGGACATTCAGAGCAACATACGTGATTTTTTTTTCAAATATGTTTCAAAGGACACTCAGATCAATAAACGTGAAGTTTTTAAAAATATTTTTCGAAGGACATTCAGACCAATAAACGTGGATATTTGAAGAACTATTTTCAAATGACATTTAGAGCAATAAACGTAGATATTGTAAGAATATTTTTCAAAGGACATTCAGATGAAAGAACGTGGTTTTTAATAATATTTTTCAAAGGACATTCAGAGAAAATTTTTAATAATATTTTTAAAATCAATAAACGAGAATTTTTTAAAAATATTTTCAAAGGACATTCAGTGAAATAAACGTGAATTTTTTGAGAAGGACATTTAGAGCAATAAACGTGGATTTTTTGCGAATATTTTTCAAAGCATGGATTTTTTGAGAATAATTTTCAAGGGACATTCAGATCAGTAAAAGTGGATTTTGTGGCTACAGTTGTTACTTAAAAATGTTAAAAAGAACTATTTTAGATAAACTTTTTTCAAAAAAAAAATTGAAATTGAAAAAAATTCGTCTGTTTAAAATATTAAAAATAAATAAATAAGTAAAAATTACATAAATATGTTTTTATGGTCCATACAACAATATTTAAATTTAAAAACAAAAATTATGTATTTTTAAAATATTTTTATAGAAGTCACCTTTTCTCCTAGATGATATGTTTTTAAAAGATCCTGCGTCTTAGTTGGACGGATCCTGACAAAATATTTCCAAAAAATCCAGATTTTTTGCAATATTGGTCCTTAAAAATATTTTCATAAAAAGGTTCGTTGCTCTGCTTATCCTTGAAAATGATTTTTTAAGTTTTTTTAAGGGTTTCGATTGCATGCAGATAGCTTAAAAGGTATTCTCTTTCTATTTATGTCCTGCTTAATAGACAATCACAATTTGTTTACTTTCTCTGAAACAAGTTAATGAAATTTTACGTTTGCTCCTTCCTGGTCAAAGTTCTCCGGGTGATTACAGCTAATTAGATTTCAACATGTTATGTGACGGTTTTGTATATCCCGAACTACTCCTGTGGTATTTACTTGAAATGACTGAATAATTGGTGGCGGTGGTGGTGAGTATATTTATCAACTAAATATATTAACCTTGGTGGTGGCAGGGAGTCCTGTCTCTTTGCGGACACTTGCAGTGGGTGGGCGTGTGTGTGTGACATTTGAAGATGACTACTTTGCATGTTTGTATCCCGTCGGGATACCAAACGCCAACCGAAATGCAAACAACCAGCGACTAAATAGTCAAACCAATGCTGAGTAATATTGTGTTGATTTTTTTCGAAACTGCAAGAGGGGGGGAACTACATTATTTTGTTTAATATTTCGTAGAGAGAGGGAAGGAGGGAGGTTGCACCCCAACAAAGTGCCATCATAAATAAAATTATGGTTGATGTCTGCGATGCCAACAATGCCAGCTTGGGGTAGCATTAATTTTAATAATTTTTAATTAACTTTATAATATTTTTTTTTTATAAAAAATAAACGACGTTCTTATTAGACCATCATAGCCCACCTCCGTCAAATATTGCTCATAATAATGTTCCATTTATTTGTTGTAGCTAATTGGAATAATGAGAGAATGAAGTTGTCAGACGAAAATTGAAATCTCCTGAAGCTAAACTCGTGACATGTCTTAAAAATGTCTAGACATTTTGGGAAGGAAGGAGGGAGACCCTCTATCCCATTCTCAAAGGACATACAGACAAAGAATTGTGGATTTTTTTTTCAAAGGACATTCGAAGCTACCAACGTGGATTTTTTAAGAATATTTTTCAAAGGACATTCAGAGCAGTAAACGTGGATTTTTAAAGAATATTTTTCAAAGGACATTCAGAGCAACAAACGTGGATTTTTTAAAAATATTTTTCAAAGGACATTCAGAGAAATAAACGTGGATTTTTTAAACTTATTATTCAAAGGACATTCCGAGCATTAAACGTGGATTTTTTAAAGAATATTTTTCAAAGGACATTCAGAGCAATAAATGTGGATTTTTTAAAGAATATTTTTTCAAAGGACCTTCCCAACAATAAACGTGGAATTTTTAAAGAATATTTTTCAAAGGACATTCAGAGCAATAAACGTGGATTTTTTAAAGAATATTTTTTCAAAGGACCTTCCCAACAATAAACGTGGATTTTTTAAAAATATTTTTCAAAGGACCTTCCCAACAATAAACGTGGGTTTTTTAAAAAATATTTTTCAAAGGACATTCAGAGCAATAAACGTGGATTTTTTAAAGAATATTTTTCAAAGGACATTCAGAGCAATAAACGTGGATTTTTTAAAGAATATTTTTCAAAGGACATTCAGAGCAATAAACGTGGATTTTTTTTTAAATATTTTTCATAGGACATTCTGAGCAATAAACGTGGATTTTTAAAAATATTTTTCAAAGGACATTCAGGACAATAAACGTGGATTTTTTAAAGAATATTTTCAAAGGACATTCAGAGCAATAAACGTGGATTTTTTAAAGAATATTTTTCAAAGGACATTCAGAGTAATAAACGGGGATTTTTCTGGGACAAATAGACCTGTATTTTTAAGAATATTTTTCCAAGGACATTTTTTTTAATCTTCTGCCATCAATTCCCTCAGTAATCCTTGTAATTTTCTCCCTGGACTTAATTCCTAATAACTTCACAAATTTCTGGATCATTAACATGTCTCGGCTAAAATATTGCAAACATAAAAATGCCAACAGCCTCCACCACCTCTCATACCTGGCCACAAGCCTATTAGCAGCCTTCTCTCCTTGGTCATCGGCATAAAATGATGTGCCCCCATGCCTAGACTACAACCATTGTCTACGGATAAAGATCTTCTTATTCATTGACCAGTTTTAGTTTAAAACCCCCACAACAATCATTGTCATCATCATCATCATCATCATCAATGCCAACACCATTTGGCATCAGTAAGACCCCGTGGTAGCAACAGCAAGAAATTCCTGCCTCAGAGACAATTACCGTCACTAATACCAGGTGTCGTTTTTTCTTTCGCTTTTTTTGCAAAGAAACTGTGGCAAACACTCAACCACACAGGAGGCAGCACGTGTTTGGGCGCCATTGGACAATAAATGCGTCACAAATACAAAATTTACACACAATTTTCTTGGTTTTTTTTTAAGTAAATTACAACCAAAAGCCCACGACACAAATTGGTTTTGTAGAAAAGCGAACAAAAAATAGAAGAAATTCATACCCCCCGCTATTTTTGTTCGGTGGCTACTAAGTGCAAAAAATAACTTGGGAATCAGATGGGAAATTACCTTTCGATTTTGTTTTTAGTTTTGTTGCAGAACCTGGTCCTTAGGATCAACAGCAAACGATAATCGACTTGCTAAATCACAGGGGAAAAAGTAATGATGAGCCTTAATAGTATCAAGTGCGTTACATAGTGGGGGAGGGGGGTGGTGTGGGTTACGCAGTGAAAGCGAGAAGGCCTGGAGAATGTTCCAGCATGCCCATGTTTTTTTATGCCAGGCACAAAGGACAAATTGTAGAACTGTGAAATGGAACAAAACTTCAATTGAGCTTGGCATATAAGCGTGAAATAAAAACAAATCGAAGTGGGTATTGGTATGATGACCAGCAAACCTTAATGGAAGAGAAGATCCTTGGGAAAATATCAAACAAAATAGAAAAACAAGACGTTTCTGGCTGAAGGTCCTTGAAAAAATATTTAAAGATCCGTGAGGTCCTTGAAAAATATATTTAAAAAAATCCTTAAATGTCCTAGAGGTCACTGAAAAACAATTTTTTAAAATCCCTTGAAGCTTCTGGGGGTTCCTGAAAAAATATTTTTAAAAAAATACTTGAAGGTCCTAGAGGTCTTTGACAGAATAAAAAAAAATATTTGAAGGTCCTTTAGGTCCTTAAAAAATATAAAAAAAAACAAAATCTGCAAGTTAATAGGTTTCCTTAAATTAAATATTTTTCAACAAATTCTTGAAGGTCCTAGAGATACATAAACAATACTTTTGAAGATCCTAGAGGTCCTTGAAAAATATTTTTTTCAAAAATCTTTGAATATCAAATAAATTCTTGAAAAAATGTTAAAAACAAATCCTGGAATGTCGTTAAAGTACTTTTTCAAAATCCTTTAAGATCCTAGACGTCCTTGAAATAGATTTAAAAAAAGAGAGAGAGAGTCAAGAGGTCACAAAAAATATTAAAAAAAAATCTTTAAAGGTCGTAAAGGTTCTTGAAAAAAAAAATTTAAAAATCCTAGAAGATCCTTGAAAAAATATTTCTAAAAGTCCATGACGGTCGTAGGACCCTTAAAAATATTTTAAAAAAAAAAAAAAACATAAAAAAATCCAAGAGGTTCTTAAAAAATATGTTTAAACAAATCATTGAAGGTCCTAGAGATCCTTGAAAAATATATTTAAAAAAATCATTGAAGTCCCCAGAAGTCCTTAAAAACTAATTTAAAAACATTGTTGTGGGTCCTAAAATTCATTGAAAAAAACACTGTTGAAAAAATCCTGAAGGTCCTAGAAGTCCTAAAAAAATATTTTTAAAAAAGTCATGAAATTTCTGAAGATCTTTGAAAAACATCTCTTAAAATTCCTCAAAGGTCCTAAAGGTCTTTAAAAAAATTAAAATCCTGGAAAGTCCTTGAAGTCCTTAAAAAATGTTTGTACATTTGAAAAATATTTAAAAAAAAATCCTTGAAAGTCCTTAAAAAATAATTTTAAAAAATCGACGTTCATGGATGGTCTTTATAAAAATAATTTTAAAAAATCCACGCTTGTGTTAATCCTTGAAAAATATTTTTTAAAAACCACGGTAGTGTTAATCCCTAAAAAGTATTTTTTTAAAAATCCACGGTAGTGTTAATCCTTGAAAAATATTTTTTAAAAATCCACGGTAGTGTTAATCCTTAAAAACATTTTTTTTTAAGAATCCACGGTAGTGTTAATCCTTGAAAAATATTTTTTTAAAAATCCACGCTTGTGTTAATCCTTGAAAAATATTTTTTTAAAAATCCACGCTTGTGTTAATCCTTGAAAAATATTTTTTAAAATATCCACGCTTGCGTTAATCCTTGAAAAAATATTTTTTAAAAAATCCACGTTTGTTGTAATCCTTGAAAAAAATATTTTTTAAAAAATCCACGTTTGTTGTAATCCTTGAAAAAATATTTTTTAAAAAATCCACGTTTGTTGTAATCCTTGAAAAAATATTTTTTAAAAAATCCACGTTTGTTGTAATCCTTGAAAAAATATTTTTTTAAAAATCCACGTTTGTTGTAATCCTTGAAAAAATATTTTTTAAAAAATCCACGTTTGTTGTAATCCTTGAAAAAATATTTTTTAAAAAAATCCACGTTTCTGTTAATCCTTGAAAAATAGTTTTTAAAAATTCCAGGTTTCTGTTAATCTTTGAAAAAAATATTTTAAAAAAATCCACGCTTGTGTTAATCCTTGAAAAAATATTTCAAAAAAATCCACGCTCATGTTAATCCTTGAAAAAATGTTTTTAAAAAAATCCACGTTTGTGGATGATCCTTAAAAAAATATTTTTAAAAAAATCCAGGTTTGTGGATGATTCTTGAAAAAATATTTTTAAAAAAATCCAGGTTTGTGGATGATTCTTGAAAAAATATTTTTAAAAAAATCCACGTTTGTGGATGATCCTTAAAAAAATATTTTTAAATAAATCCACGCTTGTGCTAATCTTGGAATAATATTTTTAAAAAATCCACGCTTCTGTTAATCCTTGGAAAAATAATTTTTGAAAAATCCAAGCTTGTGTTAATGCTTGAAAAACTATTTTTAAAAACCCACGCTTGAGTTAATCCTTGAAAAAAAAAAATTTTAAAAATCCACGTTTGTTGTAATCCTTTAAAAACTATTTTTAAAAATCCACGCTTGTGTTAATCCTTGAAAAAATATTTTTAAATAAATCCACGTTTGTGGATGATCCTTGAAAAAATATTTTTAAAAAATCCACGCTTACGATTATCCTTGAAAAAAATATATTTTTTTAAATCCACGTTTCTGTTAAACCTTGAAATAATATTTAAAAAAAATCCGCGTTTGTGAACGATTTTTTCAAAAATATTTTTAAATAGATTCACGCCAGTGTAAATTCTTAAAAATTATTTTAAAAAATCTTTAAAAATTATGTTTTAAAGAATTTTTGTTTGCGTTGATCCTTGAGAAAATATTTTTTTTAAAAATCCACGCTAATTCATGAAAAAATTTATTTTTAAAAATCCACGCTAATTCATGAAAAAATTTATTTTTAAAAATCCACGCTAATTCATGAAAAAATTTATTTTTAAAAATCCACGCTAATTCATGAAAAAATTTATTTTAAAAATTCCACGTTTGTTGAAAATTATTTTTCAAAAAGTCCACGCTGAAGTTAATCCTTGAAAAAATATTTTTAAATTTCCACGTTGATGGAGGTCCTTGAAAAAATTATTTTAAAAAACTCAAGTTTATGCAGGTCCTTGAAAAAAATATTTTAAAAAAATCCAAGTTATCCAGGATATTCTTGAAAAAAATATTTAAAAAATCCACTTTGATGAAAGTCCTTGAAAATTATTTTTTAAAAAATCTTTGTTGATGGAGGTTTTTGAAACAAAATCCACGCTGGTGGATATCCTTGAAATGATATTTCTAAATAAATATCTCTTGATTTGTTTTTTAAAATTCCTTTTCACTTCCAAAAGCTTTGCTGGGTTATTGTGCTATTTTTAAAATTTCTCATCTAATAACTATTTGAATTAAAGTGAAAATTAAGTGGACTGGGAAAATAAAATGTCCATTTTTAATATGACCCAAACAAGAAATTGCAATACTCGTCGCTGATGGTGGGTCCATTATTCTATCGGCTAACTAGCCCCCAATGGCAAAAATCGAATCGAAAATCATCATCATTGGCATCGATAGTGACCTTTTCATTTAACAGTTTTTTTTTTTTCATTCGTTCGGCCCTTATTCGTTTAAGGCTATTAAGTTCTAATGTTTAGTATTTTTGTTGCTTAATTCCACAATTTTCGTTTCATGAGCAGCTACCTTTGAGGCCGGCCGGACAATGAATGGATGGAGAGCCCAACCGGCCTTGGTGGGTTTTTGTTTTTTTTTTTGCTGAAAATCCAATCAATTCGATAAGGCTTTCCGGTGCTCTTCTTAATTTTCTTTTCATTTTCATTTTAGTGTTGTTGGTTTCTGTGTTTCTTCTTAATTTTGGGTTACATATCAAGTTCAATTGGGTGTGGGGGAGGACCATGGATGTGGGGTGGGTGGATGAACCGTTGGATGCATGGATGGATATTCAATGAAAGCTCACACACCATGGAGCAGAGTATTAGTTTTCGTCCTTCCCTGTTTATGGCCGGAGTGATGTGAATTTGTAACAGGATACTTTCACATCTTGGGTCTTAGCCTGCCTGCCTGCCGGACTGCCTCATATGAGTGATTTTTTAAGTAGTTTTCATATTTCTATGGCATTTCGTTTTTTTTTTATTTTATTGGCTGTCCAAAAAATAAGGCCAGCCATAAATGGACGAACGCTCTCGCTTGGATGGATAGATGGCAGAATTTTGATATTTATAAGCTGGCGTTAAGTTTGCCATAATATTTTTTTCCAACCTAAAACATAGATGGATTTCCACTTAAATAGAAAATAAATATTTAGACAGCTTGCCAAATATTTGTTGGTGGTTTGGGTGGGTGGCATGGCGTGCCGAGAGTAGTGGGAGAGAGACATAACGTAATTTTCCAAAACAATTATTGGAAAATATAGCATTACAATCCACTTCAAAAAGGTATTAAGAAATGTAATAGGTATTTATGTGTGGCAGTAATTGTGTTTTGGTGGAGTCTTTTCCGTACCACATAATCTCGATTTCCTGGTAAGGATCGAAATGGAAGATAAGATAGAAAACTTAAGCAACAATGAGTGAAATTACAGCAAATATTTTTTTCAAGCCATAAAATAAACGTGGATTTTTCAAAAATATTTTTTCAAGCCATAAAATAAATGTGGATTTTTTTTAAATATTTTTTCAAGCCATAAAATAAACTTGGATTTCTTAAAAAATATTTTTTCAAACCTCAAATATAAACGTTGATTTCTTAAAAATATTTTTTCAAGCCATAAAATAAATGTGGATTTTTTAAAAATATTTTTTTCAAGCCATAAAAAAAAGTGGATTTTTTAAAAAAAATTTTTTTCAAGCCATAAAATATACGTGGATTTTTTAAAAATATTTTTTTTCAAGCCAATAATTAAACGTTGTTTTTTTTTTTAAAAATATTTTTTCAAGCCATAAAATAAACCTGGATTTTTTAAAAATATTTTTTCAAGCCATAAAATACGCGAATTTCTTAAAAATATTTTTTCAAGTCATAAAATAAACGTGGATTTTTTAAAAATATTTATTTTTCAAGCCATAAAATAAACGTGGATTTTTTAAAAATATTTATTTTTCAAGCCATAAAATAAACGTGGATTCTTTAAAAATATTTTTTTCAAGCCATAAAATGAATGTGGATTTTTTAAAAATATTTTTCAAGCCATAAAATAAACGTGGATTTTTTAAAAATATTTTTTTCGACCAAATATTTAAACGTGGATTTTTTAAAAATATTTTTTCAAGCCATAAAATAAACGTGGATTTTTTAAAAATATTTTTTCAAGCCATAAAATAAACGTGAATTTTTTAAAAATATTTTTTCAAGCCATAAAATAAACGTGGATTTTTTAAAAATATTTTTTCAAGCCATAAAATAAACGTGGATTTTTTAAAAATATTTTTTCAAGCCATAAAATAAACGTGGATTTTTTAAAAATATTTTTTCAAGCCATAAAATAAACGTGGATTTTTTAAAAATATTTTTTCAACCCATAAAATAAACGTGGATTTTTTAAAAATATTTTTTCAAGCCATAAAATAAACGTGGATTTTTTAAAAATATTTTTATCAACCAAATATTTAAAAGTAGATTTTTTAAAAATATTTTTTTCAACTAAATATTTAAAAGTGGATTTTTAAAAATATTTTTTTCAGCCAAATATTTAAAAGTAGATTTTTTAAAAATATTTTTTTCAACCGAATATTTCAACGTGGATTTTTAAAAATATTTTTTTCAACCAAATATTTAAAAGTGGATTTTTTATAAATATTTTTTTTCGAGCAAATATTTAAAAGTATATTTTTTTAAATATTTTTGTTTTTCAACCAAATATTAACCCCGTATTTTTCCTCGTTTACTACACAGCCTGAAGCTAATATGAAAAATATTTCTCCCCTTCATGTGGTCACCATTTTTCCTCACCTACCCTACTTTATAGTTAGAGGTTTCGGCATGATGCATACGTGATATATTAAATTATCCAGTTGTGCCTTGAAGCCAAACATCAGGAACTATAATATTTTGAACATTCACACTCACACCCACACCTTCGAAGCATGGAATATGAAATGATGATGCGACACAAAGCAGCTGTGGTCTACCTCGCCACTTCTTGCTGCTGCTGCTGTTGTTAACTATTAATACGGGATCAGTAGAAGTGTAGCACCAGAATGCATGTGAGGCAGCTGCGAAAATTAATAATGAAACCAAACAACCTGTAGTGTTTTCTTGCGGATTTTCATTATTAATTACTGCTGGAAATATTTCTTTTGCGGAATTGATTTTTAAACAAAAAATTAAATAAATTTTTTAATAATTAATTTTTGAAAATTATAAACTTACAACCAAGTATGAAGGCTTATTTGAAAAGAAGAGAACTTAAAGTTCATCTGTAGGAAGTAGAAGATCTCAAGGCCTTCTAGAGACAGAAGAAGACATTGAGGTCTTCTAGAGACAGTAGAAGACCTCATGGTCTTCTATAGAGTCCTCAAGAACTTCTGAAGGCAATAGAAAATCTCAAGGACTTCTATAGGGGATAGAAGACCTCAATGTCTTCAATAGGGAATAGAAGACCTCAAGGTCTTCTATAAAGAATAGAGGTCCTCAAGGTCTTCTAAAGAGGCTTAAGGTCTTCTATGGAGGCTTAAGGTCTTCTATGGAGGCTTAAGGTCTTCTATAGAGGCTAGAAGACCTCAAGGTCTTCTATAGAGGTTAGAAAGCCACCAGGTCTTCTGTAGAGGCTAGAAGGCCTCGAGGTCTTCTATAGAGGCTAGAAGACCTCAAGGTCTTCTATAGAGAATAGAAGACCTCAATGTCTTCTATAGCGGATAGAAGACCTCAAGGTTTTCTATAGCGGATAGAAGACCTCAAGGTCTTCTATAGGCAATAGTAGAACTCTAAGTCTTCTATAGAGAATAGAAGACCTAAAGGAGTTTCTATAGGGGATGGGAGACCTCAAGGACTTCTATAGCGGATTGAAGACCTCAAGGTCTTCTATAGCGGATTGAAGACCTCAAGATCTTCTATTGCGAATATCAGACCTCAAGGTCTTCTATAGCGGATTGAAGACCGTAAGGTTGTCTATAGCGGATAGCAGACCTCAAGGGCTTCTATAACGGATATCAGACCTCAAGGTCTTCTTTAGGGGTTAGAAGACCTCAAAGTCTTCTAAAGCGGTCAGAAAACGTCAAAGTCTTCTTTAAGGGTTATAAGACCTAACGGTCTTCTATAGGGAATCGAAGACCTCAAGGTCTTCTACAGAGAAAGAGGAAGATATAGAAGACCCCGAGATGTTCTATAAAGAATAGAAGACCTGAAGGTCTTACATATGTAATAAGACCTCGGGGTCTTCTATAGCCTATACAGGATTTTAAGGTCTCCATAGAAGTCCTTTGAAGAAGGCCTATCTTTCGATTAAAAAACAGGATTTATTAAGAAATAATTCCATTAAGAAAATATTGAAAATAAAGACATCGTCCTTCGTCCTTTTTACAATTTCCTTTTCCATTCGGATCCTTAAATTTTGATCTTATATTGTATTTCATAAAACCATTTCCATGTTCTTTTCATTTACCATTAATACTTGGCTTGTCCTTGAGGGGGGAGCGGATATTATTATAAAAAAGAATTCGCATGCATTTTTTATTCGCTCCTGCACGTGTGTATGTGTGCGTGTAAATAATCTTAAAAAATTGAACCCCTTTTTAATACGCATATGCCTGCTGCCTGCCTGCTGTTACAGCCGGTCTCTTGGTCATTTCATATATATTTTATGTATTTATTATTGTTGTTGTTGTAGTTCTTTTTTTAATGAGGCCCACAAAATAATATAAAAAGATCAAAAATAGTAGTCAACCCACAAGCAATCCATATGACAATAATGCCATGCAGCTTAATAAAGTATCAACGTTATGGCCAGGATTTTTATATTTTGGTTGCATACCTTTTTTTTTTGGTGTAAGCGGAAAGGGTGTTGCATGGACAAGCGTGATGGAGATTATATTCTAGGAATATTTTTTTGTGGAATATAGAGAAATACAAATTCCACTGAAGCACCTAAAAAGGCTGCCTCTAATATTTTTGAGATTTAATTTTCCAGATTTAGTTTTTCAAAAATTCCTTCACCTTTACCTATTGAGAAGAACTTCCCCCTTTTTTTATTAGCGACTCCATAAATAAGTTCAGTCAAAGATAGTTTGTATTCATTTCGCTGTCTTTATTTCATTTGCCAGCCTGTCTGCAGGGCAGTCAGTCTCCCTGCCTGCCCGCCAGTTGGTTTGTCTGATTTACTTAATATTCTCTCCACTACACGTGAAGCACTGACATAAATATTATAATTCCTTGCTCTGTCTCACTCCCCCTGCTCACTCTCTTACTCCACTACTCGCTTCTGTATGCCACTGATTGTGCCAGAAATATAAATCAACTTTAATCAAGTCAGAAATGCAGTAGCCTACAAAAAAATATGAAATAAAACAAACTGAACTCTGAGGCGACATAAAAAGCCAGATGTGTTTCGAAAAGAGGTTTTGTGCGATTATTGAAATGAATAAAAATAATCAAGTCGAGGCTTTATGTTTGTCTTTATTTCGCACAATGGGCTAGCCGACAATAAAGTGGAGCTGTAGTAAATTTCTTTGAAAAAATAAAAACAAACAAAAAGAAAAGTTTTATATAATTAATTCAATATAAGGCTTGAAAAAAAATATATCTTATTTTAATAATTTTCAAAAATCTACATTTATATATTGACTTGAAAAAAATATTTTTAAAAATCCACGTTTATATATTGACTTGAAAAAAATATTTTTAAAAATCCAAGTTTATATATTGACTTGAAAAAAATATTTTTAAAAATCCACGTTTATATATTGACTTGAAAAAAATATTTTTAAAAATCCAAGTTTATATATTGACTTGAAAAAAATATTTTTAAAAATCCACGTTTATATATTGACTTGAAAAAAATATTTTTAAAAATCCACGTTTATATTTGAGGCTTGAAAAAAAAATATTTTTTAAAAATCCACGTTTATATTTGGGGCTTGAAAGAAATATTTTTAAAAATCCACGTTTATATTTGAGGCTTGAAAAAAATATTTTTAAAAATCCACGTTTATATTTGAGGCTTGAAAAAAATATTTTTAAAAATCCACGTTTATATTTGAGGCTTGAAAAAAATATTTTTAAAAATCCACGTTTATATTTGAGGCTTGAAAAAATATTTTTAAAAATCCACGTTTATATTTGAGGCTTGAAAAAAATATTTTTAAAAATCCACGTTTATATTTGAGGCTTGAAAAAAATATTTTTAAAAATCCACGTTTATATTTGAGGCTTGAAAAAAATATTTTTAAAAATCCACGTTTATATTTGAGGCTTGAAAAAAATATTTTTAAAAATCCACGTTTATATTTGAGGCTTGAAAAAAATATTTTTAAAAATCCACGTTTATATTTGAGGCTTGAAAAAAATATTTTTAAAAATCCACGTTTATATTTGAGGCTTGAAAAAAATATTTTTAAAAATCCACGTTTATATTTGAGGCTTGAAAAAAATATTTTTAAAAATCCACGTTTATATTTGAGGCTTGAAAAAAATATTTTTAAAAATCCACGTTTATATTTGAGGCTTGAAAAAAATATTTTTAAAAATCCACGTTTATATTTGAGGCTTGAAAAAATATTTTTAAAAATCCACGTTTATATTTGAGGCTTGAAAAAAATATTTTTAAAAATCCACGTTTATATTTGAGGCTTGAAAAAAATATTTTTAAAAATCCACGTTTATATTTGAGGCTTGAAAAAAATATTTTTAAAAATCCACGTTTATATTTGAGGCTTGAAAAAAATATTTTTAAAAATCCACGTTTATATTTGAGGCTTGAAAAAAAATTAAAAAATCCAATTTTATATTTGAGGTTTGAAAAAAATATTTTACAAAAAACCACGTATTTGAGGCTTGTAAAAAAATATTTTTAAAAAATCCACGTTTATATTTGAGGCTTGAAAAAATATTTTAAAAAATCCACGTTTATATTTGAGGCTTGAAAAAAATATTTTTAAAAATCCACGTTTATATTTGAGGCTTGAAAAAAATATTTTTAAAAATCCATGTTTATATATGAGGCTTGAAAAAATTATTTTAAAAAATCCACGTTTACATTTGAGGCTTGAAAAATATTTTAAAAAAATGTACGTTTATATTTGAGGCTTGAAAAATATTTTAAAAAATCCACGTTTATATTTGAGGCTTGAAAAAAAATATTTTTAAAAATCCACGTTTATATTTGAGGCTTGAAAAAATATTTTAAAAAATCCACGTTTATAGTTGAGGCTTGAAAAAAAATATTTAAAAAAATTCACGTTTATATTTGAGGCTTGAGAAAAATAATTTAAAAAATCCACTTTAGTATATTGACGTAAAAAAAAATTAAAAAAAATCCCCGTCCGAAAAAAAATATTTTTTTTTAGAAATCCTTGTCTATATATGAGACTTGAAAAGAATATTTTTAAAAATTCACATTTATATTTGAGGCTTGAAAAGAATATTTTTAAAAATTCACATTTATATTTGAGGCTTGAAAAGAATATTTTTAAAAATCCACGTTTATGTTTGAGGCTTGAAAAAATATTTTTAAAAATCCACGTTTTTATTTGAGGCTTGAAAAAATATTTTTAAAAATCCACGTTTATATTTGAGGCTTGAAAAAAACCCTTTTTAAAAAAGCCCCTTGTAAAAACTATATTTTTATATTAAATAAAATTTTATAAAAAATGATTACTAAAAATCTTATATCCATAAATAATGAAACACATTATTAATTTTTTTATAATTTTTATTAATAAAATTATTTTTTTTCATTACAGATAATATGAGGACCTTCTCCGTATTGAAAACGCAATAACCAAGCCATAGCTTTATAGATGTCCACATAGATGTGTAAGTATTCTGATATTCCAAGCTTCCATTTTTTACATCTGGTCTCTCAAAATTATCTTAAGATTTTCTAAAAAAAAGAAAGAGAGAGAGAGAGACAAAAAATATTAAATACAAATATTGAAACGACGAATAAAAACCAAGTTTTTGCTTAGATATAAGGATTTAAAAAATTATTAAAATTTAAATAAATCCTAAAAGTAGACCATGTTTTTTGGAATTATTAGAATTTTCAAAAGCATACAGTGGGACCATTTTTGATAATACTATCGCCTTCCAAATAAGAGCTGATGTTTTTTTAATTCGAAATATCATTTCTTATGGATATTTTTATTTTTATAAATTTATATTATTTTTCTCGCCCTCTACGTAGGTCCCACTGTATGGCCGTGATATTTTTTTCTTAATTTTTATATTAAATTTTATTTCATTTTCCCGTTGTGGAGGTTCTACTGCTACCAGATTTGTAATAATATACATTTATTTAAAAGTTGTTTAATTCATTTTTATATTTGTCTTAGACCTCACAAAGGTGTCTGTCTAGTCTAACACCTCCATACCAAAGGGAAAATAACATTATACCCCAAAACATTGAAGGGAAAACTTGATCCTGCTGATGTTTTGTTTGCCATACCCAAATAAGCAACAAATTGTTAAATAATTTTTACATTTTTTTCCAACAACAAAAAATCAGGCTCCAGTTACACCAAAAGTAGTAGGAGTTGTACCTGCAGCATTTAAATATTTACTTCAACAAATAACAGAAATAATATTACACATTTTTTTATTTGTGTTTCGAGGATTCCTTATTTTCAACTCAACACTTTTTACCCCTCAGTCCTCTCTTTAGATTTTATTTTACAAACAATTTTCAGTTTCTATTTTTTTTTTGTCTAAAAAAAAAAAAAAACAAAACATAACCATGAAATCATACAACAATACTTTTGCTCAAAACTTGCTGTTCCTTTTCGCCCCTGCCCCCCGAGTTTCTGGGTTGAAACCTCAAATTCGTAAATGTTTTTTTTTTTTTTTTTGCCATTTTGCTTTACATTTATCATTGTTGTTGAATTACTTAAACAGAGAAAAAGGAAGAAATTCTTGTTTTATCACCATTTATTGCATTTAAGTTCATGCGTGTGTTGGTGGGTGCAATTTTCCGGAAATGCTTGCTCCCGTGTACGTACTAAACAATAAAAGTTCTTGCAATTTTTCCCTCCAGTTTTCCTCCACTTTTTATTTAATGTTTTTCTACTACTTCTTCTTCTTCTTCCTCGTCTATTTCGCCTTGATTTTCTTCTCGGGCACCAGGCACCAGAATAATGGCGCATGTGAAACCCCTCAACAAAACTAAACTGCAACACAAAAAAACTTTTTTAATTAAGCATATGGAAACTATTGTTGTGTGTATGTGTGTAGTTTTTCTTCTCCCCTCAAGTAGATTTTTTCAAAATATAACACACGCACTCAACATAACTCGTTATGGTAAAGGAAAGTGTTGTCTTGAATGGTATCCCATAACTACTTTTGGATAAGAAAGCAAAAAACTGATTTTTTCTTGATTTAAAAAAATGAAAAATGACCTGAAAATATTCATTAAAAATTCCACGTTTATTGGTCCTAAGGTCCTTGAAAAATATTCTTAAAAAAATCCACGTTTATTGGTCTGATGGTCCTTGAATAATATTCTTTAAAAAATCCACATTTATTGGTCGGTAGGTCCTTTGGAAATATTCTTTAAAAAATCCACGTTTATTGGTCTGATGGTCCTTGAAAAATATTCTTTAAAAAATCCACGTTTATTGGTCTGATGGTCCTTGAAAAATATTCTTTAAAAAATCCTCATTTATTGGTCTGATGGTCCTTGAAAAATATTCTTTAAAAAATCCACGTTTATTGGTCTGATGGTCCTTGAAAAATATTCTTTAAAAAATCCTCATTTATTGGTCTGATGGTCCTTGAAAAATATTCTTTAAAAAATCCACGTTTATTGGTCTGCAGGTCCTTTGAAAATATTCTTTAAAAAATCCACGTTTATTGGTCTGCAGGTCCTTTGAAAAACATTCTTTAAAAAATCCACGTTTATTGGTCTGATGGTCCTTTGAAAAAACTCTTCAAAAATCCTCATTTATTTATCAGAAAGTTCTTTGAAAAAATTATTTTAAAAGCCTCATTTATTGGTCAGATGGTCCTTTGAAAATATTCTTTAAAAAATCCTAATTTATTGGTTTGAAAATATTCTTTAAAAAATCCTCATTTATTGGTCTAAAGGTCCTTTGAAAATAATCCTTAAAAAATCTTCATTTATTGGTCTAAAGATCCTTTGAAAATTATACTTAAAAAATCTTCATTTATTGGTCTAAAGGTCCTTTGAAAATATTCTTTAAAAAATCCACGTTTATTGGTCTAAGGTCCTTGCAAAATAGTGTTTAAAAAATCCACGTTTATGGCTCGGAATGTCCTTTGAAAAATATTCTTGAAATTTTCCTTTGAATGTCCTTTGGAGAATATTTTTAAAAAGTCCACGTTTATTAATAAACCCAAGTTTATTGTTCCGGATGTCCTTTGAGAAATTTTCTTCAATATTTGCTCTGAATGTCCTTTGAAAAATATTCTTCAAAATCCACGTTTATCTGACTGTCCTTTTAAAATATTATTGAAAATTTGCTTGAATGTCCTTTCAAAAAATTATTAAAAAAACCTACGTTAATTGCTCAGGATGTTCTTCGAAATATATTCTTGAAATTTTCCTCAGAATGTCCTTTGAAAAATATTCTTAGAAAATCCACGTTTGTTGTTTGGAATGTCCTTTGAAAAATATTTTTATAAAATCCACGTTTGTTGTTTGGAATGTCCCTTGAAAAATATTTTTAAAAAATCCAGGTTTGTTGCTCTGAATGTCATTTGAAAAATATTTTTATAAAATCCACGTTTGTTGCTATGAATGTCGTTTGAAAAATTTTCTTAGAAAATCCATGTTTATTGCTCTGAATGTCCTTTGAAAAATATTTTTAAAAAAACCACGTTTGTTGCACTGAATGTCCTTTGAAAAATATTTTTAATAAATCCACGTTTGTTGCTCTGAATGTCCTTTGAAAATTATTCTGGAAAATTTTCTATGAATGTCCTTTGAAAAATATTTTTAATAAATCCACGTTTGTTGCTCTGAATGTCCTTTGAAAATTATTCTGGAAAATTTTCTATGAATGTCCTTTGAAAAATATTTTTAATAAATCCACGTTTGTTGCTCTGAATGTCCTTTAAAAATTATTCTGGAAAATTTTCTATGAATGTCCTTTGAAAAATATTTTTAATAAATCCACGTTTGTTGCTCTGAATGTCCTTTAAAAATTATTCTGGAAAATTTTCTATGAATGTCCTTTGAAAAATATTTTTAATAAATCCACGTTTGTTGCTCTGAATGTCCTTTGAAAGATATTTTTAAAAAATCCGCATCTGTTGCTCTGAATGTCCTATGAAAAATATTTTTAAAAAAATCCACGTTTGTTGCTCTGAATGTCCTTTGAAAAATATTTTTAAAAAATCCACGTTTGTTGCTCTGAAAGTCCTTTGAAAAATATTTTTAAAAAATCCACGTTTATTACTCTGAATGTCCTTTGAAAAATATTTTAAAAAAGCCACGTTTGATGCTCTGAATGTCCTTTGAAAAATATTAAAAAAACGTTTTTTTTTGGTCCTTTGAAAAAAAAATTAAAATAGTTTTAGTTATTTTTTTTTTAATTTTCAGAATCATATTTATTGCTGTACACAATAAAAATTTAATATCCAATCTCGATTGAAAAAATCTACCCTGGAGCAGAATATCTAAACCATTGTTATCTAAAATCCAGCTACAAGGAAGACACAAAAAACCCAACATGACCTATGATATTCCATATATTTAAAATTAGTGTTATTTTGTTTTTCGTCTTTTTGATTGCCTTCCACAGAAAGATATCAATCTAGGAGAATGCCTGTTATCAAAGCCTTGCAGTTGTAATCTAGAAAAATTACAAACATATTTTTTGGATATTTATAGAGTTGAATATATAAATTTAAATATGGCACTACATCTGTGCTGTTAGATGATGATGATGATACTGGTGATAATTTTCCCCAGATGTAGATAAGTTTATTCTGGCGTGTTTTTTTTTTTTTTTTCTTATCCCAACAATCTCTTTTTCCTTCTTCCGTAGATATGTATTTAAATATGTATCAGTTGTAAACACACATAAATATCAAATAATATTTATAGAGAAGTGGATGCATGTGATTTTGTGCTTCTTCTCCTTTCTCTTTTCCATGTAGGACAGGTGCAAAACGACATGTTGTCTTTATTGTTTTTTTTTTCTATTTTACACAAATTATTGTTTTATTTAACAAATTTACATATGATAATGGGGTGGTACGAAAAATATACGAATACGACAGTCGAGATGTACAAACTAGAAATTAGAAATTAATGCTCTTGGTTGGCAAATTTAAAAAAATAGCTTTTAAAAATCCTTAAAACATTGGGTGTGTCCATTGAAATTTACTTAAAAATTACACAGCTGTAGTTCTTTAAAAAAATTACATCCTCCAATAAAGTCCTTAAATTCAAAAAAAAAAAAATAAAATAAAATAAAAAGAAATAAATAAATAATAATAATAACAACAACAACAATAATAATAATAATAATAATAATATAATAATAATAATAATAATAATAATAATAATAATAATAATAATAATATAATAATAATAATAATAATAATAATAATAATAATAATAATAATAATAATAATAATATAATAATAATAATAATAATAATAATAATATAATAATAATAATAATAATAATAATAATAATAATAATAATAATAATAATAATAATAATAATAATAATAATAATAATAATAATAATAATAATAATATAATAATAATAATAATAATAATAATAATATAATAATAATAATAATAATAATAATAATAATAATACTAATAATAATATAATAATAATAATAATAATAATAATAATAATAATAATAATAATAATAATAATAATAATAATAATATAATAATAATAATAATAATAATAATAATAATAATAATAATAATAATAATAATAATAATAATAATAATAATAATAATAATAATAATAATAATAATAATAATAATAATAATAATAATAATAATAATAATAATAATAATAATAATAATAATAATAATAATAATAATAATAATAATAATAATAATAATAATAATAATATAATAATAATAATAATAATAATAATAATAATAATAATAATAATAATAATAATAATAATAATAATAATAATAATAATAATAATAATAATAATAATAATAATAATAATAATAATAATAATAATAATAATAATAATAATAATAATAATAATAATAATAATAATAATAATACTAATAATAATAATACTAATAATAATAATAATAATAATAATAATAATAATAATAATAATAATAATAATAATAATAATAATAATAATAATAATAATAATAATAATAATAATAATAATAATAATAATAATAATACTAATAATAATAATAATAATAATAATAATAATAATAATAATAATAATAATAATAATAATAATAATAATAATAATAATAATATAATAATAATAATAATAATATATAATAATAATAATAATAATAATAATAATAATAATAATAATAATAATAATAATAATAATAATAATAATAATAATAATAATAATAATAATAATAATAATAATAATAATAATAATAATAATAATAATAATAATAATAATAATAATAATAATAATAATACTAATAATAATAATAATAATAATAATAATAATAATAATAATAATAATAATAATAATAATAATAATAATATAATAATAATAATAATAATAATAATAATATAATAATAATAATAATAATAATAATAATAATAATAATAATAATAATAATAATAATAATATATAATAATAATAATAATAATAATAATAATAATAATAAGAATAATAATAATAATAATAATAATAATAATAATAATAATAATAATAATAATAATAATAATAATAATAATAATAATAATATAATAATAATAATAATAATAATAATAATAATAATAATAATAATAATAATAATAATAATAATAATAATAATAATAATAAACAATATGTCTATATTCCTTTTAAAATTTTCTAAAAGCCCATGTCAATTGGCCTTGAAAAATTCTTAAACAATCCCTATCTCTGGTCCTTGCAAACCTTAATGAAAAAAACCGAGATTCGCTTAAAATCCATTCAACTTAAAATATCCGTGATTAGCACCTTTCTTAAAATTCTTAAAATATATTGAGTTGCACTTCTTCAAGTTTAACAAATGGGCGACAATAGCTTCTTACAGGCAATTCCAAAATGATCGCTAAAGATTCTCAAATGTCCTTTAAAAATCCTTACAAATACCCATAAAAATACATGCCTATAGAAAATCCGTGCTAAAAAGCTCTTCACAGCCCCTTAAATATTAAAAAAATCCATATTCGCCTTTGGACCTTTGAACAATTCGTAAAAACCCGCGAGTTAAAATATTTTTTTAAACTTCAATCCCCTCGACATTGAAAAATTCTACTATAATTTAAATTGAAAAAAAAATCGGGGTTACAGTCCTTCACAAAATTTCTAATATTGATAAAAACAAAAAGTTCCATAAATATAGGATTGTACCCTTTAAAGTTTGAAAAAAATGTACAACTATAGCTCTTTTTGAAGGCACTTAAAAATGATGGCCCAAAGATCCTCAAAGGTCCTTAAAAATTCTTAAAAAATACGCGTCTTTGGAGCTCGTAAAAATTCTTTAAAAATTCACAACTTCGGGCTCTCATAAAAATTTCTAAAAATCCCCGACTAGTCAAAGTTCTATGTTTTTTTAATATATGGCAAAATATTTTCATTAAGAAAATCTTAAAACTCAAGGCCTTACAAATTCCCGCTCTGGGAAAAAATTCTCTTGAAAATTTCCTTAAAATCCGCAACTTGACAATTTTTCCGGTGTATTTTTTTTTTAATTCACGACTGGAAAAAAACTTCCCCTGTAGCTCTTCATACTTCCACAAAAATCTTCACTTATAGCTTTTATAAGAACCTGTGCGAAAATCCAAGTCTACAGCTTCTGAAATGCCCCTCCTACAATTCTTGAAGCGAAATTGATAAATTTTTAAGAAGAAATTTCAAGGTCTTCCAAGGACCTTCTTAGAATCCACGCGGAGAGCTCTTCAATTCTTAAAATAAACAACGACTAGAACTTTTGAAGGGACCTACAAAATCACTCCGTATAGCCGGTTAAAAAAGCTCTTGAAACCTTCTAAAAGGAGCTCTACTAGATCTCTTGAAGGAACTCTTGCAAGGTCTTTGAACCTTTAATAATTCTTAAGGAAATCCTATAAGAAAACCTCTTTGAGATCTTAAACAAAATCTTGAAAGGACCTTGAAAGAACACTTAAAATTCTTCTCAAAGGGATTTTTATTTATTTATTTATTTATTTATTTTTTTTTTTTTTGAAAAATGAACTCCTATTGAAACATTCGTGCAAAATTTACGCTGAGAGTTCCTGAAACGATTTTCTAGATATCCTTAAAAATCCACGTATGTAGACCTCTTGAAAGGATTTTGAAAATTTTTCAAAAAAAATACATTCCCTGTTTTTTTTTTTGAAAGATAAAAGTCTTATAAAAACCACTTCCAGCGTTCCTCAAATGACCTTCAAAAATTCTTTATAAAGCTCGGTCTATAGTTCTTAAAAGGACTCTTAAACTCTAAAAGAAAATCTTTTTTAAAACCCAAGGGCTCTTGAAGTGAATTAAACCAAAATCTTAAAAAATGTACACGTATAGCTCTTATAAGCACCTGTAAAAAATCCAAGCCTATAGCTCTTGAAAATGCCCCAGAAGAAATAAATAATACACCCTTAAACTCGAAAAGAAAATCTTTTTTCAACGCCAAGGGCTCTTGAAGTGAATTAAAAAAAAAATCTTAAAAAATCTACACGTATAGCTCTTATAGGGACCTGTAAAAAAATCCAAGCCTACAGCTCTTTAAAATGTCCCAGAAGAAATCCTACAATCCATGAATCGAAATTGATAATTTGTTAGGAAAAAATTTTATAGTTCTAAAAATTCTTGAAAATTCCCGCCTAGAGCTAAAAAAAACTGTCAAGGATCGAAAGAAAGTTCGTAAAAAATCCACGTCTAGAGCTATTGGAAGGACATGGAGAAAATGCTTAAAAAATCCACGTCTAGAGCTATTGGAAAGATTTTTATAAAATTAAGAATTCCACGCCTCAAAATTGTCAAATAACCCCACACAATTAGATTTTTAAAATTGCTGAAAACTCCTCGCCTTTAGGTCTTTTAAAATTGTAAAAAAAAACTCCTCGTCTTTAGGATCTTTAGAAATTGTTTATAAAAAATCCACGCTTTTATATTTTTAAAAAAAAAATATTAAAAACACGCCTTTTGATGCTTAAAGATTATTAAGACTCGACGACTTTAGATCTGTCAAAATTGCTTAAAACCTTCAGAATTTTATGAACTTTAAAAAAGACTCGCACCAAGTTATCTTCAAGGCATTTCATAAAAATCTTAAAAAATCTTGTCCTGTAGAGATGTTAGAAGGGTCCTAGGAAATTCATAAAAAAATCCATGATATACTCGAAAATACCTTCAATAAATTCTTAAAAATCCATAACTAGAGAGGTTAAAAGTATTTAAAACAAAAATTGTTAAAGTCCCTGCTCTAAAGCTCTTGAAAGGAACTACAAAAATTCTAAAAAAAAAATTACGCCTATAGTTTTAGAAAAAAAAAAATTAAGACATGAAAAATTAAGAATGACAAGAACTTCTTTAAAATTAGTAGGATTAGTAGGCTTTAAAATTAGTAGGAAAATCTTCGCCTAGAGTTCTTAAAAGGGCCTTGAAAAATGTGTGAAAATAGTCTGGTCCAGAGCTATTCAAAGGGCATTCAAATCATTTCAAAGCATAAATCTCCACAAATTACGTTTCAAAAATCCTTTAAAATCCATGCATAGAGCCCTTGAAAGGTTTGAAGTTTTTTTTTTTTTTAATTCACGTCATGAGCACTTGAAGGTACCTAAAAAAATTATAAACCCACGCTTACAGCTCTTGAATGGACTTAAAAAAATTCTATAAAAATTACATTGCTTGAGATGTAGAATGGACTTCATAAAATGTTTTAAAAATACACTTAGAGCTCATAAAATGGTCTTGAAAAGTCCACATCTAGACCGCTTCAAAATTTCGTTTAAAACATTCCAAACCTAGATTGTTTCCAAAAATTTTTAAATCGAAAAAATTCTGAAAATCTTTTTTTTTTATTTATTTTTTTTTAATAACTACCACTCCTCCCCACCCTAACAAAACGAAGATGATTTCTAGCTTTGATTTAGAAAAAGCAGGATTGGCTATTATTATTCTGGCCTGCCCATTTCCTGTTTGATTCATGGCATATCCTTGTGCTGTAAAGGATATATAGGTATGTGTAAATCTTTTGTTTATATTTTGAAATGAAAAAAACCACACACACACACACACCTTCAACAACTCCTCCCACTCATTACACTGTGTTGTTGTTGATGTTGTTTGTATTTTATATCATAAAACGAAACATTTGTTGTTCTTTCTTTGCACTTGGCGAAAACTTCTTCTACGGAAGTTAAATATTTTTCCTACATCCTTGTTTTACCGTTTTCGTTTTTTTCGGTCTTTTGGAAATTTCGATGTAATTGTTTTGGCCCAATGTTTAACATATTATTATCAAAATAACAAGGAGATACAACAAGCACACACACATATACACATGTGTGTGTGTGAGTTCATTTTTTGTTGCCACAAGGATGCGTAAATGTGTAATATTTTATTGTTGTTCTTCTTGTACAATCTGTGTAAAAATAATTGCATACATGTTGTATTTCAGTTTTCTTGTTGTTGTTGTTTTTTGTTTTTCTTTTGCCCTGTAGTGTTGCTGTTGCTTTTGCAGGGAACCTCAGCTTCGAATAGCTTCTTAGATTTAGGCATAAATTTTAACTTTTTCTGTTCTTTTACTTCATCGTCGTCATCGTCGTCTCTTTTGTTGTTTACTAATTTACTTTTACATGTGTTAAGTGGCGCATGTAATGGTAATAAATTTTGGTAATACACTCACACATATACCCACACACACACACTTGTAGCAACAACTGTACGTAGCCAGCGAAGAATAACAATAAAATATTACCAAACAACAAACTAAATTGTCGAAAAGGCAAAGCCAAGAAATTAATAGACTTGGGTTTTTTTTTCTGAAATATAAGTTCTCGGAGAACCTTTCTTTCTAGTTCCGCAATAGTTGAGGATCTTTTGTGTGGCGAAATGTTGTGAAAAAACCAGTAGCAGAGAAGGATATTAAATTATTCTGGCCCTAAAGTTGAAATTCAAATTAAATTAATCAAAGGAAATGCAATAAAATGGCCAACGGGGAAATGCCAAGATTTAGAGCCATAACATTTGGAGGCCAGTTAGCAAAGACAGCATACTAAAAAGAGGCTACTTTTACGACATTGTATATTCTATCGCAAATTAGTTGGGATAGAGGTAGGTTTGGAAAAAACATTAAAAGAAGACTGATAGTCCTCCCACAAGAAATAACGGTGTTACACCCTAGGTCTCTTTGGGCTAAGAGCTTTTTTAAAGTACCTTAAAAATCCAAAAATATCGCCATCTAGAACCTTGAAAGGAACATCAAACAAAATGTTTTTGAAAAGACCTTCAAATTCATTAACAATCCAATTCAGAAACTCATAAAGGCTGTCAAAAAATTATAAAAAATCATTTTTAAAAACTCACGCCTAAACTTTCAAAAAATTTACGACAAAGGACCTTAATTGGATCTCCTGAAAAGACTTCGAAATATTTTTAAAAATTAACTCTTAAAAGACCTCCAAAGAATAATCGTGAAAGTAACTTAAAAATGCATAAAAATCATTCCTGGAACTCTTCAAAGGGCCTTCCTAAAGTACCTTCAACCAGTTCCTAAAAAATAGTCCCGTCTAGAAATCTTGAAACTGCATTAAAAATGAATAAAAATCTCTCCTAGAACACTTCAAGGACCTTCAAAATATTATTTTAAGAATCCACGCCCAGAGCTCTTGAAAGTTCTTCAAATAATCCCAAAAAATCCTCCCGTAAGATTTTAATATCGTTTCTAAATTACTTTTAACATATAACAAATAGACTTTCAAAAGATTTTTATACATTCACTCCTAGAGTTCATGAAGATCTTTCAGAAAATTCTTAAGAAATCCACACTTTAGCTCTTTAAATGGTTTCTAAATCATTTCCTTCAAAAAATTCGCGACTAGAGCTCTTTCAAATGAATCTTTAAAACTCCCTCCTAGAGCTCAGGGTGTCCTTTAATTTTTTTTTTAAAAAATCCACATTAATTGGTGCACGGGTCCTTTAAAAAATATTCTTTAAAAATCCACTTTTATTGCTTTGGAGGTCCTTTGAAAAATATTATAAAACATCAACATTTATTGGTCCACAAGTCCTTTGAAAAATATTCTTTAAAAAAATCCACATTTATTGGTCCATCATGAGTCCTTTAAAAAATACACGTTTTTTGGACGGAAGGTCCTTTGAAAAATATTCTTTAAAAAAATCCACATTTATTGGTCCATCATGAGTCCTTTAAAAAATCCACGTTTTTTGGACGGAAGGTCCTTTGAAAAATATTCTTTAAAAAATCCACGTTTTTTGGACGGAAGGTCCTTTGAAAAAAATTCTTTAAAAAATCCACGTTTTTTGGACGGAAGGTCCTTTGAAAAATATTCTTTAAAAAATCCACATTTATTGGTCAGAAAGTCCTTTGGAAAATATTCTTTAAAAAAATCCACTTTTATTGGTCCATGAGTACTTTAAAAAATCCACGTTTTTTGGACTGAAGGTCCTTTGAAAAAAATTCTTTAAAAAAATTCACATTTATTGGTCCATGAGTCCTTTAAAAAACCCACGTTTTCTGGACGGAAGGTCCTTTGAAAAACATTCTGTAAAAAATCCACTTTTTTGGACGGAAGGTCCTTTGAAAAACATTCTTTAAAAAAATCCACTTTTATTGGCCAGAAGGTCCTTTGGAAAATATTCTTTAAAACATCCACGTTTATTGGTCCAAAGGTCCTTTGAAAAATATTCTTTAAAAATCCACGTTTATTGGTCTGAATGTCCTTTGGAAACATTATTTAAAAAATTCACGTTTATTGGTCTGAAGGACCTTTAAACAATATTCTTTAAAAAATCCACTTTTATTGGTCTGAGGGATCTTTGAAATATGCCCTTGTCTATTGCTCCCAGGATCCTCTAAAAATATTTACTTCTCTTTGATAAATAATATATAAAAACCGTATTGATTGTCCTAGCTGTCCTTTTAACCCCCATTAAACATTTGCCAATGCACATATGTAGCTAAGTTAACCCAACCGAAACTCTGCTCCAGAATGTTCCATTGTTGTCATTATTATTTGCTGTAAATGCAAATTATTTTTCATTGGAAAATTAAAATGTTGTATTTAGCTTTTTGAATAACAAACACATTAGCAACAGAGTAGAAAAATCACGGAGTGAATGAATGGGGAAACAAAGGGATGTGCATGTGTGTGGGAACATTGGGGGGCGAGACCAAATTGTCAGATATTTGCTTGTGTCATTAAACGAAAAGCATTGCTATGGTCTAGGAAATGGTATAGATTAGGGTGGAGTATCGTAGACCAGAAAGTTGTTCCAAGAAAAAATACAGACTTTTCTACAGAGCTCCTAAAAGTATGCATCATTCTTTGCTGAATGTTTTCTATTTTTATTTCCATGATCCCATAAAGCATTGTGATATCGTTTATTTAACAATTATGAGATGAGGTCCTTACGAGTCATCAAAAATTGTTCTATTTTTGACAACGCCTAAAAGTATGCATCATTCATTGTTTGAAATTGTTTTCTTCTTAGTTTTTTTTGTCTTGGTTTTATAATCCACCCTAATTTCATTGACTCTATTATTGCCTGCAGCCAACATGTCAACACTCTCTTTCTCGCTTTTAAAATAGCTGCAGCTTTGTCAACAGCAAAAAAAAAAAACAACAACAAAAAAGTTAATTAAACGTGATTTGAGTAAAATAGCACAAGATTGCATTGAAATCTGTGGGAAAAGAAGGGTCGGATGGTTCTCAGGTGTAATCAACAAATGTTTGATTAAACATGAAATTCATTCGAAATTTTAATGGATAAAACGAGCGAAAAACTGATCAGATAATGCGGAATGGAAAATATATATTCGATTACTTACGAAATTGAAGTGTTAATTATTTCAGAAGAAAAATTTTATTGGCAATGCAATAAAAACTTATTTCCAGAAATAAAAGGGAAATGATTATTAAAAAATAAAATGCAATTGCTATCTGATTATGGGATGAAAAAATAAATGGATTATTAAAATCTGACATTTTTAGGGATTTGTCAGTCGATCGTGAAAAATATTGGAGCTTAGACTCCTTCGGAATTTTCCAAACATACAATATCGAAAAAAAACCGAACAATTCATACTTTCGGTAAATATTTTTTCTGAGAGGATTTCATGAGCCAAAATTGTATTTGTTGTCATTAGTTGTTTAAACACAACATATGATACAATGAGTGGTGCATACTTTAAAGGGCTTGCTCGAAATTCGAACTTTTGCAATAATTTTAAAAGCTTTCTTAATTTTCAGACCCCAATGTCCACAGAAATTAACTGTTGTAAAGTACATTGCAATTCAACACAAAACTGGTGCATACTTTTAGGGGCATGTTTGTATATATATATATATATATTGCAATAATTTTAAAAGATATCTTTATTTTCCCACGCCAATGACCACGGCAATGAACTTAACTTTAATATATTACAAGTCAACCAAAAACTGGTGCATACTTTTAGGAGCATATTTGGAATTTAGAAAATTTCACTGTTCGTAACAGACTTTTTCACATTTTCAAACCCTAATGTCCACACATTAAAAAAAAACTGTGTGTATGCATGGTCTAATAAGCATTTCCTCCTATTATAGATGGATGTTGGTTTTTTTTTTCTTGGAAACATTTTTGGCAGCCACAGTAAAATCACGTAGCATTTAACAGCATTTTAACAAATGCATTTTAGCTCATCATCATCGTTCTGGTCCTTGTCGATGGCTTCTTCTCCTGCCATCTCGTTCGCCCTCTTCATTGGCGTCATCAACAAATGATGATGATGAAGAAGCAGCAAGCAAACAACTTAAATACGAATTTAGTTGCTACGTGTACAAATAAGTTTATATGAATGAAACATGCAAGGCAATAGGGTAGCAGGGTCAATATGGAACATTTAAAAATTAAGAAAATACAAAAATATTTAAGGGAATATGAAGTTATTTGTGGACTTTTTGAAAATAAATCTTTGAGGACCTTCAGAATATTAAGACAAATAAACAGGGATTTTTAAAGAATATTTTCACAGGACCTGCAGACCAATAAACATGGATTTTTTAAAGTAAATTTTTTACAGGACCTGAAGACCAATAAACGTGGATTTTTTAAAAAAAATATTTTCAAAGGACCTGTGGACCAATAAACGTGGATTTTTTAAAGAATATTTTCAAATACCATCAGAGAAATAAACGTGGATTTTTTAAAGAATATTTTGAAAAGGACCTTCAGATCAATAAACATGGATTTTTTTAAAGATTTTTTTTCAAAGGACCGTCGGAGCGTAAACATGGATTTTAAAAGATTTTTTTTTCCAAGGACTATCAGAGCAGTAAACGTGGATTTCTAAAGAAATTTTTTCCAAGGACCATCAGAGCAATCAACGAGGATTTTTTAAATAATATTTTCCAAAGCACCTTCAGACCAATAAACTTGGATTTTTAAGAATATTTTCAAAGGACCTTCCGACCAATAAACGTGGATATTTAAAGAATATTTTTCAAAGGACCTTTACACAAATAAACGTAGATTTTTTAAAGAATATTTTCAAGGGACTTTATACCAATAAACGTGGATTTTTTAAAGAATATTTTCAAAGGACCTTTACACCAATAAACGTGGATTTTTTAAAGAATATTTTCAAAGGACCTTTACACCAATAAACGTGGATTTTTAAAAAATATTTTTCAAAGGACCTTTACACCAATAAACGTGGATTTTTAAAAAATATTTTTCAAAGGACCTGCAGAACAATAAACGTGGATTTTTTTAAAGAATATTTTTCAAAGGACCGTCGTAGCATAAACATGGATTTTTAAAGATTTTTTTTCCAAGGATCATCAGAGCAATCAACGTGGATTTTTTTAAGATTTTTTTTCCAAGGACCATCAAAGCAATAAACGTGGATTTTTTAAAGAATATTTTCAAAGGACCTTTACACCAATAAATGTGGATTTTTTAAAGAATATTTTCAAAGGACCGTTACACCAATAAACGTAGATTTTTTAAAGAATATTTCCAAGAATACTTTTCAAAGGACCTTTCCACCAATAAACGTGGATTTTTTAAAGTAAACTTTTCAAAGGACTTGTAGACCAATAAACGTGGATTTTTTAAAGAATATTTTCAAAGGACTTGTAGACCAATAAAATTGGAGTTTTTAAAGAATATTTTTTCAAGGACATGCAGACCAATAAACGTGGATTTTTTAAAGAATATTTTTCCAAGGACATGCACACCAAAAAGCGTGGATTTTTAAGAATATTTTCAACGGACATTTAGAACAATAAACGTGGATTTTTTAAAGAATATTTGCAAAGGACCTTTACACCAATAAACGTGGATTTTTTAAAGAATATTTTCAAAGGACCTTTACACCAATAAACGTGGATTTTTTAAAGAATATTTTCAAAGGACCTTTACACCAATAAACGTGGATTTTTTAAAGAATATTTTCAAAGGACCTTTACACCAATAAACGTGGATTTTTTAAAGAATATTTTCAAAGGACCTTTACACCAATAAACGTGGATTTTTTAAAGAATATTTTCAAAGGACCTTTACACCAATAAACGTGGATTTTTTAAAGAATATTTTCAAAGGACCTTTACACCAATAAACGTGGATTTTTTAAAGAATATTTTCAAAGGACCTTTACACCAATAAACGTGGATTTTTTAAAGAATATTTTCAAAGGACCTTTACACCAATAAACGTGGATTTTTTTAAAGAATATTTTCAAAGGACCTTTACACCAATAAACGTGGATTTTTTAAAGAATATTTTCAAAGGACCTTTACACCAATAAACGTGGATTTTTTAAAGAATATTTTCAAAGGACCTTTACACCAATAAACGTGGATTTTTTTAAAGAATATTTTCAAAGGACCTTTACACCAATAAACGTGGATTTTTTTAAAGAATATTTTCAAAGGACCTTTACACCAATAAACGTGGATTTTTTTAAAGAATATTTTCAAAGGACCTTTACACCAATAAACGTGGATTTTTAAAGAGTATGTTTCAGAGGACCTGCAGACAAATAAACGTGGATTTTTTAGAGAATATTTTAAAAGGACCTTTACACCAATAAACGTGAATTTTTAAAGAATATTTTCAAAGGACCTGCAGACCAATAAACGTGGATTTTTTAAAGTAAATATTTCAAAGGACCTGCAGACCAATAAACGTGGATTTTTTAAAGTAAATATTTCAAAGGACCTGCAGACCAATAAACGTGGATTTTTTAAAGTAAATATTTCAAAGGACCTGCAGACCAATAAACGTGGATTTTTTAAAGTAAATATTTCAAAGGACCTGCAGACCAATAAACGTGGATTTTTTAAAGTAAATATTTCAAAGGACCTGCAGACCAATAAACGTGGATTTTTTAAAGTAAATATTTCAAAGGACCTGCAGACCAATAAACGTGGATTTTTTAAAGTAAATATTTCAAAGGACCTGCAGACCAATAAACGTGGATTTTTTAAAGTAAATATTTCAAAGGACCTGCAGACCAATAAACGTGGATTTTTTAAAGTAAATATTTCAAAGGACCTGCAGACCAATAAACGTGGATTTTTTAAAGTAAATATTTCAAAGGACCTTCAAACCAATAAACGTGGATTTTTTAAAATAAATTTTTCAAAGGACCTGCAGACCAATAAACGTGGATTTTTTACAGAATATTTTCAAAGGACCATCGGAGCAATAAACGTGGATTTTTTAAAGAATATTTTTCAAAGGACCTGCAGACCAATAAACGTGGATTTTTTACAGAATATTTTCAAAGGACCATCAGAGCAATAAACGTGGATTTTTTACAGAATATTTTCAAAGGACCATCAGAGCAATAAACGTGGATTTTTTACAGAATATTTTCAAAGGACCTGCTGAGCAATATTTTTTTTGGATTTTTCACTTTTTTATTTAAATCCTTTATTTTTTTTACTTTTATCCTGTTTGCATTTTATTTCCTGTCAAATATGCTGGCTCTATAAATTACCAAATCAACTTGAACAAATAGCAATTGATATCTCCCTTTCCAAAGGATGTGTTTGGCTAATTGAAATAATGTCCCTCTAAAGTTTCGAAATAAAATCAATGTCCTTTGAAAATTAGTTGAAAATTTTCTGCGATATGTTATAAATATTATGCTGGCAGTTAATTTTTGAGAAAAAAGGATGCCACAAAGAGAATTGAAAGAATCCATTTTTTTTTTGCGGGACCACAAAAAAAGTAAAGAAAAAAAAAAGCGGAAAACAGGGCAATAATATATGGCAAGCAAATATAAATTTTAGTTTCATTTCGAATTGGTTTTTTGGTTTGTGGTCCTTCTTGGCCACTGCCCACCAAATCTGTTTCCCAAGTCAGTCCAACCAAAAAAATATATAATTGGAAAATGGCAGGAGAGTGCATTTTTAACTTGGAAATAGTTTTTTTGTTGTTGTGGCTCCGGCAATCCCTTTAAATGCCAGGGATTAGAAGGTGGACATTTATGGAGGTGGTACCACCACCGGATATGAGTTGAGTAGTTCAGTTCCTATTTTTTCTATTCTTTCTTCTCAATTTATAAGCTTTTTGTATGGACTTTTTTTTTTGTTTCAACTCCGTTTATGGAGTTTTTGAAGTAGAAATAACACTTGTCTTGTTTGAAAATAGAAATGTTTGAAAGAGAAAGAAGCAAAAAAAAAAAAAAACGTAGCAGAAAAAATAATAATTTACTTGTGCATATATAACTCCAGCCAGAAGACAGGACCCACAAAAAAAAAAGGATCAAAAAATTGAAAAAAAAAAGCAAAACCAACAACCCCAACAACTAAAACGACTTTCAGAAATATAAGTTTTTACTCAGTCACTCGGTGTGACGTGTTCTTCTAGTATTTTAGGGTTTTGCGTGCACGTGTGTGTGTGTGTTAGTTAGTTTTAAAAAGGAAACTTTTTGTTCGTGCGCTTCTTCCCTACTTGAGTCGGGATCAGTAGAGATGTGTGTGTGGCAGACGGTAGGTGGTAGCATCCAACCACGCTGATGCGTTGCGTGTATCTTTCTTTCTTGTCGAGTTTGCGGATAAGGTACGTTTGTTTAGTTCAATTGCTTGTGGCATCCATACACATATGTAACAGCAGGATATAAAGAATATTCCATAAGGATAGAAAAAAAATCTTAGACAAAAATGGCGAAACATTTAAGAGAATCGAGGAAGGGTAGGGAATTGTGGAAGACCTCGAGGAGGACTTTTTGGAATGTGCTGCAGAAAATATTCTTAAAAAATATCCACATTTGTTGGACTGAGGGTCCTATGAAGGTTCTTTCGTTCATTGCTCTGGGGGTCCTTTGAAAATATTCTTTAAAAAAACATTGCTCTGAAGGTCTTTTGAGAAATATTAAAAAAATACTCTTATTTTTCGGAAGGTCCTTTGAAAAATATTCTTTAAAAAATCCTCGTTCATTGCTACAAAGGTCCTTTTTGAAAAATATTTGAAAAAAAAAATACTCTTATTTTTCGGAAGGTCCTATGAAAAATATTCTTTAAAAATCCACTTTTATTGGTCTAAAATCCTTTGAAAAACATTAAACAAAATACTCTTATTTTCCGGAAGGTCCTATGACAATTTTAAAAAAAAAATACTCTTCTTTTTCGGAATTGAAAAATATATTATTTTTATTTTTCGGAAGGTCCGTTGAAAAATACTTAAAAAAATACTCTTCTTTTTCGGAAGGTCCTTTGAAAAATATTCTTTAAAAATCCACTTTTATTGGTCTAAAGGTCCTTGGAAAAATGTTCTTTAAAAAATCCTCGTTCATTGCTGCAAAGGTCCTTTGAACAATATTTGAAAAATATACTCTTATTTGTAGGAAGGTCCTTTGATAAATATTCGTTAAAAATCTTCGTTCATTGCTACAAAGGTCCTTTGAAAAATATTCTTTAAAAATATACGAAGGTCCTTTGAAAATTTAAAAAAATAGTCTTATTTTTCGGAAGGTCCTTTAAAAAATATTCTTTAAAAAAATCCTCGCTCATTGCTACAAAGGTCCTTTGATAAATATTTGAAAAAAATACTCTTATTTTGAAATATATTCTTTAAAAATCCACTTTTATTGGTCTAAAGGTCCTTTGAAAAATGTTTAAAAAAATACTTTTAATTTTCGGAGGGTCCTTTGAAAAATTTTTAAAAAAATACTCTTATTTTTCGAAGGGTCCTTAGAAAAATGTTTAAAAAAATACTTTTAATTTTCGGAGGGTTCTTTGAAAAATGTTTAAAAAAATACTTTTAATTTTCGGAGGGTCCTTTGAAAAATTTTTAAAAAATACTCTTATTTTTCGAAGGGTCCTTAGAAAAATGTTGAAAAAAATGCTTTTATTTTTCGGAAAGTCCTTTGAAAAATTTTACTTTAAAAAATCCACGTTTATTGGTCTGCAGGTCCTTTGAAAAATTTAGTTTAAAAAATCCACGTTTATTGGTCTGCAGGTCCTTTGAAAAATTTAGTTTAAAAAATCCACGTTTATTGGTCTGCAGGTCCTTTGAAAAATTTAGTTTAAAAAATCCACGTTTATTGGTCTGCAGGTCCTTTGAAAAATTTAGTTTAAAAAATCCACGTTTATTGGTCTGCAGGTCCTTTGAAAAATTTAGTTTAAAAATCCAGATTTATTTGTCTGAATGTCGTTTGAAAAATTCCTTAAAAAATCCAAGTTTATAGGCCTGTAGGTCCTTTGAAAAATATTCTTTAAAAAATCCGCGCTTATAGCTCCGAATGTCCTTTGGAAAATATTATCTTCTTTCCTTAAAAAACCCTTGATACTCCTTAAGTTCTTGACTGTTTTGCCGTATCCTCCTTTATCCTTAAATTACATATTTCAAAGGATACCCATCAACAGGAGCAGATCCCGCATGCACATATCCAATGGTTAACGCTTGGTACATGGCCAACAAAATGAATGACGAGAAACAAACCATAGAAGACGACGTCGGGCACGGACATCGAAACAACATGTAGTCACACATGGAGTACAACATTGGCTGGATGGCTAGCTGGCTGGCTGAATGGCTCGCTCGTACGTACGACAACAATAACAAATAGTACGTGCGTGTTACCATTTCTGTGGTCAACTGTCAATTGAATAAAATTTGTGGCCAAGTTCTTTATTCAAAGCAATTTTCTTTGGAAGGTGGTGGCACCGAAATAGGGATGGATATTTCAAGGCTTCCCTCTACTCTGGTTTTTTTTCATCTGAGGTGGGGGAGGTTATGTAAAATTTATTTAGCCAATACGAATAGCAATTTTGTACCCCCATATAATAATCAAGCAACTTCAGTGGCTGTATTGAACATAAGTTAGAACTTCTGCCAGGAGTTCAATGGAAAAAGGATATGTTTTGCTTTGCATTGAGGAGATGCATAACTAATGTGAAATGCCCAGGAACTTGGTCTGCTATGGCAAAAGTTATTTGACATCCAAATATCCTTGGCAATCAGTGATTTCGTCCCTCTATTTCGAATCTGCCTAAAAACTTTTCATGTTATTTGCCCCTTAGAGGAAAAGAGGACATATTTGAATTAGAAATTTTAAAATAAATGCGGGCGTTCTGTTTTCCCCATTTAAATCCACAAAGGATTTTTTGTTTGAACTTTTCAACTTGTCTTCTTCATGGTGTCTCCTAGAGAGAGAGCCAACAAGTTCTAAAGATAAAGAAATTAGCAAAATTTTTGCAAATAAGTTTTTTTTGTCTCCTCCCTTTTTTCTTTTTCTTGTATTTATTTTACAAATAATTTCGGCCCTTTCCCATCGTCGTCGTATGGTCTGATGATGACACTCTTCTATGGTGATGATAATAATATATGGCTTCAAATCTTCCGAGAAAGAAAAAAATCTGAACACGAAAGGGAATAGCAGAAAAAAAGGATAATTGCAAGGATATATTTTCAAATATGTGTTTTGGACAAATTTATGTTCAATTGTGTTTTATATATGAGGGTACGAGTTAAAAGGTCGATTATTATAAATTGGATGACGCACACTCACACACATATAGAAGTATGCAGAGTTACGTACAAAGAAATAGAGGCGTGGGAGAGATAGATTTAAAAATTACAAAGGGCCTTCGTAACAAAGAACATTTAAAAAATGATTTTTATGAAATATTTTTCAAAGGATATTCGGAGCTATAAACGTAGATTAAAAAAAAAACTTTAAAGATATTCGGAGCTATAAACATGAATTTAAAAAAAAATATATTTTCAAAGGATATTCGGAGCTATAAACCTAGATTTAAAAAACAAAAATTTTCAAAGGACATCCGGAGCTTTAAACGTTAAACGTGGATTTTTAAAAAAATATTTTTCAAAGGACATTTGGAGCTATTAACGTGGCTTTTTAAAAAACATTTTTCAAAGGACATTCGGAGCTATAAAGGTGGATTTTTAAAAAAAATATTTTTCAAAGGACATTCGGAGCTATAAACGTGAATTTTTAAAAAAATATTTTTCAAAGGATATTCGGACTTATAAACGTAGATTTTTAAAAAAATATTTTACAAAAGATATTCGGAGCTGAAAAATATTCTTTAAAAATACACGTTTGTAGCTCAGAATATCATTTGAAAAATATTCTTTAAAAAATCTTTAAAAATCCACATTTATAGCGAATATCCTTTGAAAAATATTCTTTAAAAATCCACGTTTGTAGCTCAGAATATCCTTTGAAAAATATTCTTTAAAAATCCACGTTTGTAGCTCAGAATATCCTTTGAAAAATATTCTTTAAAAATCCACGTTTGTTGCTCAGAATATCCGTTGAAAAATATTCTTTAAAAATCCACGTTTGTAGCTCAGAATATCCGTTAAAAAATGTTCTTTAAAAATTCACGTTTGTAGATCAGAATATCTTTTGAAAAATATTCTTTAAAAATCCACGTTTGTCGGTTCAAATATCCTTTGAAAAATATTCTTTAAAAATCCAGGTTTGTAGCTCAGAATATCCTTTGAAAAATATTCTTTAAAAATCCACATTTGTCGGTCCAAATATCCTTTGAAAAATATTCTTTAAAAATTCAGGTTTGTAGCTCAGAATATCCTTTGAAAAATATTCTTTAAAAATCCACGTTTGTAGCTCAGAATATCCTTTGAAAAATATTCTTTAAAAATCCACGTTAGTAACACCGAATATCCTTTTAAAAATATTCTTTAAAAATTAACGTTTGTAGTTAAGAATATCCTTTTAAAAATATTCTTTAAAAATCCACTTTTGTAACTCCGAATATCCTTTGAAAAATATTCTTTAAAAATCCACGTTTGTAACTCAGAATATTCTTAAAAAATCCACGTTTGTAACTCCGAATATCCTTTGAAAAATCCACGTTTACAGCTCCGAATGTCCTTTGAAAAATACTTTTTGAAAAATCCACATTTATAATTCCAAATGTCCTTTGAAAAATACTTTTTGGAAGATCCAAGAATCGTTGATTTTTTAAAGTAAATTTTTTAAAGGACCAAGAAACGTGGATTTTTTAAAGTAAATTTTTCAAAGGACCTTCAGACCAAGAAACATGGATTTTTTTAACTAAATTAAATAAACGTGGATTTTTTTAACTAAATTTTTCAAAGGACCTGCAGACCATTAAACGTGGATTTTCAAAATAAATTTTTCAAAGGACCTTCACATCATTAAACGTGGATTTTTTAAAGTAAATTTTTCAAAGGACCTTCACATCATTAAACGTGGATTTTTTTAACTAAATTTTTCAAAGGACCTTCATACCAATAAACGTGGATTTTTTTAACTAAATTTTTCAAAGGACCTTTAGATCAATAAACGTGGATTTTTTAAAGTAAATTTTTCAAAGCCCCTTCGGATCAATAAGCGTGGATTTTTTAAAGTAAATTTTTCAAAGGACCTTCACACCAATAAACGTGGATTTTTTAACTAAATTTTTCAATGGACCTTCACACCAATAAACGCGGATTTTTTTAACTAAATTTTTCAAAGGACCTTCACACCAATAAACGTGGATTTTTTTAACTAAATTTTTCAAAGGACCTTCACACCAATAAACGTGGATTTTTTTAACTAAATTTTTCAAAGGACCTTCACACCAATAAACGTGGATTTTTTTAACTAAATTTTTCAAAGGACCTTCAGACCAATTAAATTTGTTTTCTAAAGGCTCTTGCATTCAGAGTAGATTTTTTTAATTTTCTGGATCCATCATCCTAAATAATAAATTGATGAGTTTTGGCATTCCATCTTCATAAAGTTTCATATGTGTGCTCGTTCGTTCGAGCATTGCCTAGATATGAACACCCATAAAGTGTGTAGGTTCCGCAATAAGGTTTAATAACAGCATATCTCCCTCTCTGTTGCCTAAATGCAATTTGGTGCGTGGACTTGGATCCTGGGCTCTCGCGAATGTGGTGTGCTGCGAAAAATAATGCATCTAATGGCATGCATTTGCGTTCCCATCGAAATTTTGGTGGGCATGAGAAAAGCTGCGAAGGGTATGGGGGCCTGCCATTGTTGGCAATCAACCGCCAAAATTTTGCACATTTAGCCGAAATTTGTTGTCCGTTGTTTCTTGTTTTTGGCAAAAGCTACTGCCGCTACTAATAATGAATGATGTTTCAGCTTGGATGGCTGGGAGCATTTGGAGAACTGCCTTCACTTGTCCAAAGTTTCACATTTCAGCACAAACTGACTATTAAAATGTTTAGAAAAAAAAAAAGAGCAACAGCAACAATGGAAATAACAGTCCAAGGACTAATTTGTTTTCTGGGCGATGTGGTCACTTGAAGAATCGCTGAGGCATTATATGGCCACTTCACCAAGGCCGACAAGTTCAAATTAATGATGTTCTGGCTTTTTTATCTAAGGGAGATTTTTTTTGGAAATGAGATGATAGAATGGAGGGTGGAAGGAGCTGAGGGAGGGATGAAAATATGTGATTGCATAGCTTAAAATGTAAAACAATGAAGGGTGCACAATTCATCAAGAATGTGTTGTTTTTTTGGGAAATGTTTTATTTTCTGCGTGGGGAATAAATGTTACAAATATAAACCCCTTTTTTAAGTTGGGGTTAGGAGCAGAGCTATTTTTCATTTAAGGCTGCAAATTAAGTGAATGGAAATTTTGTTATTAAAAGAGGGGAAATTAAGTCGTAGTAAATTTAAATTTTATTTTAAAGGTTACGTGGATTTAAAAAAGAAGAATCCAAAGACCTTCGTTTGTGGATTTTTTAAAAATATTTTTCCAAGACCCATTGACAAACGTGGATTATTAAAAAAAAATTTCCAAGGACCATTGACAAACGTGGATTTTTAAAGAATATTTTTTAAGGATCTTCGACAAACGTGGATTTTTTTAAAAATATTTTTAAGGACCTTCGACAAACGTGGATTTTTTTAAAACATTTTTAAGGACCTTCGATAAACGTGAATTTTTTAAAAATATTTTTCCAATCACCGTCGACAGACGTGGATTTTTTAAAAATATTTTTCCAAGGACCATTGGCAAACGTGGATTTTTTGAAAATATTTTTCCAAGGACCATTGGCAAACGTGGATTTTTTGAAAATATTTTTCCAAGGACCACTATCAAACGTGGATTTTTAAAAATTTTTTTTTGCAGGAACCACTATTAAACGTGGATTTTTTAAAAATATTTTTCCAAGGACCATTGACAAACGTGGATTTTTTAAAAATATTTTTCCAAGGACCATTGACAAACGTGGATTTTTTAAAAATATTTTTCCAAGGACCGTTGACTAACGTGAATATTTTAAAATTAATTTTCCAAGGACCACTGACAAACGTGGATTTTTTAAAATTAATTTTCCAAGGACCATTGACAAACGTAGATTTTTTAAAATTAATTTTCCAAGGACCACTATCAAACGTGGATTTTTTAAAAATATTTTTCCAAGGAACATTGACCAACGTGGATTTTTTAAAAATATTTTTCCAAGGACCATTGACCAACGTGGATTTTTTAAAAATATTTTTCCGAGGACCACTATCAAACGTTGATTTTTAAAAAAATATTTTTCCAAGGAACATTGACCAACGTGGATTTTTTAAAAATATTTTTCCAAGGACCATTGACCAACGTGGATTTTTTAAAAATATTTTTCCGAGGACCACTATCAAACGTTGATTTTTAAAAAAATATTTTTCCAAGGACCACCATTAAACGTGGATTTTTTAAAAATATTTTTCCAAGGACCACTATCAAAAATGGATTTTTAAAAAAATATTTTTCCAAGGACCACTATTAAACGTGGATTTTTTAAAAATATTTTTCCAAGGACCATTGAAAAACGTGGATTTTTTAAAAATATTTTTCCAAGGTCCGTTGACAAACGTGGATTTTTTAAAAATATTTTTCCAAAGACCATTGACAAACCTGGATTTTTAAAAAAATATTTTTCCAAGGACCATTGACAAACCTGGATTTCTAAAAAAATATTTTTCCAAGGACCATTGACAAACCTGGATTTCTAAAAAAATATTTTTCCAAGGACCATTGACAAACCTGGATTTCTAAAAAATTATTTTCCAAGGACCTTGTTAATGGTCCTTGGAAAATAAACGTGGATTTTTTAAAAATATTTTTCCAAGGACCACTATCAAACGTGGATTTTTAAAAAATATTTTTCCAAGAACCACTATCAAACGTGGATTTTTAAAAAATATTTTTCCAAGGACCACTATCAAACGTGGAATTTTAAAAAATATTTTTCCAAGGACCACTATCAAACGTGGATTTTTAAAAAATATTTTTCCAAGGACCACTATCAAACGTGGAATTTTAAAAAATATTTTTCCAAGGACCACTATCAAACGTGGAATTTTAAAAAATATTTTTCCAAGGACCGTTGACTAACGTGGACAAACGTGGATTTTTTAAAATTAATTTTCCAAGGACCATTGACAAACGTAGATTTTTTAAAATTAATTTTCCAAGGACCACTATCAAACGTGGATTTTTTAAAAATATTTTTCCAAGGAACATTGACCAACGTGGATTTTTTAAAAATATTTTTCCAAGGACCATTGACCAACGTGGATTTTTTAAAAATATTTTTCCGAGGACCACTATCAAACGTTGATTTTTTAAAAATATTTTTCCAGAGACCATTGACAAATGTGGATTTTTTAAAAATATTTTTCCAAGGACCATTGACAAACGTGGATTTTTTAAAAATATTTGTCCAAGGACCATTGACAAACCTGGATTTTTTAAAAATATTTGTCCAAGGACCATTGACCATTTTTAAAAATATTTTTTCAAAGACCATTGACAAACGTGGATTTTTTTTAAAAATATTTTTTCAAGGACCATTGGCAAACGTGGATTTTTTAAAAATATATTTTCAAAGACCACTATCAAATGTGGATTTTTAAAAATATTTTTTCAAAGACCACTATCAAACGTGGATTTTTTAAAAATATTTTTTCAATAAAACCAAAACCAAACATTTCAGCTCAAGGGTCCTTGAAAATAATTCTTTACACTTCAAGTCCCTTAAATAGATATAACGCTCACATGCCCATCCATCCATTTTTTCTCTCTCTCCCTCTCCAAACAAGGATATTTGTTTCTATCAGGTTGTGAAGAGGAGGGAAATAAAAAACTATCCGTATTGCCATGAGGTGGATGGCAGGAAAATGGATATCAACTGGCAACATCATTGCCATCATTACCGCAACGCCAACGCTTTAACGTTTATGAATTTAATTAATTTTCGTGGTTAGGTTTGTAATGGCAATGGTGCGGTACTAAAGGGAAATTATTGTTATTATTATGTTTCAATTTCTTTCCTGGTAACGGAGCGCTCTCTCTCCTTCCCCTACTTCGCCCTTTCTCTTGTTGGCCCGCTACCGTAAAAATTACGTGATAATATGTTGGCAAATAATTAAAAATAGAATATTGGCAGAAACGCGGTATTATTATGCCACTAAAGGGATATGGGAATTATTCAATAAGAGCTTTTCAATACTTACGGGATATGGATGGGGGAGATATAAAATTCTATTCTTGGCTTTAATATTGTGTAGTAAATTTATACGGAATTTCCAGCCTGATCTGTCTCTTCTCATTTCTGCCTTTTGATGTTATTATTTTTCAATAATTTGTATTTGTGGCCACAAAATGCTGTTGTTTCCTCCTGTTATCCGTTTTGTTTTTGGAAATTTTGTTTTACGGCAACATAGACATCTAGCCAAATTACCAAGGATGATTCTTCCTCCCATGTCACTTTTTTCTGCCTCTCCTTGCCCACATTTTAGTGGTTTTGCTAGATGTCACTTTAGTAGTTTCTCTCTGTTGGTTTTTTTTTTTTCTGGTCAACCGGCCTTTCCAGCCATCTAGCCAGCCAACCCACCAACCGACCAAGTCATCTCCCAAGTGTTGTCACTTTTCTTGCTGACTAAGCCAAAAACCAAAAATTGAATAGAACATCTGAATGGAGACTAAATCTTGTTTTAGTGGTTTCATGTTGTTGTTGTTGGTGTTGCCTTTTTCTTTCCCTCTCTGAAAAGGAAGAACAAAAATTACAAATTAAATTACTAGTTTTTATGCAAACTTAAAAGCGTTCATTAAAAGGTTTATATTTTGTGTAGCATAGTTTTAGGGTCGAGAAAAGGGCAAATAAAAATATTTTTCATGGACCATCCTTAAACATTTTTTTAAAAATTATTTTTCAGGGACCAAAAATAAAAGTGGATTTTTTAAAATTATATTTTTAAGGACCTTTCTCAAACGTGGATTTCCTAAAATTATTTTTTCAAGGACCTTCCCAAACATGGATTTTTTTAAAACATTTTTTTCAAGGACCAAAAAAACGTGGATTTTTAAAAAAATAATTTTTCAAGGACCTTTCACCAACTTGGATTTTTTTTAAATTTTTTCTGAAGACTTTTGACAAACGTGGATTTTTTTTTAAATATTTTTTTCAAGCATCTGTCACAAATGTGGATTTTTTTAAAAATATTTTTCCAAGGACCTTTCACCAACGTTGATTTTTTAAAAATATTTTTCCAAGGACCTTTCACCAACCTGATTTTTTTTTAAATATTTTTTCAAGGATCTTTCACTAACGTTAATTTTTTAAAAAATATTTTTTTTAACTCACAAATTAACGTGGATTTTTTAAAAAATATTTTTTTTTAACTCACAAATTAACAAATATATTTTTTAAGGACCACAAATTAACGTGGATTTTTTAAAAAAATATTTGTAAGGACCTTTGACAAGCGTGGATTTTTTAAAAAATGTTTTTAAGGACCTTTCACTAACGTGGATTTTTTACAAATATTTTCCCAAGGACCTTTCACCAACGTGGATTTTTTAAAAATATTTTTCCAAGGACCTTTCACCAACGTGGATTTTTTACAAATACTTTTCCAAGGACCTCTCACCAACGTGGATTTTTTAAAAATATTTTTCCAAGGACCTTTCACCAACGTGGATTTTTTACAAATACTTTTCCAAGAACCTCTCACCAACTTGGATTTTTTAAAAATATTTTTCCAAGGACCTTTCACCAACGTGGATTTTTTAAAAATATTTTTTCAAGGACCACCAATAAACGTGGATTTTTAAAACTATTTTCTGAAGACTATTGACAAGCGTGGATTTTTTAAAAATATTTTCTTAAGACTATGGACAAACGTGGATTTTTTAAAAATATTTTCTCGAGACTATGGACAAACGTGGATTTTTTAAAAATATTTTCTCAAGACTATGAACAAACGTGGATTCTTTAAAAATATTTTCTCAAGACTATGGACAAACGTGGATTTTTTAAAAATATTTTCTCAAGACTATGGACAAACGTGGATTTTTTAAAAATATTTTCTGAAGGCTATTGGCAAACGTGGATTTTTTAAAAATATTTTCTGAAGGCTATTGGCAAACGTGGATTTTTTAAAAATATTTTCTGAAGGCTATTGGCAAACGTGGATTTTTTAAAAATATTTTCTGAAGGCTATTGGCAAACGTGGATTTTTTAAAAATATTTTCTGAAGGCTATTGGCAAACGTGGATTTTTTAAAAATATTTTCTGAAGGCTATTGGCAAACGTGGATTTTTTAAAAATATTTTCTGAAGGCTATTGGCAAACGTGGATTTTTTAAAAATATTTTCTGAAGGCTATTGGCAAACGTGGATTTTTTAAAAACATTTTCTGAATATTTTTTTAAGGACTATAAATTAACATGGATTTTTATAACAATATTTTTTGAAGGATCATCAATTAACGTAGATTTTTTAAAAATATTTTTTCAAGAACATTTCTCAAACGTGGATTTTTTAAAAACATTTTCTGAATATTTTTTTAAGGACTATAAATTAACATGGATTTTTATAACAATATTTTTTGAAGGATCATCAATTAACGTAGATTTTTTAAAAATATTTTTTCAAGAACATTTCTCAAACGTGGATTTTTTAAAAATATTTTTTCAAGAACCAAAAATAAACGTGTTTTTTTTAAATATTTTTTGAAGAACCACAAATTACGTGGATTTTTTTTAAATATTTTTTAAGAACCACAAATTAACGTGGATTTTTTAAAAAATATTTTTTCAAGAGCCAAAAATAAACGTGTTTTTTTTTTTAATATTTTTTGAAGAACCACAAATTACGTGGATTTTTTTAAATATTTTTTTAAGAACCACAAATTAACGTGGATTTTTTTAAATATTTTTTTAAGAACCTCAAATTAACGTGGATTTTTAAAAAATATTTTTTATGGACCATAATTTAACGTGGATTTTTTAAAAATATGTTTTCAAGGACCATAATTTAACGTGGATTTTTTAAAAATATGTTTTCAAGGACCATAAATAAACGTGGATATTTTAAAAAATATTTTTTCAATGACCTTTGACAAACGTGGATTTTTTAAAATTATTTTTTCAAGGACCTTTGACAAATGTGGATTTTTTAAAATTATTTTTTTCAAGGATCATTGACAAATGTGAATTTTTTAAAATAATTTTTTCAAGGACCTTTGACAAATGTGGATTTTTTAAAAATATTTTTTCAAGGACCATTGATAAACGTGTGTTTTTTACATATTTTAAGGGACCATTGACAAATGTGGATTTTTTAAAAATATTTTTTCAAGGACTATTGATAAACGTGTGTTTTTTACATATTTTAAGGGACCATTGACAAATGTGGATTTTTTAAAAATATTTTTTCAAGGACTATTGATAAACGTGTGTTTTTTACATATTTTAAGGGACCATTGACTGACGTGGATTTTTAAAATTATTTTTTCAAGGACCTTCGACGAACGTGGATTTTTAAAAATATATTTTTCTAGAATCTTCCACAGACGTAGATGTTTTAAAATTATTTTTTCTAGAATCTTCCACAGACGTAGATGTTTTAAAATTATTTTTTCTAGAATCTTCCACAGACGTAGATGTTTTAAAATTATTTTTCCTAGGACCTTCGACAAATATGGATTTTTGAAAAATATGTTTGACAGGACCATAAATACGTGTGAGTTTTACTAAAATATTTTTCCAAGGACCTTTCACAAACGTGCATTTTTTAAAAATAATTTTTCAAGGACCTTTCACAAACGTGCATTTTTTAAAAATAATTTTTCAAGGACCTTTCAACGTGGATTTTTTAAAAATATTTTTCAAGGACCTTTCACAAATAATATTTTTGCAAGGACTATACACAAGCGCAAATTTTTTAAAATAATATTTTTTGATGCCCGCCATCAAAATGTTATATTTTTCCATTACATATATAACTCATATTTTTTTCACCAACATGACAAACGCCTAAAAGCATGCCGTAATAATATATTGTAAAAATTGTTTACATAAAACAAATAACTCATAAATTTACCCCCTCCCTCCCGCAAAAATAACACTACAATATATTATTTGTCGCTAATGCCTAAATGTAT